>NW_027491672.1:600000-982212 GCF_021521415.1 Bidens hawaiensis
CGTAAAAAGTTCTAAGAATTATAAAGTCAAATAGTAACAACTAATAACTAATGATGTTTTCTGTGATATGTCTGTCAAAAATTCTAAGAAACTATAAAGTCAAAACAATAACAACTAATAACTAATTGTTATGAATACACCATAAGTAGTGACTCTTCACATTCATAACTTTTACTTTTCATTATGTTTGTAATAATGTTATAGCCCTATAAATACTGGCTCTTGTTATTGTATTAGATACACATATCAATGAATAAGAACTTTTCTCCTTTATCTACTTCTCACTTTATCTTTATACTATGATTACATACATATTCTATGTAGCTAATAGGTTGTTGTTTTATAACACGTTATCAGCACGAATTGCTTTTGGATTTGAATCATATCATCTTAAGGTATCTCTTTATTCTTGTTTTATTCCTCTCAAATAAATTTCATGTTTTAATTCACACAATTTTAGGTTATGTTGATGTTCATTATTCATAATTATTCTACTAATTCTCTCACACATAAACCAATTGTAATCAACACAGTTTTGGTTTGTGTTAGAGATTTACCGTCAATTCTTGTCTAACTAACTTCATATCATATTATCTTTTATTTATAGTCTAAAAGCAAAATAATACTAGTTTAATTACGGGAATACTTTAAAGCAAATAAATTTGCTCAATTACAATAAGTCATACATAACCAATTGAACATTAATCGAGAGACTTGTTGTTTCAAATGGTTTTCCTTATTTTCTCATTTATTATAAGTTAACATTTTTATAAATTAGTTTTGACTTGTTTACTTGAGCGGATATGTGTTTATTTCCCTTGAAACCGACTATGAGTTAAATGTTTTCATTTCACAAATTATTTTATTAGCACAAGATGATTTTCTAACATTTGAGTCTCAATATCCATTCAAAAGATGCTTAGCGGTCTTCGTTTTCTAGTACACACTATTCTCAACAGATATTTATGTCATAAATATTTATGCTATAACAACAAAGACTTGGTTATCGGCTTTTTCTAACCCATGAAGATTCAAACTCGATTTATTTTTATGAAGAAAAAAAACTATGAAATAATTTTTCGTGTTTGGGTAAAAGCCCTCATACTTTTATTGTATAAACCGTAAAAGAAGTTATGGTGGCCTAGACAAAACGTTAATATATTATTAATATCTCAAGATTATCTACAACGTAAATGTGCTCTTACATTAGTGATGGATAATGAAAATCACAGTTAATTTGTAGAATGAATTTACTAGTTATTTCATGTTACTCTATTTTTATCACTAAATTATCTAGTTGCTTTATTCATATATTAATTTAGTAATTATTGACTTTTTCAATTTTTCTAAGACCTTTTGCGTTAGCATCGAATGCCATTGATTGGCCTTAACGCATCTAATAAATTATTCATGTGTTACTTCATGAATTTAATTCACTGGTCTTTTTTGAAGATGAAGTTCATCGCAATTGATTAAACGTAATTTTGTTATGGCCAAGTTGATATCATAATGGAATTTTTACCATATGGTATGAAAACAATATATTTTTCTTCACGTTGTTTGTAATCTGTATTATAGATTTTTTGGGGTGGGTCCTTTTGACTTGTAATGGTAAGTTCTTTTATTATACTCGTTTCTATGCACCTCAAAGGCACCCATATCTAAAAGATTAGGAAGAAATGATTTAATGTTTGGTGTTTTATCATTTAAGTATAATTGATGTTTTATATTCATAACTATTAGATGTTTCAAATGCATAGTACTTTATTAGTGATTAAAAAGCATCTTAATAACATCTACATAATGTTTTTAATATTTCACATTCATAATCATTCATAGTTATTAGATGATTTTGATGTATCATGTTCATAAAAGTTTAATACTACATGTTGATGGTAGTTTCAAATATGATAATTAAGATATTAATTATGTAATTAATTTTGATCACATATATGAGACAAGTGTTATTAATATTTATTTGGAATTGATTTGCATGAAGATATTATAGTATGATACCAATATGACGTTTGTTTAATTGCTAAATATATGAGAATGTTAAACTTGATTTGTCAATATATAAATGAACAAGTCATCATAATATATGTCCAATAGATGTTGCATAAAAATGAGTGCATGTAATTTAAAGTTACATAGTTTTGATACAATTTATTTGATTTAGTATGTTGAACTCATTGGTTATTTGTGAATATTTTAAAAACCAATATATAGTATAATGAATGCAAATCATGAATTGATTAGTATGCTATGAGTTCAAGAATATAGTTTCATTATTAAATTGTAGCTTTATGTAATGGGGTCAACTTCATTTGAGATTTACATTCTTTCTATATGTAATTGAATATGATATGTATTTGAGATATACGCGATTGATTATTTCGTGATAAATTAATACCTAAATTACATATTTGTTTATAAGTTTAGGTACATTGTCTTCCATATGTCATTACTTTTGAAGTAAATAACAAAATGACAAATGTTGTGGTATATAATAACAAGTTATGAACACGAATGAATTATGGTAAAGATTATGTGATGAGAAGGTTGGAAATATATAAGCATTACCCTTCACAATTATTTCTCAACTGATATTATGTAATGAGAAGTTATTTAAAAAAAAGGTTAACAAAAACAATTTCATTTGTCACACCTCATATATGCTCATTAAGTAGCAATATTATCATAAAGAGTAAAAGAGGTTTGAAATAGCCATAATATGAAAGTTATTTGGTGCAAATCTATTCCTTGAAGTGAATATGATGATATAATGATTAGTGTAAGGGCCATGATCATGTACATAATTGAGAAAATTGTTATGATGCTAGCGTGAAAATTATATGGTGTTAATCCATTCTTTGAAGTGAATGTGATGATATAATGTCCATTTTAAAGATCATGGTCATGTAAGAAATTAAGGAAATTATGATAATGCTCATATTAATAATGAGGACATCAACCATGTTAATATTTAAATTGACCACAAGAAGTGGCACATTAAGGAAATGGTTATACAAGTTATAACATGGATATGAGAAATGTGTTATAACATGAATTTTAATATGTTATCCGCTCGCATTTCAAGTCCTGTATTAGACAAACACGAGTGAAACTAAAGTCTATATGATCATAAACCAGATAGGTTATGGATCATGAGTATATATTAATTTGGCATGACCGGTTAAGACCATCCCGAGTCAGTGATGATGTGAGATAGATAGAAGAACCAGAAGTTTCTTCCCGGTAATTAAACATGCATTTTTAATTCTTGCTCTCAATGAAAGTTAATGTATAACAACTAACATAGGGTGTGAATCCCTGAATATTCTGGAAATAATTAAAGGATATGAATATCCACACATGATACCATTTAGTGTTTTAAAATCGATGCATCGTCTAAATGGTTATCAAATTCGCAACCTGAAGTTTGCGTGACTTGTGACTTAGCTGATAGCAAGCACATTCTTATAGACTATTTTGATAAATGCAGTGATCTTAATTCCCACTTTAGTAATGTTTATTGGAATAAGTGTTAATTTACCTGTGACGAATATTTTTAAAAAAATTGCTTTCGCCGAAGACGATGAACAAACATCTACTATTGATTGAAAATCCAATAATCATGAGAGCAGAAGTTCATATTTGAATGTTGGAACATGTGTTTTTACATGATACAATATTAATTCACATCAAGGCAATAAGTTGTAATACTCCTCCCCGTTACATTTAGTTTCGGTATGGAACCAAATACATCCCATATATAGTTGTTTGAAAGCGCGGTATATATTGCAAATACTACATCAAAATGTACAAATATAGGACTTCAAAGAAGGTTGGGATTATATGTTACAAATACATGAATAAATATTGATCAGTAATTTCTTATAGCCATTAAAGGCAAGATTCACTTAATAACTCAAATGATTGATGTTTTATTTTAAACAAATCAATATTCCCAACATGAGGGGGAGATAAAAGGCAATTGGAGAATGAAAAAATAAAAGAATTGGAATGAATTATCATTATGTTAATTGATCCTCAAACTAAAAAGTGTGAACCGAAAGTTCCAATGATAATTCATTCAAAAAGGTATACGAGTGAATTATTTGACGCATTCACTAACCTAAATAAAGTTACTAGCCAAGTCATATATACCAACTGCTAGTGCTCCAATTAAGATTAGAGTCCTAGAAGGACAACCATACATTGGTAATGAGTCAACCGCACGCCTGAAGCGTAGTAGACTATTCAGTTCCTAAAAAAATATCCTCGAAAATGGAGCAAGTAATAAAAATGGTCAAGTCGAGGTACAGTAAAAGGGTCTCCCGAAGAGACATTAGACATGATGGTTCCAGAAGAACCTAAGGTACCTGAATAAAGAGATCTCAATAGATCATTTCATGTCTGAAAATACGTGGAACCGACAGAAAACCGACGTCGTTGATATTTTTGTATAGCGCTTGAAATAATGAAAAAGATGAGGATCAAGGTTTTGCTGATAAATGAATTTCGAAATGAATAAAAAGAAAAAGACACAAGTGAGACAAAAATGAAATCTCTCACGAATCTAGAAGTTTTGGCAATTGGTCCTATAACTAACGGTTGTAAAATACGTTAGATGCAAATGAGCCTTTGTGCAGAAGTATAATGAGAAATGTGACATTATAAATATAAGACACAAATGGTGGCAAAAAGTATTTTATGAAAAACTCATAAAAAATTATGAGGAGACTTATTCTTCAATGGTGGATGCAATAAGTTTAATCTGCTGATACAAGAGAGATTTGATATGCGCCTAATATATATTTAAAATGAAATTTATATGAAATCTCCAGGATTTAAGTTACTAAAATCATATAAAGTTCTCGAGAACGGTATGACTGCCATATATATATATATATTCGAATATGAGCACATTATTATTCTTGTAGACGGTGATGAATGAAATACATATGGAAATCCTTGCGAATTTCCTAAGATAATTCATTGCTTAAAAGTAAACATTTTAATGATGTAAATCCTATGCATCACTAAGCATATGGAGATATTCAATAAACTATGTATACGAATTGTGCAATATGAAATGAAAATAAGATAATTGTTGATGGCATCTTGAATATGATATAGAAAATGATGTGGTAAAAAGATGAAGTTTATGTGCAAAATTCTTGAAGAGTAAAATTTTATACATGATTGGTTAACATGGAATGAAGTTCATGACATATTATACACGCATAAAATTTTATACATGATTGGTTAACATGGAATGAAGTTCATGACATATTATACACGCATGAAACATTTAAACTAAAGCTCAAGAAATTTGCTATATGAAGTTAACATGTTCTAATGTGAACTAATGTAGCCGAGTCAAACATGTTATAATCAACTCGGTGATTATCTCGGGGGAAAGAGGTACGGATATGATATATTTGATCTACTTTTTGAACATTTTAAAATCATGTTGATGATTACATTGTATCCCATAAAGAGATAATATGCGGGTCGAGCATTTGTATATTAATATTTTTATACCGATCAAACTTCATATATAAGATGTAGGAATATTTAATACGGATGAAATTCATCTCATATAGAACAAATTTCTCTTATTTTAAATAGAAATTCTTGGTCGAGAAGTACCATAATTTATCGCAATTTATGCAATGTTTTTTGCTAGCTATAAATAACGATATATATTATCTATTTATTTATAAGATATTATTTGTTTCAAGTGAATAGACACTGAAATTGTAAGACTCCGACTCCCAGTGGTCCCACAGTTGGTACTCATACACGATATTTACAAAAATACTTAAACTTAAACAGCTCGTTCCATTAAAATAATAATTCAGAGTATAGGTTCAGCGGAAAATTATTAAAACAAATTCCCAAAATCAAATTGAAATGTATTTAATAAAACATTAAAAGAGAATGTTTAATTTTATTGAAACTTCCGACTAAGTATGCCTTCAACCGATCGAGTAGTCTCTTAACCTGAAACTCACACTAACATGTACACAAAGTAAGCTTAAGTTGAGTGAGTTCAAGATTAAATAAATAACATTTTTAATAATAATAGATTTTAATTACTCAGAAGCCACAGTATGCTACGGTGGCTACCGTAAGCTACGGTAGCCCTTGCAGAAACACCATATCGACAATAATAATAGGTAATCATTCTTATATATAAACATTTCTATACATGCTTTCCTATATATAAAAATATATATACATATATATATATATATATATATATATATAATAACATTCAGGGCCGAGAAAACGTACAACCCCAACACGTAACATTCCATCAACGCGTGCAAACACGAAGTATGCATACGTAACATCCGTAATCGATAACGACTACATCATTCGCCAATTATTGGCCATTCAATAATATATATATACACTTCCATACATCATTCAATGTTATCATTTGAAGGCCCATCATATATAAATAAGCCTATGCAAGGTAATTTAAATGGTTCTTCAAGCAAAATCGCTTAAGTGTACATGCTAGCCCAAAAACTAAAAAAAGAGTAAAAAGGGGCGTCATGAAACTCACCTGACACAAGGCACGAATTCACTACGAGCTAGAGGTCCCCTAAATATCCCAACAACTCAAACGCCTGTCGGTTTATAAACAATCATTACTAACGACACCGAAAGGACTCGTTTATCCTACGGGACGTGCTATCACGGCTCGAGTACCTAAGGCCTCGACCTCATCAATCTCATTCATAACAGCTCCCGGGTCTTAATTATACCCACACGACTCTTAGATACTCCCGGGAACAAAGAATTCCCAATTTGCCCCCCGGAAGCACTATGTGATACTAACATGCGCGTTTAAGAGTTGGTTAGGCTATTAATATCCAACTCAGCCCCATGTGGACCCAATATGATGAATTCACAGTCAACAAGTCCACACGATGCTACACGAGTCAAATGGGTCGGTAACTCGCAAGTACAAAGCACCAACTATTCAATAAACGCGAATTCACGTTGTAACGACCCGTTTGAGTAACCGACAACCAATTCAGTCCCATCACCTTTAAAATCAATTTCCTATAGTCCATTAATCATACCGAGACTATAACATTTGAATTGGTTGTTAGTTCCCTCAAATAACGCGCTAGACATCACAATTCACAAACTAGTCAACCGAATATTAGTTTTCAATCTACAACTAGTTGACCAATCAAACAAACATCAACAGACATAATCTTAAAGTATGTTATACTAGACATACCTAGGAAGATTATGGAGTGAAAACCTCAATCACCTCAGTTCCGAAACTGCTCAAACGGGCAGCCACCCGGTAAGACTAAAACAAGCAGTTTATGATCAATACGTGAGTCATAAAGATGGATTATGGTGTAATAGACCAGGGGAAATACAGAACTTACCTTCAATAGAAGTCTTATGCCCACCCCCTGGGTGTAAACAAGATGATTGCAGGTGTGAGTTACATCTTTGCTGGCCGTTCAATTTAAGAAAGAAAAAGAATGAGTGAAGCATGGGGGAACATGATGAGTGGATGAGTTGTTGTCATGGGGGAGTTGTTCTTTTTGCTGAATGGTCGATTAGGTAGGGAAGAAAGGATGGAGAGCAGGTGAAGACAAGGGCATGTGGAGTGGTTGGATGATTCAACCAGAATTATTCATATCTAAAATTCAATTTTATACAATAGCCCCTCCAAATCAAAGAACATGGCAACTTGAGAGGAAAATTAAATGATTTAGCGAACTGGGATAACGAGAAGGAAATTAACGGGTGTTACAGAAATGATCGGAACAAAGATTATGACACATACAAAGTATGTAGTATATGAATTTATATTTTGCTAACCCGTAAAAAAAAGGTTTTGTTAGACGTATTAATGCAGGGAATGCAATATAACAAAGTTATGGATGTTGTGGTACTTATTTACAAGAAGACGCATTACAAGTCACTTATTTACAAGATGAGAAAGTTTTACATGAAGATAGTACATCATTCCATCAAATAAGGAAGTGTACACTACAAGATCAAGTGGTGAATTATCAACTCCAAAGTCTTAGATAAACTTTCGAAGAAGATCGAAACCCGTCACTTAAAGGATGTATAAATGAGGGGGAGTATTATACGCGTTGCACTCTTTTTCCCTTAGCTATGGTTTTATCCCACTGGGTTTTCCAAGCAAGGTTTTTAATGAGGCAACATCACTAAGTGTATTTCATTATGTGAATAGTCAAGGGGGAGTGTTATGAATACACAATAAGTAGTGACTCTCCACATTCAAAACTTTTACTTTTCATTATGTTTGTAATAATGTTATAGCCCTATAAATAATGGCTCTTGTTATTGTATTAGATAGACTTATCAATGAATAAGAACTTTTCTCCTTTATCTACTTCTCACTTTATCTCTATACTATGATTACATACATATTCTATGTAACTAATAGGTTGTTGTTTTACAACACTAATGATGTTTTGTCTTCTTTGGATTACACATTCTTTCTTTATGAAGTGAAAAACGTGGCAACTACACTTTTGCCATATCACAAATTATCACAAATCACAAATTTTATCCGTTATATTTATACCAAATTTTATAAAAAGTGTGAAAATATTTTGAATTTTGTTATATAAAAATGAAAATGTTTTTTATGTGAAAACGACAACTATGCACTCATGTACCCTACACATTATCCAACTTAACGAGAAAAATTAACTGGGCAAAGGGCAGAACATTTAACATTTAGTCTGGGGTTTTGGATCGGCTAACGAAATGAATGACAAAATTTTGTAACTTCATACTCTTTTTCCAATAAGATCGCCGTACAAATCCTAGAATACACGATTGGATGGTTTTTGGTTTGCTGGTGGTGTGTCATTTGGTATTATTCACTAGGTGTAGGGTTTTGGATCGGCTTATGAATCACATATTCGGGCCGGAAACAATATAAGTGATTAGTTTTTTTTTTGACTTTTAAAACTGATGTTGATAAACAAGCTAGGGTTAATTTCTTAAGTAATATGAGATAATGAGAAGCAATTATCGACAAGGATCTTTGGTCTATTATTTTGTAGGAAACAAGTTGTCCTTTTTTTAGACCGGCAACAAGTTGTCCTTTAGACCTCATGTGTCAAATTGGACTAACACCAATTTTAAGCCATAATTAAGTCCTTGTAATCAAGCTTATGAATCAGTACCAGTAAGCATCCAAGTGGAGTTTAAAAATGTACACTTGATATCGGATGGAATCTTTACCTATCAAGGGGTCATGGATATATAATATTGAGTATAGTTACGTAAATGTAATTAAAAGAATCTTCTAAATTAATACATAACATAATTTAATTGGTAATGGTTTGATAGTTTCCCTTGAACCATGTCGTCTATAAATATAAAATAACAAAAAAAACTATAAGGTGGTAGACCAGTGATGCTTGCCTTCGAGATTTTAAAATCCTCTCACAACACTAGATATTTATGAACTATTTATTATTATTATTATTATTTATTTTTTGGCTAATGATTCGATGTTTAACTTCTTCCTGATGGATGCCTTTTGATATGTTTCTAGTGCATGGGAATCGAAACGGGATTCTCATCCTTAGACACGTACCCGTGAAATTTGCCGGTAAATATTACTGTAATATTTAAGAAAATTTATCATATTTTCCCTGAAAGTATGTATTAAACATGAGTTGTGTGGAGAAGTAGGGTGTCTACTAATACAAGATTGGAGCTATAAATCAATTGAACTCGACGACTAATCGATCAGTGTGAGTGTGCTGATGGCAATACTCTAATATCCGATCAACAGATCGACAATCTTATCTTAATTCGATGACGATAATCAAGAAACATATTCTATATATAACCATTTCCACATGGTTAACAGTGAAGCTTCAATCCACGTCTTCACATGAGCCGGTCAGGTGGGGCCAAGTTGATGAAATCAACTTGTGAGAATCAAATTTCACACAAATTAACTATCTTTTTGTTGAAATTGAATCTTGTTAGGTGATAATTAACAATGTTGTTGTCTAGGGCCAACACACAATTTCATTAATCAATTTGTGTAGTAACTATAGCGGTTCATATCTTGGAAGGTTAAGATAAGGTAGTAGATTAGTGATGCTTGCCTTCGAGGTTTTAAAATCCTCTCATAACTTAAGATATTTATGAACTATTATAACGATTATTTTAGGTAACGGTGAATACATGTATTAATCAGTAATCACTAATCAATACCCAATACACTATAATAGTGTTACCCATTTGGGTGACTACATAATTGATAATTGACACAAATATTACATTCATAGATGAAAGCTCTTTTGAGCTTTCATGGAACACATCCCAAAATTGTTTATTCATTGCTACTTTAGAGAAGCACAAAAAGAAGATAACTCTTCCACAGGCACCTTCACAACATCCTTACGAAGACCCAAGTCTTTATCCTCTCTCTTCGAGAATGATCTTGGAATCGCGGTTGCATATCGAATAACACTTTCCCGCAAGTCGTTATTTTTCTTATCCTTGCTTGTTGGATGAACCATATTCGCTTGACTACTCCTCCCTTGATACCCTTTATCAGTGCTCCATAGACCAGTTTTACAATAAAGCGCAAAATCTTCACAATTATTATTCATCAAATCATACTTTCCATACCCATTTTCATGCAAATAAGTAGCCCTATGGATAACTTCTTCGGATGGATCAGATTCCGCCATGGTGCATGTTCCCCCAACGGCTTTTGCTAGAAGAAATACGCGACTTACTTGATATTCATATCGGCATAATGATCCCTTTTTAAGGAAGCAATCTATGCAAGACAATCTTACTCCACTTTCTGCCACTTTCTCCAACCTACAAAATGAAGTCGAACAGTGTGTTTTTTCACCGTCACCGCCACTTGTTGAGAAACCTCTAAAGGGTGCTAACAGACCAGTACCCCCGGCCTTCTTTTTCGGGTTCACAAAATGAATAATTTTGCCTTCCCCAATGAAGATGCCTGCACATATATATTTCTAACTAGTTATTTAATTGCCAGATTAATGTGTAATTAAACATAAACATTTAGTAGTTAAAAAGGGAACTAACCATGGTGAGTGTATGCCGATTTCCTCCAACTATATATATGGTCTCCTTCCTTGTGCTCAGATCTTTCGATTTTCTGGGATAGTAGACTCATTTGTGTCAATTAAAATGCTCTCAAGGATGCATGCTTGTATTTGTATATGTGTTACTATGTGTGTATATATATACTTGTAAATTATATGGAGGAAAAAGAAATGAAAGGGCCTTTCCAAAGTGGTCAAGTAATATATAATAGTTTGCTTGACTTTTGAATGTTCAGCCTATTGTTTATACGTCAACTCATATTTTGTTTGTGGACTGAGTAGGATAGACGGAGTCAAAAAACAGCTTTCTAAAAACAGTGAATCGCTTTAAATATTCAGGCCATTATGTGTCAAGTGGGTTAATTCTCATTCAAAATATTATTCTGAATCGGATGAGAACTTTCTTAAAAGGAAAATTAAAATAGAAAGATGTGAACACATGTACGAGGTGATTGAAACTGCATAGAGACTGATTATACTAGAATCCAGAAAATAATGACTGACTTCCAAAATCTTAGTACGAGATCCAACCACTTTGGAGCCATAAGCTCAAAGCTTTCCTTCATACTTGTTTGACTAAAGCTCAAAACACTTGGGTTAATAACTCTATCAATCAAAAAAAAAACTCATACGAATGATATATATAAATAGATTTGTATTTCAAAGTTTCAACACAGAACAATAAATATGTTCATGTTTAACCCTAAAGACACTTGAATTGGTATTAGAAGCAGTATGATTGTTTTGTGAAGCATCACTTCAGTATGATAATAACCGTCGCAGCATTGATAACTAGTTCACACCGTAACTCGATCCCAAACATTTTAACGAGACATGGGTTTGGACTTTTGTCATAACCACGCCCAAAACAAAAGTTTTAAACCGTTACTAATATAAAATCGGACCCAACTAAACAAAGAATGGAGAGCAGGTGAAGACAAGGGCATGTGGAGTGGTTGGATGATTCAACCAGAATTATTCATATCTAAAATCCAATTTTATACAATAGCCCCTCCAAATCAAAGAACATGGCAACTTGAGAGGAAAATTAAATGATTTAGCGAACTGGGATAACGAGAAGGAAATTAACGGGTGTTACAAGTCTACCCCCTTACAATGGGATTCGTCCCTGAATCCCGATGCTACAGGAACAACTGCGGATAAAGTTTCATCATCTCATCTTCGGATTCCCAATTAGCCTCGGAACCCTTACGGTGCTTCCACTGCACCTTAACCTGCCTAACTACTTTATTCCTCAAACGCCTTTCCTGACGGTCAAGTATAGCGACAGGCGCTTCAACATAGTTTAACTTACTATCAAGCTCGATATCATCAAGAGGCACACGGGCCTCCTCATCAGTTAAACATTTCCTCAAATGAGACACGTGGAAAGTAGGATGAATCTCCTCGAGTTTGTCGGGTAAATCCAGTTTATACGCTACCTCACCAACTCGTGACAAAATACGGAACGGACCAATGAACCTCGGACTGAGTTTCCCCCTTTTACGAAAACGAATAATACCCTTCCAAGGAGAAACTTTCAACATAACACAGTCACCAACCTCGAAGTCAATAGGTCTCCGCCTTTTGTCCGCATAAGACTTTTGACGATCCTGAGCGGCCTTCATAAAAGCCTTTATCTTATCGAGTTTTTCAGTCGTGGCCTCAACCACTTCCAAACTACCCAACTGTTCTGACCAATGGAGCCCCAACAGACCGGAGTCCTACACCTACGCCCATACAACATCTCAAACGGTGGCATTCCAATCATAGCGTGATAACTGTTATTATACGAGAACTCGACTAATGGTAAGTGACGATCCCAACTATCACCAAAATCGATAACACAAGCCCGCAACATATCTTCCAGAGTTTGAATGGTCCTCTCGGATTGACCATCCGTCTGCGGGTGATAAGCGGTACTAATAAGAAGTTTAGTACCCATCTCCTCATGGAATTTCTTCCAAAATCGGGAGGTAAAATGCGTATCCCTATCCGAAACAATAGATACGGGCACTCCGTGCCTAGAAACGATCTCATGAATGAATACATCGGCCAGCTGCTCAAAATTAAAAGTTTCTCTAATTGGCAAGAAGTGAGCGCTCTTAGTCAATCTATCCACGATTACCCAAATTGTGTCATAACTACCCTTAGGAGTACGAGGCAACTTAGTCACAAAGTCCATCGTAAGATGCTCCCACTTCCACTCAGGTATTTTTAGGGGTTGTAGCTTCCCGAAAGGCTTCTGGTGTTCAGCCTTAACTTGCAGACACGTCAAACACTTACTCACGTACTGAGCCACCTCATACTTCATCGCTGGCCACCAGAAATTCTTCTTCAGGTCTTGGTACATCTTGGTCGCGCCCGGATAAATGGAATAGCGCGACTTATGTGCTTCATCCAATATCTGGCTCCTGAATCCTCCATGCTTGGGTACCCATAAACGACCGTCCTTATACTTCACCCCGTCACCGACGTTTTCTAAAAATTTCTCCTGACCCCAAATACGTTCTGACATAATCCATTCCACCTGTAAGGCCTCGTTCTGAATGTTGGTTATCTGTTTTAAAATATCGGGTCTGAGGATAAGCTGGTAAGACACACGAATAGGATTCGGTCCCTTCTTCTGGCTCAACGCGTCGTCTACCACTTTCGCCTTGCCGGGGTGATACATAATCTCTACATCATTGTCCTTAATCAATTCTAACCACCGACGCTGACGCATATTCAGTTCCTTTTGTTCGAAGAAATACTTTAAGCTCTTATGATCGGTATAGATAATACAACGAACACCATACAAATAATGTCTCCATAACTTGAGCGCGAACACAACCGCCGCCAGTTCCAAATCGTGAGTAGGATAATTCGCCTCATGAGGCTTTAACTGCCGAGAGGCATAAGCTATGACTCGACCCCGTTGCATCAGAACACATCCAAGCCCCTGATAAGAGGCGTCAGAGTAAACAACCAGATCCTCGGTGCCATCGGGTAAAGCTAAAACCGGAGCATGCGTCAACTTGTCCTTTAATTCAAGGAAAGCCTCCTACTGCTTAGAACCCCACACAAACTTAACATTCTTCTTAGTCAACTTGGTTAACGACGAAGCGATTTTTGAGAAGTCGGGAATGAAGCGGCGGTAATACCCCGCCAATCCCAGAAAACTATGAATTTCAGACGCAGACTTAGGAGATTCCCATTCGTTCACGGCTTCCACCTTTGCAGGGTCGACCAGAATACCGCTCGAGTTAATGACATAACCCAAGAATTGAACCTCGCGTAGCCAAAAAGAACACTTAGAAAATTTCGCGTACAATTTATTCTTTCGCAAAGCTTCCAAAACTTCCGTGAGATGTCCAGTGTGATCGGACTCACTTTTGGAATACACAAGAATGTCATCGATGAACACAATAACAGAACGATCAAGCATCGGCCTACACACCCGGTTCATAAGATCCATGAACGCAGCCGGTGCATTAGTCAAACCGAAAGACATCACGAGAAATTCATAATGCCCATAACGAGTGCGGAAGGCAGTCTTAGGGATATCTTCCTCACGAATTTTCAACTGGTGATACCCGGACCTAAGGTCGATATTTGAAAACCAACTAGCTCCATGGAGCTGATCAAATAAGTCGTCGATCCTTGGTAGAGGGTATCGATTTTTCACAGTCAGTTTATTCAATTCACGGTAGTCAATGCACATCCGCATACTACCGTTTTTCTTTTTGACGAACAAGACTGGGGCACCCCAAGGTGAGATGCTCGGTCGAATGAAGCCCTTGTCAAGCAAGTCTTCCAGTTGAGTCATAAGTTCTTTCATTTCATTTGGTGCTAGACGGTAAGGGGCTCGAGCAACAGGTTTTTCACCTGGAACACGGTCTATTTGGAACTCGACTTCGCGATCCGGCGGCATATCTGACAAATCATCAGGAAAAACATCCGGGAAATCCCGAACAATAGGAACCTCACCGACAGTAGCATCCTCGGTTTTCACGTTTATAGCATACGCCAGATACGCTCCGCACCCCCGTTGCATCAATTTTCTCGCCTTAAGCATGGATCTGATAGGTGGAGTTGCACTATTCCGATCACCGAAGACCGTAATTTGGGTCCCATCCGGGGCCCTTAGACGTACAAGTTTCTGACCACAAATGATTTGAGCATCAACACTCACGAGCCAGTCCATCCCAAGCACCACATCGAAATAGCCAAGCGGCTTCAAGTACAGTCGCATCGGAAATCTATACCCAGACAACTCGATGGTACAACCCTGAATAGCCCTAGACACGGATACAGACTTTCCTATGGCGACCTCAACATCAAACATGTCAACCACGCGCTCAGGTAATTTATTCAACAAGGAACAGAAATTGGTAGACACAAAACTTCTACCGGCACCCGAATCAAATAAAACGGTTGCATGTATTTCATCAAGTAAATAGGTACCTGGTAGAATATTACACTACTTACTTAGCTACTTGAACACACAAACATTTCCAAAGGAAAAGAAATTCGAAATGGTAAATTATAATGACGTATTGGGAAAAGTACCCGAAACAACGTACGCATCATCTTTTGCCTCTTTCTTGGTGATATTGAAGGCCCTCGCCCTGACCTTTGGCTTTTCTTCCAATTTCCCCCTCGAGTAAGTTCCCGGGTCGCCCCCCCCCCAGTCTTGATAGTAGGGCAGTTTGATGCCAAGTGGCCAGCTCCCTTACAGCGGAAACAAGTCAACGTCGGACACTCGAAATGGGGGTGTCCAACCTTATCACAACGAAAACAGGAACTAGACCCATGCTTACATTTCCCTCTGTGCCGTTTCCCGCACTTCTTGCACTTTACAAAAGCCACATCCATCTTAAAATCCGAATTCTCAATCTTAACCCTCTTCTCGGCCGAATTAAAGTTGTTTCCCATGGGCCGTTTACTGTACGAATTGGGATTCCACGTCCTCCTAGTCTCGGTTGGCGGTAACTTCTCCCTCTGATCGTATAATGTGCCGGCTAGGGTAACCACTGAATGAAACGAGTTCATGTTGGTGGTCATCACACCTCTTCGAATATCCGTCGGAAGACCCTTCACATACTTGTTAATCCTCTTGGCTTCAGGAGTAACCAAATCGGGACATAAGCGAGCCATCTTATTAAACTTCGTGGTGTACTCCCGATGCGTCATACTGCCAGCCTCCAAGGTCAAGAAATCTTGTTCAATCTTATCCAATTCGCGTGGAGGACAAAACTGATCAGGAACCAACTTCTTCAACTCAACCCAAGTCATCCTCCTAATAGAACGATTGCTCATAGCCTGTACCAGATTATCCCACCAACATAGCGCTTCAGAACGAAGCGAGGCAATCGCAAAGGTCACCATGTCATCCCCCTTACACTTACTAACCCTCAATATGGCCTCCATTTCTCTCACCCACTGATGTGTTTCCAACGCACCCTTAGTACCGTCGAAGGGAGGAGGGTCACACTTATTAAAATCTCCATACGAACAGCCTCGGGTAGATGCACTAAAGGTGCGGACCTCGTCTTCATCGCCACTCGGCACAAACACCTCTTCCTCCCTGGCTGGCATCTCCTTACTCATCCCTTCCTTATCCGAACTCTTACTCAGCAGTGATTTCTCCATGGCCTTGACAGCCTCAGTAACGATTTCGGGAATGGCGCTATGGAGAACCTGGTAAACCTCATCCGCGATAGCCGTGCGCATAGTAGGATCTAGGGCAGGGTTACCCTCTTCCACAAGGACAGGGGTTTCTTCCGGTTGTGGGGCTGGATCACCTCTCTCGGCCTCGGCACGTGGCTTACGACCACGACCACGAACACTACCACGAACACAGGGACGTCCTCTCTTAGTTGCACGATTAATAACCATGTCTTATCCCTACAAATACAGAATCGTAACACGGTCAAATGACTTTAACGCTAACGCCATGAGAGTTAGCCATATCCTATCCATACAAAGACAGAACCCTAACATAGTCAGACACAAGTAGTATTTAGAACATGGAAGGTAAAGGTAAACTGCTAATAACGTTGATCAAGTGTTATTAGTCGTTTACTTCACCGGCCCGTCCTAAGCACCCCCTGCTCTTAACCATATTAACATCCCATCTAACACTTAAACAATTAATCATATTCTGGAAACTTTAAAATTCAAGGAATGACTAAACAATTAAAGTTACCTCTTGGCGTGCAGCTACTCGCGGTTGGCATACTAGTCTTTTCCCTTACAGTTCGAGTCCAAGCGTTCGGGGATGCTCGGATCCCTCGAACCATGGCTCTGATACCAACTTGTAAGACCCCGACTCCCGGTGGTCCCACAGTTGGTACTCATACACGATATTTACAAAAATACTTAAACTTAAACAGCTCGATCCATTAAAATAATAATTCAAAGTATAGGTTCAGCGAAAAATTATTAAAACAAATTCCCAAAATAAAATTGAAATGTATTTAATAAAACATTAAAATAGAATGTTTAATTTTATTGAAACTTCCGACTAAGTATGCCTTCAACAGACCGAGTAGTCTCGAGCACGTCCAAGCGGTAAGCATCATCCTCTTAACCTGAAACTCACACTAACATGTACACAAAGTCAGCTTAAGCTTAGTGACTTCAAGTTTAAATAAATAACATATTTAATAATAATAGATTTTAATTCCTCAGAAGCCACAGTATGCTACGGTGGCTACCGTAAGCTACGGTAGCCCCATCAGAAACACCATATCGACAATAATAACAGATAATCATTCTTATATATAAACATCTCAATACATGCTTTCCTATATATAAAAATATATACATATATATATAACATTCAGGGCCGAGAAAACGTACAACCCCAACACGTAACATTCCATCAACGCGTGCAAACACGAAGTATGCATACGTAACATCCGTAATCGATAACGACTACATCATTCGCCAATTATTGGCCATTCAATAATATATATATACACTTCCATACATCATTCAATGTTATCATTTGAAGGCCCATCATATATAAATAAGCCTATGCAAGGTAATTTAAATGGTTCTTCAAGCAAAATCGCTTAAGTGTACATGCTAGCCCAAAAACTAAAAAAAGAGTAAAAAGGGGCGTCATGAAACTCACCTGACACAAGGCACAAATTCACTACGAGCTAGAGGTCCCCTAAATATCCCCACAACTCAAACGCCTGTCGGTTTATAAACAATCATTACTAACGACACCGAAAGGACTCGTTTATCCTACGGGACGTGCTATCACGGCTCGAGTACCTAAGGCCTCGACCTCATCAATCTCATTCATAACAGCTCCCGGGTCTTAATTATACCCACACGACTCTTAGATACTCCCGGGAACAAAGAATTCCCAATTTGCCCCCCCGGAAGCACTATGTGATACTAACACGCGCGTTTAAGAGTTGGTTAGGCTATTAATATCCAACTCAGCCCCATGTGGACCCAATATGATGAATTCACAGTCAACAAGTCCACACGATGCTACACGAGTCAAATGGGTCGGTAACTCGCAAGTACAAAGCACCAACTATTCAATAAACGCGAATTCACGTTGTAACGACCCGTTTGAGTAACCGACAACCAATTCAGTCCCATCACCTTTAAAATCAATTTCCTATAGTCCATTAATCATACCGAGACTATAACATTTGAATTGGTTGTTAGTTCCCTCAAATAACGCGCTAGACATCACAATTCACAAACTAGTCAACCGAATATTAGTTTTCAATCTACAACTAGTTGACCAATCAAACAAACATCAACAGACATAATCTTAAAGTATGTTATACTAGACATACCTAGGAAGATTATGGAGTGAAAACCTCAATCACCTCAGTTCCGAAACTGCTCAAACGGGCAGCCACCCGGTAAGACTAAAACAAGCAGTTTATGATCAATACGTGAGTCATAAAGATGGATTATGGTGTAATAGACCAGGGGAAATACAGAACTTACCTTCAATAGAAGTCTTATGCCCACCCCCTGGGTGTAAACAAGATGATTGCAGGTGTGAGTTACATCTTTGCTGGCCGTTCAATTTAAGAAAGAAAAAGAATGAGTGAAGCATGGGGGAACATGATGAGTGGATGAGTTGTTGTCATGGGGGAGTTGTTCTTTTTGCTGAATGGTCGATTAGGTAGGGAAGAAAGGATGGAGAGCAGGTGAAGACAAGGGCATGTGGAGTGGTTGGATGATTCAACCATACTTATTCATATCTAAAATCCAATTTTATACAATAGCCCCTCCAAATCAAAGAACATGGCAACTTGAGAGGAAAATTAAATGATTTAGCGAACTGGGATAACGAGAAGGAAATTAACGGGTGTTACAAGTCTACCCCCTTACAATGGGATTCGTCCCTGAATCCCGATGCTACAGGAACAACTACGGATAAAGTTTCATCATCTCATCTTCGGATTCCCAAGTAGCCTCGGAACCCTTACGGTGCTTCCACTGCACCTTAACCTGCCTAACTACTTTATTCCTCAAACGCCTTTCCTGACGGTCAAGTATAGCGACAGGCGCTTCAACGTAGTTTAACTTACTATCAAGCTCGATATCATCAAGAGGCACACGGGCCTCCTCATCAGTTAAACATTTCCTCAAATGAGACACGTGGAAAGTAGGATGAATCTTCTCGAGTTTGTCGGGTAAATCCAGTTTATACGCTACCTCACCAACTCGTGACAAAATACGGAACGGACCAATGAACCTCGGACTGAGTTTCCCCCTTTTACGAAAACGAATAATACCCTTCCAAGGAGAAACTTTCAACATAACACAGTCACCAACCTCGAAGTCAATAGGTCTCCGCCTTTTGTCCGCATAAGACTTTTGACGATCCTGAGCGGCCTTCATAAAAGCCTTTATCTTATCGAGTTTTTCAGTCGTGGCCTCAACCACTTCCAAACTACCCAACTGTTCTGACCAATGGAGCCCCAACAGACCGGAGTCCTACACCTACGCCCATACAACATCTCAAACGGTGGCATTCCAATCATAGCGTGATAACTGTTATTATACGAGAACTCGACTAATGGTAAGTGACGATCCCAACTATCACCAAAATCGATAACACAAGCCCGCAACATATCTTCCAGAGTTTGAATGGTCCTCTCGGATTGACCATCCGTCTGCGGGTGATAAGCGGTACTAATAAGAAGTTTAGTACCCATCTCCTCATGGAATTTCTTCCAAAATCGGGAGGTAAAATGCGTATCCCTATCCGAAACAATAGATACGGGCACTCCGTGCCTAGAAACGATCTCATGAATGAATACATCGGCCAGCTGCTCAAAATTAAAAGTTTCTCTAATTGGCAAGAAGTGAGCGCTCTTAGTCAATCTATCCACGATTACCCAAATTGTGTCATAACTACCCTTAGGAGTACGAGGCAACTTAGTCACAAAGTCCATCGTAAGATGCTCCCACTTCCACTCAGGTATTTTTAGGGGTTGTAGCTTCCCGAAAGGCTTCTGGTGTTCAGCCTTAACTTGCAGACACGTCAAACACTTACTCACGTACTGAGCCACCTCATACTTCATCGCTGGCCACCAGAAATTCTTCTTCAGGTCTTGGTACATCTTGGTCGCGCCCGGATAAATGGAATAGCGCGACTTATGTGCTTCATCCAATATCTGGCTCCTGAATCCTCCATGCTTGGGTACCCATAAACGACCGTCCTTATACTTCACCCCGTCACCGACGTTTTCTAAAAATTTCTCCTGACCCCAAATACGTTCTGACATAATCCATTCCACCTGTAAGGCCTCGTTCTGAATGTTGGTTATCTGTTTTAAAATATCGGGTCTGAGGATAAGCTGGTAAGACACACGAATAGGATTCGGTCCCTTCTTCTGGCTCAACGCGTCGTCTACCACTTTCGCCTTGCCGGGGTGATACATAATCTCTACATCATTGTCCTTAATCAATTCTAACCACCGACGCTGACGCATATTCAGTTCCTTTTGTTCGAAGAAATACTTTAAGCTCTTATGATCGGTATAGATAATACAACGAACACCATACAAATAATGTCTCCATAACTTGAGCGCGAACACAACCGCCGCCAGTTCCAAATCGTGAGTAGGATAATTCGCCTCATGAGGCTTTAACTGCCGAGAGGCATAAGCTATGACTCGACCCCGTTGCATCAGAACACATCCAAGCCCCTGATAAGAGGCGTCAGAGTAAACAACCAGATCCTCGGTGCCATCGGGTAAAGCTAAAACCGGAGCATGCGTCAACTTGTCCTTTAATTCAAGGAAAGCCTCCTACTGCTTAGAACCCCACACAAACTTAACATTCTTCTTAGTCAACTTGGTTAACGACGAAGCGATTTTTGAGAAGTCGGGAATGAAGCGGCGGTAATACCCCGCCAATCCCAGAAAACTATGAATTTCAGACGCAGACTTAGGAGATTCCCATTCGTTCACGGCTTCCACCTTTGCAGGGTCGACCAGAATACCGCTCGAGTTAATGACATAACCCAAGAATTGAACCTCGCGTAGCCAAAAAGAACACTTAGAAAATTTCGCGTACAATTTATTCTTTCGCAAAGCTTCCAAAACTTCCGTGAGATGTCCAGTGTGATCGGACTCACTTTTGGAATACACAAGAATGTCATCGATGAACACAATAACAGAACGATCAAGCATCGGCCTACACACCCGGTTCATAAGATCCATGAACGCAGCCGGTGCATTAGTCAAACCGAAAGACATCACGAGAAATTCATAATGCCCATAACGAGTGCGGAAGGCAGTCTTAGGGATATCTTCCTCACGAATTTTCAACTGGTGATACCCGGACCTAAGGTCGATATTTGAAAACCAACTAGCTCCATGGAGCTGATCAAATAAGTCGTCGATCCTTGGTAGAGGGTATCGATTTTTCACAGTCAGTTTATTCAATTCACGGTAGTCAATGCACATCCGCATACTACCGTTTTTCTTTTTGACGAACAAGACTGGGGCACCCCAAGGTGAGATGCTCGGTCGAATGAAGCCCTTGTCAAGCAAGTCTTCCAGTTGAGTCATAAGTTCTTTCATTTCATTTGGTGCTAGACGGTAAGGGGCTCGAGCAACAGGTTTTTCACCTGGAACACGGTCTATTTGGAACTCGACTTCGCGATCCGGCGGCATATCTGACAAATCATCAGGAAAAACATCCGGGAAATCCCGAACAATAGGAACCTCACCGACAGTAGCATCCTCGGTTTTCACGTTTATAGCATACGCCAGATACGCTCCGCACCCCCGTTGCATCAATTTTCTCGCCTTAAGCATGGATCTGATAGGTGGAGTTGCACTATTCCGATCACCGAAGACCGTAATTTGGGTCCCATCCGGGGCCCTTAGACGTACAAGTTTCTGACCACAAATGATTTGAGCATCAACACTCACGAGCCAGTCCATCCCAAGCACCACATCGAAATAGCCAAGCGGCTTCAAGTACAGTCGCATCGGAAATCTATACCCAGACAACTCGATGGTACAACCCTGAATAGCCCTAGACACGGATACAGACTTTCCTATGGCGACCTCAACATCAAACATGTCAACCACGCGCTCAGGTAATTTATTCAACAAGGAACAGAAATTGGTAGACACAAAACTTCTACCGGCACCCGAATCAAATAAAACGGTTGCATGTATTTCATCAAGTAAATAGGTACCTGGTAGAATATTACACTACTTACTTAGCTACTTGAACACACAAACATTTCCAAAGGAAAAGAAATTCGAAATGGTAAATTATAATGACGTATTGGGAAAAGTACCCGAAACAACGTACGCATCATCTTTTGCCTCTTTCTTGGTGATATTGAAGGCCCTCGCCCTGACCTTTGGCTTTTCTTCCAATTTCCCCCTCGAGTAAGTTCCCGGTCGCCCCCCCCCCAGTCTTGATAGTAGGGCAGTTTGATGCCAAGTGGCCAGCTCCCTTACAGCGGAAACAAGTCAACGTCGGACACTCGAAATGGGGGTGTCCAACCTTATCACAACGAAAACAGGAACTAGACCCATGCTTACATTTCCCTCTGTGCCGTTTCCCGCACTTCTTGCACTTTACAAAAGCCACATCCATCTTAAAATCCGAATTCTCAATCTTAACCCTCTTCTCGGCCGAATTAAAGTTGTTTCCCATGGGCCGTTTACTGTACGAATTGGGATTCCACGTCCTCCTAGTCTCGGTTGGCGGTAACTTCTCCCTCTGATCGTATAATGTGCCGGCTAGGGTAACCACTGAATGAAACGAGTTCATGTTGGTGGTCATCACACCTCTTCGAATATCCGTCGGAAGACCCTTCACATACTTGTTAATCCTCTTGGCTTCAGGAGTAACCAAATCGGGACATAAGCGAGCCATCTTATTAAACTTCATGGTGTACTCCCGATGCGTCATACTGCCAGCCTCCAAGGTCAAGAAATCTTGTTCAATCTTATCCAATTCGCGTGGAGGACAAAACTGATCAGGAACCAACTTCTTCAACTCAACCCAAGTCATCCTCCTAATAGAACGATTGCTCATAGCCTGTACCAGATTATCCCACCAACATAGCGCTTCAGAACGAAGCGAGGCAATCGCAAAGGTCACCATGTCATCCCCCTTACACTTACTAACCCTCAATATGGCCTCCATTTCTCTCACCCACTGATGTGTTTCCAACGCACCCTTAGTACCGTCGAAGGGAGGAGGGTCACACTTATTAAAATCTCCATACGAACAGCCTCGGGTAGATGCACTAAAGGTGCGGACCTCGTCTTCATCGCCACTCGGCACAAACACCTCTTCCTCCCTGGCTGGCATCTCCTTACTCATCCCTTCCTTATCCGAACTCTTACTCAGCAGTGATTTCTCCATGGCCTTGACAGCCTCAGTAACGATTTCGGGAATGGCGCTATGGAGAACCTGGTAAACCTCATCCGCGATAGCCGTGCGCATAGTAGGATCTAGGGCAGGGTTACCCTCTTCCACAAGGACAGGGGTTTCTTCCGGTTGTGGGGCTGGATCACCTCTCTCGGCCTCGACACGTGGCTTACGACCACGACCACGAACACTACCACGAACACAGGGACGTCCTCTCTTAGTTGCATGATTAATAACCATGTCTTATCCCTACAAATACAGAATTGTAACACGGTCAAAGGACTTTAACGCTAACGCCATGAGAGTTAGCCATATCCTATCCATACAAAGACAGAACCCTAACATAGTCAGACACAAGTAGTATTTAGAACATGGAAGGTAAAGGTAAACTGCTAATAACGTTGATCAAGTGTTATTAGTCGTTTACTTCACCGGCCCGTCCTAAGCACCCCCTGCTCTTAACCATATTAACATCCCATCTAACACTTAAACAATTAATCATATTCTGGAAACTTTAAAATTCAAGGAATGACTAAACAATTAAAGTTACCTCTTGGCGTGCAGCTACTCGCGGTTGGCATACTAGTCTTTTCCCTTACAGTTCGAGTCCAAGCATTCGGGGATGCTCGGATCCCTCGACCCATGGCTCTGATACCAACTTGTAAGACCCCGACTCCCGGTGGTCCCACAGTTGGTACTCATACACGATATTTACAAAAATACTTAAACTTAAACAGCTCGTTCCATTAAAATAATAATTCAAAGTATAGGTTCAGCGAAAAATTATTAAAACAAATTCCCAAAATAAAATTGAAATGTATTTAATAAAACATTAAAATAGAATGTTTAATTTTATTGAAACTTCCGACTAAGTATGCCTTCAACCGACCGAGTAGTCTCGAGCACGTCCAAGCGGTAAGCATCATCCTCTTAACCTGAAACTCACACTAACATGTACACAAAGTCAGCTTAAGCTTAGTGACTTCAAGTTTAAATAAATAACATATTTAATAATAATAGATTTTAATTCCTCAGAAGCCACAGTATGCTACGGTGGCTACCGTAAGCTACGGTAGCCCCTGCAGAAACACCATATCGACAATAATAACAGATAATCATTCTTATATATAAACATCTCAATACATGCTTTCCTATATATAAAAATATATACATATATATATAACATTCAGGGCCGAGAAAACGTACAACCCCAACACGTAACATTCCATCAACGCGTGCAAACACGAAGTATGCATACGTAACATCCGTAATCGATAACGACTACATCATTCGCCAATTATTGGCCATTCAATAATATATATATACACTTCCATACATCATTCAATGTTATCATTTGAAGGCCCATCATATATAAATAAGCCTATGCAAGGTAATTTAAATGGTTCTTCAAGCAAAATCGCTTAAGTGTACATGCTAGCCCAAAAACTAAAAAAAGAGTAAAAAGGGGCGTCATGAAACTCACCTGACACAAGGCACGAATTCACTACGAGCTAGAGGTCCCCTAAATATCCCCACAACTCAAACGCCTGTCGGTTTATAAACAATCATTACTAACGACACCGAAAGGACTCGTTTATCCTACTGGACGTGCTATCACGGCTCGAGTACCTAAGGCCTCGACCTCATCAATCTCATTCATAACAGCTCCCGGGTCTTAATTATACCCACACGACTCTTAGATACTCCCGGGAACAAAGAATTCCCAATTTGCCCCCCGGAAGCACTATGTGATACTAACACGCGCGTTTAAGAGTTGGTTAGGCTATTAATATCCAACTCAGCCCCATGTGGACCCAATATGATGAATTCACAGTCAACAAGTCCACACGATGCTACACGAGTCAAATGGGTCGGTAACTCGCAAGTACAAAGCACCAACTATTCAATAAACGCGAATTCACGTTGTAACGACCCGTTTGAGTAACCGACAACCAATTCAGTCCCATCACCTTTAAAATCAATTTCCTATAGTCCATTAATCATACCGAGACTATAACATTTGAATTGGTTGTTAGTTCCCTCAAATAACGCGCTAGACATCACAATTCACAAACTAGTCAACCGAATATTAGTTTTCAATCTACAACTAGTTGACCAATCAAACAAACATCAACAGACATAATCTTAAAGTATGTTATACTAGACATACCTAGGAAGATTATGGAGTGAAAACCTCAATCACCTCAGTTCCGAAACTGCTCAAACGGGCAGCCACCCGGTAAGACTAAAACAAGCAGTTTATGATCAATACGTGAGTCATAAAGATGGATTATGGTGTAATAGACCAGGGGAAATACAGAACTTACCTTCAATAGAAGTCTTATGCCCACCCCCTGGGTGTAAACAAGATGATTGCAGGTGTGAGTTACATCTTTGCTGGCCGTTCAATTTAAGAAAGAAAAAGAATGAGTGAAGCATGGGGGAACATGATGAGTGGATGAGTTGTTGTCATGGGGGAGTTGTTCTTTTTGCTGAATGGTCGATTAGGTAGGGAAGAAAGGATGGAGAGCAGGTGAAGACAAGGGCATGTGGAGTGGTTGGATGATTCAACCAGAATTATTCATATCTAAAATTCAATTTTATACAATAGCCCCTCCAAATCAAAGAACATGGCAACTTGAGAGGAAAATTAAATGATTTAGCGAACTGGGATAACGAGAAGGAAATTAACGGGTGTTACAGAAATGATCGGAACAAAGATTATGACACATACAAAGTATGTAGTATATGAATTTATATTTTGCTAACCCGTAAAAAAAAGGTTTTGTTAGACGTATTAATGCAGGGAATGCAATATAACAAAGTTATGGATGTTGTGGTACTTATTTACAAGAAGACGCATTACAAGTCACTTATTTACAAGATGAGAAAGTCTTACATGAAGATAGTACATCATTCCATCAAATAAGGAAGTGTACACTACAAGATCAAGTGGTGAATTATCAACTCCAAAGTCTTAGATAAACTTTCGAAGAAGATCGAAACCCGTCACTTAAAGGATGTATAAATGAGGGGGAGTATTATACGCGTTGCACTCTTTTTCCCTTAGCTATGGTTTTATCCCACTGGGTTTTCCAAGCAAGGTTTTTAATGAGGCAACATCACTAAGTGTATTTCATTATGTGAATAGTCAAGGGGGAGTGTTATGAATACACAATAAGTAGTGACTCTCCACATTCAAAACTTTTACTTTTCATTATGTTTGTAATAATGTTATAGCCCTATAAATAATGGCTCTTGTTATTGTATTAGATAGACTTATCAATGAATAAGAACTTTTCTCCTTTATCTACTTCTCACTTTATCTCTATACTATGATTACATACATATTCTATGTAACTAATAGGTTGTTGTTTTACAACACTAATGATGTTTTGTCTTCTTTGGATTACACATTCTTTCTTTATGAAGTGAAAAACGTGGCAACTACACTTTTGCCATATCACAAATTATCACAAATCACAAATTTTATCCGTTATGTTTATACCAAATTTTATAAAAAGTGTGAAAATATTTTGAATTTTGTTATATAAAAATGAAAATGTTTTTTATGTGAAAACGACAACTATGCACTCATGTACCCTACACATTATCCAACTTAACGAGAAAAATTAACCGGGCAAAGGGCAGAACATTTAACATTTAGTCTGGGGTTTTGGATCGGCTAACGAAATGAATGACAAAATTTTGTAACTTCATACTCTTTTTCCAATAAGATCGCCGTACAAATCCTAGAATACATGATTGGATGGTTTTTGGTTTGCCGGTGGTGTGTCATTTGGTATTATTCACTAGGTGTAGGGTTTTGGATCGGCTTATGAATCACATATTCGGGCCGGAAACAATATAAGTGATTAGTTTTTTTTTTGACTTTTAAAACTGATGTTGATAAACAAGCTAGGGTTAATTTCTTAAGTAATATGAGATAATGAGAAGCAATTATCGACAAGGATCTTTGGTCTATTATTTTGTAGGAAACAAGTTGTCCTTTTTTTAGACCGGCAACAAGTTGTCCTTTAGACCTCATGTGTCAAATTGGACTAACACCAATTTTAAGCCATAATTAAGTCCTTGTAATCAAGCTTATGAATCAGTACCAGTAAGCATCCAAGTGGAGTTTAAAAATGTACACTTGATATCGGATGGAATCTTTACCTATCAAGGGGTCATGGATATATAATATTGAGTATAGTTACGTAAATGTAATTAAAAGAATCTTCTAAATTAATACATAACATAATTTAATTGGTAATGGTTTGATAGTTTCCCTTGAACCATGTCGTCTATAAATATAAAATAACAAAAAAAACTATAAGGTGGTAGACCAGTGATGCTTGCCTTCGAGATTTTAAAATCCTCTCACAACACTAGATATTTATGAACTATTTATTATTATTATTATTATTTATTTTTTGGCTAATGATTCGATGTTTAACTTCTTCCTGATGGATGCCTTTTGATATGTTTCTAGTGCATGGGAATCGAAACGGGATTCTCATCCTTAGACACGTACCCGTGAAATTTGCCGGTAAATATTACTGTAATATTTAAGAAAATTTATCATATTTTCCCTGAAAGCATGTATTAAACATGAGTTGTGTGGAGAAGTAGGGTGTCTACTAATACAA
Organism: Bidens hawaiensis; assembly: GCF_021521415.1. Taxonomy (NCBI): domain Eukaryota; kingdom Viridiplantae; phylum Streptophyta; class Magnoliopsida; order Asterales; family Asteraceae; genus Bidens; species Bidens hawaiensis. The sequence continues at coordinate 628,670 of NW_027491672.1, forward strand.
GATTGGAGCTATAAATCAATTGAACTCGACGACTAATCGATCAGTGTGAGTGTGCTGATGGCAATACTCTAATATCCGATCAACAGATCGACAATCTTATCTTAATTCGATGACGATAATCAAGAAACATATTCTATATATAACCATTTCCACATGGTTAACAGTGAAGCTTCAATCCACGTCTTCACATGAGCCGGTCAGGTGGGGCCAAGTTGATGAAATCAACTTGTGAGAATCAAATTTCACACAAATTAACTATCTTTTTGTTGAAATTGAATCTTGTTAGGTGATAATTAACAATGTTGTTGTCTAGGGCCAACACACAATTTCATTAATCAATTTGTGTAGTAACTATAGCGGTTCATATCTTGGAAGGTTAAGATAAGGTAGTAGATTAGTGATGCTTGCCTTCGAGGTTTTAAAATCCTCTCATAACTTAAGATATTTATGAACTATTATAACGATTATTTTAGGTAACGGTGAATACATGTATTAATCAGTAATCACTAATCAATACCCAATACACTATAATAGTGTTACCCATTTGGGTGACTACATAATTGATAATTGACACAAATATTACATTCATAGATGAAAGCTCTTTTGAGCTTTCATGGAACACATCCCAAAATTGTTTATTCATTGCTACTTTAGAGAAGCACAAAAAGAAGATAACTCTTCCACAGGCACCTTCACAACATCCTTACGAAGACCCAAGTCTTTATCCTCTCTCTTCGAGAATGATCTTGGAATCGCGGTTGCATATCGAATAACACTTTCCCACAAGTCGTTATTTTTCTTATCCTTGCTTGTTGGATGAACCATATTCGCTTGACTACTCCTCCCTTGATACCCTTTATCAGTGCTCCATAGACCAGTTTTACAATAAAGCGCAAAATCTTCACAATTATTATTCATCAAATCATACTTTCCATACCCATTTTCATGCAAATAAGTAGCCCTATGGATAACTTCTTCGGATGGATCAGATTCCGCCATGGTGCATGTTCCCCCAACGGCTTTTGCTAGAAGAAATACGCGACTTACTTGATATTCATATCGGCATAATGATCCCTTTTTAAGGAAGCAATCTATGCAAGACAATCTTACTCCACTTTCTGCCACTTTCTCCAACCTACAAAATGAAGTCGAACAGTGTGTTTTTTCACCGTCACCGCCACTTGTTGAGAAACCTCTAAAGGGTGCTAACAGACCAGTACCCCCGGCCTTCTTTTTCGGGTTCACAAAATGAATAATTTTGCCTTCCCCAATGAAGATGCCTGCACATATATATTTCTAACTAGTTATTTAATTGCCAGATTAATGTGTAATTAAACATAAACATTTAGTAGTTAAAAAGGGAACTAACCATGGTGAGTGTATGCCGATTTCCTCCAACTATATATATGGTCTCCTTCCTTGAGCTCAGATCTTTCGATTTTCTGGGATAGTAGACTCATTTGTGTCAATTAAAATGCTCTCAAGGATGTATGCTTGTATTTGTATATGTGTTACTATGTGTGTATATATATACTTGTAAATTATATGGAGGAAAAAGAAATGAAAGGGCCTTTCCAAAGTGGTCAAGTAATATATAATAGTTTGCTTGACTTTTGAATGTTCAGCCTATTGTTTATACGTCAACTCATATTTTGTTTGTGGACTGAGTAGGATAGACGGAGTCAAAAAACAGCTTTCTAAAAACAGTGAATCGCTTTAAATATTCAGGCCATTATGTGTCAAGTGGGTTAATTCTCATTCAAAATATTATTCTGAATCGGATGAGAACTTTCTTAAAAGGAAAATTAAAATAGAAAGATGTGAACACATGTACGAGGTGATTGAAACTGCATAGAGACTGATTATACTAGAATCCAGAAAATAATGACTGACTTCCAAAATCTTAGTACGAGATCCAACCACTTTGGAGCCATAAGCTCAAAGCTTTCCTTCATACTTGTTTGACTAAAGCTCAAAACACATGGGTTAATAACTCTATCAATCAAAAAAAAAACTCATACGAATGATATATATAAATAGATTTGTATTTCAAAGTTTCAACACAGAACAATAAATATGTTCATGTTTAACCCTAAAGACACTTGAATTGGTATTAGAAGCAGTATGATTGTTTTGTGAAGCATCACTTCAGTATGATAATAACCGTCGCAGCGTTGATAACTAGTTCACACCGTAACTCGATCCCAAACATTTTATAGAGACATGGGTTTGGACTTTTGTCATAACCACGCCCAAAACAAAAGTTTTAAACCGTTTCTAATATAAAATCGGACCCAACTAAACAAATGATGGAGAGCAGGTGAAGACAAGGGCATGTGGAGTGGTTGGATGATTCAACCAGAATTATTCATATCTAAAATTCAATTTTATACAATAGCCCCTCCAAATCAAAGAACATGGCAACTTGAGAGGAAAATTAAATGATTTAGCGAGCTGGGATAACGAGAAGGAAATTAACGGGTGTTACAGAAATGATCGGAACAAAGATTATGACACATACAAAGTATGTAGTATATGAATTTATATTTTGCTAACCCGTAAAAAAAAGGTTTTGTTAGACGTATTAATGCAGGGAATGCAATATAACAAAGTTATGGATGTTGTGGTACTTATTTACAAGAAGACGCATTACAAGTCACTTATTTACAAGATGAGAAAGTCTTACATGAAGATAGTACATCATTCCATCAAATAAGGAAGTGTACACTACAAGATCAAGTGGTGAATTATCAACTCCAAACTCTTAGATAAACTTTCGAAGAAGATCGAAACCCGTCACTTAAAGGATGTATAAATGAGGGGGAGTATTATACGCGTTGCACTCTTTTTCCCTTAGCTATGGTTTTATCCCACTGGGTTTTCCAAGCAAGGTTTTTAATGAGGCAACATCACTAAGTGTATTTCATTATGTGAATAGTCAAGGGGGAGTGTTATGAATACACAATAAGTAGTGACTCTCCACATTCAAAACTTTTACTTTTCATTATGTTTGTAATAATGTTATAGCCCTATAAATAATGGCTCTTGTTATTGTATTAGATAGACTTATCAATGAATAAGAACTTTTCTCCTTTATCTACTTCTCACTTTATCTCTATACTATGATTACATACATATTCTATGTAACTAATAGGTTGTTGTTTTACAACACTAATGATGTTTTGTCTTCTTTGGATTACACATTCTTTCTTTATGAAGTGAAAAACGTGGCAACTACACTTTTGCCATATCACAAATTATCACAAATCACAAATTTTATCCGTTATGTTTATACCAAATTTTATAAAAAGTGTGAAAATATTTTGAATTTTGTTATATAAAAATGAAAATGTTTTTTATGTGAAAACGACAACTATGCACTCATGTACCCTACACATTATCCAACTTAACGAGAAAAATTAACCGGGCAAAGGGCAGAACATTTAACATTTAGTCTGGGGTTTTGGATCGGCTAACGAAATGAATGACAAAATTTTGTAACTTCATACTCTTTTTCCAATAAGATCGCCGTACAAATCCTAGAATACACGATTGGATGGTTTTTGGTTTGCTGGTGGTGTGTCATTATTATTCACTAGGTGTAGGGTTTTGGATCGGCTTATGAATCACATATTCGGGCCGGAAACAATATAAGTGATTAGTTTTTTTTTTTGACTTTTAAAACTGATGTTGATAAACAAGCTAGGGTTAATTTCTTAAGTAATATGAGATAATGAGAAGCAATTATCGACAAGGATCTTTGGTCTATTATTTTGTAGGAAACAAGTTGTCCTTTTTTTAGACCGGCAACAAGTTGTCCTTTAGACCTCATGTGTCAGATTGGACTAACACCAATTTTAAGCCATAATTAAGTCCTTGTAATCAAGCTTATGAATCAGTACCAGTAAGCATCCAAGTGGAGTTTAAAAATGTACACTTGATATCGGATGGAATCTTTACCTATCAAGGGGTCATGGATATATAATATTGAGTATAGTTACGTAAATGTAATTAAAAGAATCTTCTAAATTAATACATAACATAATTTAATTGGTAATGGTTTGATAGTTTCCCTTGAACCATGTCGTCTATAAATATAAAATAACAAAAAAAACTATAAGGTGGTAGACCAGTGATGCTTGCCTTCGAGATTTTAAAATCCTCTCATAACACTAGATATTTATGAACTATTTATTATTATTATTATTATTTATTTTTTGGCTAATGATTCGATGTTTAACTTCTTCCTGATGGATGCCTTTTGATATGTTTCTAGTGCATGGGAATCGAAGCGGGATTCTCATCCTTAGACACGTACCCGTGAAATTTGCCGGTAAATATTACTGTAATATTTAAGAAAATTTATCATATTTTCCCTGAAAGTATGTATTAAACATGAGTTGTGTGGAGAAGTAGGGTGTCTACTAATACAAGATTGGAGCTATAAATCAATTGAACTCGACGACTAATCGATCAGTGTGAGTGTGCTGATGGCAATACTCTAATATCCGATCAACAGATCGACAATCTTATCTTAATTCGATGACGATAATCAAGAAACATATTCTATATATAACCATTTCCACATGGTTAACAGTGAAGCTTCAATCCACGTCTTCACATGAGCCGGTCAGGTGGGGCCAAGTTGATGAAATCAACTTGTGAGAATCAAATTTCACACAAATTAACTATCTTTTTGTTGAAATTGAATCTTGTTAGGTGATAATTAACAATGTTGTTGTCTAGGGCCAACACACAATTTCATTAATCAATTTGTGTAGTAACTATAGCGGTTCATATCTTGGAAGGTTAAGATAAGGTAGTAGATTAGTGATGCTTGCCTTCGAGGTTTTAAAATCCTCTCATAACTTAAGATATTTATGAACTATTATAACGATTATTTTAGGTAACGGTGAATACATGTATTAATCAGTAATCACTAATCAATACCCAATACACTATAATAGTGTTACCCATTTGGGTGACTACATAATTGATAATTGACACAAATATTACATTCATAGATGAAAGCTCTTTTGAGCTTTCATGGAACACATCCCAAAATTGTTTATTCATTGCTACTTTAGAGAAGCACAAAAAGAAGATAACTCTTCCACAGGCACCTTCACAACATCCTTACGAAGACCCAAGTCTTTATCCTCTCTCTTCGAGAATGATCTTGGAATCGCGGTTGCATATCGAATAACACTTTCCCGCAAGTCGTTATTTTTCTTATCCTTGCTTGTTGGATGAACCATATTCGCTTGACTACTCCTCCCTTGATACCCTTTATCAGTGCTCCATATACCAGTTTTACAATAAAGCGCAAAATCTTCACAATTATTATTCATCAAATCATACTTTCCATACCCATTTTCATGCAAATAAGTAGCCCTATGGATAACTTCTTCGGATGGATCAGATTCCGCCATGGTGCATGTTCCCCCAACGGCTTTTGCTAGAAGAAATACGCGACTTACTTGATATTCATATCGGCATAATGATCCCTTTTTAAGGAAGCAATCTATGCAAGACAATCTTACTCCACTTTCTGCCACTTTCTCCAACCTACAAAATGAAGTCGAACAGTGTGTTTTTTCACCGTCACCGCCACTTGTTGAGAAACCTCTAAAGGGTGCTAACAGACCAGTACCCCCGGCCTTCTTTTTCGGGTTCACAAAATGAATAATTTTGCCTTCCCCAATGAAGATGCCTGCACATATATATTTCTAACTAGTTATTTAATTGCCAGATTAATGTGTAATTAAACATAAACATTTAGTAGTTAAAAAGGGAACTAACCATGGTGAGTGTATGCCGATTTCCTCCAACTATATATATGGTCTCCTTCCTTGAGCTCAGATCTTTCGATTTTCTGGGATAGTAGACTCATTTGTGTCAATTAAAATGCTCTCAAGGATGTATGCTTGTATTTGTATATGTGTTACTATGTGTGTATATATATACTTGTAAATTATATGGAGGAAAAAGAAATGAAAGGGCCTTTCCAAAGTGGTCAAGTAATATATAATAGTTTGCTTGACTTTTGAATGTTCAGCCTATTGTTTATACGTCAACTCATATTTTGTTTGTGGACTGAGTAGGATAGACGGAGTCAAAAAACAGCTTTCTAAAAACAGTGAATCGCTTTAAATATTCAGGCCATTATGTGTCAAGTGGGTTAATTCTCATTCAAAATATTATTCTGAATCGGATGAGAACTTTCTTAAAAGGAAAATTAAAATAGAAAGATGTGAACACATGTACGAGGTGATTGAAACTGCATAGAGACTGATTATACTAGAATCCAGAAAATAATGACTGACTTCCAAAATCTTAGTACGAGATCCAACCACTTTGGAGCCATAAGCTCAAAGCTTTCCTTCATACTTGTTTGACTAAAGCTTAAAACACTTGGGTTAATAACTCTATCAATCAAAAAAAAAACTCATACGAATGATATATATAAATAGATTTGTATTTCAAAGTTTCAACACAGAACAATAAATATGTTCATGTTTAACCCTAAAGACACTTGAATTGGTATTAGAAGCAGTATGATTGTTTTGTGAAGCATCACTTCAGTATGATAATAACCGTCGCAGCGTTGATAACTAGTTCACACCGTAACTCGATCCCAAACATTTTAACGAGACATGGGTTTGGACTTTTGTCATAACCACGCCCAAAACAAAAGTTTTAAACCGTTACTAATATAAAATCGGACCCAACTAAACAAATAAACATAAACAATATGATTTGAATGGGCCCAAAAAATAAATGGACTAAAAACTAATAAATTTGTCGAAATATGATTCAAATTATTATTCAGGAGTGTTACTTAATTATCTTTTAAGTATTTAGTTTTTAAATAAGGGTTGTTGGGCCTGTTTGTTATGTTGGCCGAGTCTTTTGCTTAGAGCCGTTCAAGTTATCTTTTGTTTTTCCTATTTATTGAGACTTAGTGCTCTCAAGTTGTTATTCACTCTTGAAATAATAAAAACCCTAAGAATTTGGTTGCAATCTTGTTCTGCAATTGTTCATATGCCAACATTAGTGGTATGAGAGCAAGGTTAAGTATGTGTTCAAATTCTTTAGATAAATCTAATTCCCGTCAAACCCTAATTCCATGGCTGATCATACGAAACCTACCATCCCTATTCCAGTGTTCAAAGGCACAGGTTATGAACATTGGAGCATCCGAATCAAGATGATTCTAAGATCATCTCTGGACCTGGTGGAGTCCGGTGTTGATGATAAAGAAAATAATAGTCCGAAGAAGGATGCTTATGCTATGGCTATCATTCAACAAGACATGCATGAGCAACTCTTCTCACAAATTGCTGTTGCAAAGAGTGCCAAGGAAACGTGGGATATCCTAAAAATGAAATTTCAAAGTGATTCCCAGGTGCAATCCATCAAGCTTCAAGGCTGACGCAAGGATTTTGATAATCTTTGCATGAATGAACATGAGTCCGTTGGCCGGAGAGTATTTTTCACGTGTTATGGAGATTTTCAGTCTAAGAAGGTCGTTCGGTGAAGACATCACAGATCAATCCATAGTGGAGAAGGTGTTACGGAGTCTTACTTCCAGATTTGATTATGTTGTGCCTTCAATTGAAGTGTCTCACAACCTAGCAACTCTATCTCATGTCAAGCTAATGAGGTCTCTACAGTCTCATGAAAAAAGAATTAATAGAAGGACGACTGTGAAACAACAAAAAAATGAACAAGAATTACTAGTGATGCTTGAGAAGACTCACTTAGGGTCTCAATCCATTAGTGGATCAATAGGGCGAGGCCGCGGATTCTTCAGAGGAAGAGGATGTAGCGGAAGCTTTGAGAAAAAACAAGGTTACCCAGTGTACCATATGCAACAAATTTGGGCACTTCAGAAAAGATTGTTGGTATAATGAAGAACAACAAGTTAATGTTGCAACCGATGATGAAGAAGTAAGACAATATGAAGGAGGAGCTGAGGCTGTTCATGGCACTTATTCCTGAACCTCAAATGTCATAATTGATGATTAACTCCTCACAACCTCGTAACAAACCTCGTATCTAGTTTTAAGACTCTAGTTGCTCTAATCACATGACTGGAATTAACGAGTTTTGTTAAGATGAATGAAAACTTTAAGTTAATTGTTCATCTTGGTGATAAGAATGAGATTCAGATAGAAGGAAAATGGACGTTAAGGTTGAATTGGAAAATGGAAGTTACAAACTTCTGGACAATGTTTACTTTGTTCCCAAGCTTGAGTTTAATTTGCTCAGTGTGGGCCAACTAATGAGAAAGGGCTATTCATTGTTATTTGATGATGACAAATGTGTTATCACATATAAAGGATCAAAGATGGTTCTCATGACGGTTCCGGTTGCCAGAAACAATATGTTTCTGGTTGATGCATCGAAACCAAAAGTAAATCAGAAAGAATGAGCTGAAAGTCAAAAGTCTACACATAAAAGATGAATCAACAACAAGACTTCGGCATTCAAGGTACGGTCACTACAACACATTCGGTTTAAAACTATTGCATGACAAAGGGATGGTACTAGGCCTGCCAAGTATCAAACCTTTGGAATCATGTGATCACTATGTTTTTTAGGAAAGCAATCTTATGAGCCATTTACATCTAAATCATGGAGAGCCACACAAAAGTTGGAACTCATTCACATGAATCTGTGTGGCCCCATGTAAGTGGTTGGCTTGGGTGGTAACTTGTATTACTTCCTTCGTATTGATGACCTAACACGTATGTGTTGGGTCTACTTTGTTACTAATAAATTTGATGCTTTCAGCAAGTTCAAATCATTCAAGGCCCTTGTTGAAAATCAAAGTAATCATTCTATCAAAGTTGTTAGACCCGATAGAGGTGGTGAGTTCACTTCTAAGGAGTTTGATAAGTTTTGTTATTCACATGGCATAAAAAGAGAACTCACACATCCTTATGCACCACAACACAATGGTATGTGGAATGCAAAAATCGGACCATAATGAATAATGGACTGACTAGAAGCATGCTAAAACATAAAATGATGCCTAATTATTTCTGGGCAGAAGTTGTGGCTATGCCTGTCTATTTAATCAACATTTCCCCTACAAAAGCCTTGGCCGATAAGACTCCTTGGGGTGCATGGAATAGTGCCGAACCATCGGTTAGGCACTAGAGAGTATTTGGCTGTTGTGCACATTGGCTAATACCCTCAAAAAAACCAGAAGAAATTGGATAACCGATCTAAAAAATGCATCTTTATTGGCTAGCCGTCTCAATCAAATGGTTATCGGCTATATAATCCCACGAATCAAAATTCTAAACCAGTAGAGGCATGGTTTTTCACGAAGACACAAAATGGGATTTTGGTCACGGTCATGATGGTAGTATGTATGACATCAACTATATTGACTCGTTTACTTTGGAACCTATACTTGAAAATACAAATGATCCTATCACTCCACAACCTTCGATAAATACTGACCACTCTCAATCATCACACAATACCAATAACTCACCTTTGCCTTCACAACAATCCACATCCACACAAACCAACTCCAACAACTCTGATCGAACCAATAATTTCCAGACTACAAACCCAACCATACCGTACCTTCGCAATCAAACCTCTCATATACCCAGAATTATTGATCTTAATGATGTCTATGACCGTGCACCAGAATTGATGAAGCTACGCATGCTGATTTTTTGAGCTATCAATTTGCTCTTACCAAAACCGATTCTGCCACTTATAAAGAAGCATTAGTCAAGAAAGAGTGGCAACTTTCTATGAAAGAAGAACTTCAGTCCATTGAAAAGAATCACACATGGGAACTTGTCACTCTACCTCAAGGCCGAAATCTTGTGGGACTTAAATGGTTGTACAAAACTAAGATAGGGCCAAGAGGAGAAGTGGTTAAGTACAAGGCCAGGCTCGTTGCAAAGGGTTACTTTCAACAACATGGTATTGATTATCTAGAAACCTTTGCACCCATTGCAAGGTTTAAAACTATACGGGTTGTGATTTCTGTGACTGCTCAAATGGGTTGGCTTATACAGTAATTAGATGTTAGGTCAACATTTCTCAATGGTATAATCTAGAAGAGGAGATATATGTTTAGAAACCAGAAGGTTTTGAAGTTGTTGGTCAAGAAAAGAAGGTATATACGTTGAATAAGGCCTATGGTTTAAAGCAGGCTCCAAGGGAATGGTACTCAAAGATTGATGGGTACTTTGTCAAGAACGAGTATAATCGAAGTCACAATGAACCTACACTTTGTGTAAAAAACAATGGGAGTAACCAGCTGATGTACGTATGCTTATATGTTGATGATATTATATGTACAAGTCAAAATGCAAAGCTCATCAATGAGTTCAAGGAGGGAGTGAAGAAAGCTTTTGAAATGACGGGTTTGGGTTTGTTAAAATATTTCTTGGGCTTAGAGGTTACTCAATATAAGCAAGGAATATTTTTTTGTCAAGAAAAGTATGCCAAGAACTTATTATCCAAATTTAAAATATGTGGTGGCAAAGTTGACGATACTCCTGTGAACTCGAGTGAGAAGTTAATGGTTGTTGACTTGGCTGATAAAACAAATGAAAGTATGCACTGAAGCTTGGTTGGCGGTTTAATCTATCTTACCCATACTCTGCCCGATGTCACACCCCGACCAAAGGCGGCGGAACATGCCGGGGTGCAATGTGATTGGACAAATACACAAGACACTATTTAAAGTGACCATATTTATTCAACTCATTTTATTTCAACAAATCAATAACAACACATCTCGTTCATATAAACAAAAAGCATTCGTATTGTTCGTTTTACTAACACCCTAATAGTCTTGGTAACGTTTTCCGTCAAGCACTCGAGTCAACAAAAGTCAAACCTGTAACATTTCATAAAATAAAGTTTGTCAACACAAAGGTTGGTGAGCAATTCATAAGTTTGAGCATATAAGTATATAGTAATAAAAAGAAAAGCCACAAAACTTGTATACAAAACAATAAATAATAGCAACAATTTAGATATGTAAAAGATAAATAGTTCGGACCCTTTCTAAATGGTAACAACCAAGTATACTCGGATCATAGTGTCCATGAGGCTACCCGCCTCATGCTAAAATAGTTATCGTTAATAAGAATATATTAACGACACCCTCCATAAGAGAATACCAAATGGATTCGGGATTTCGTGAAGTCGTTAATAAGAATACATTAACGGCACCGTGCTATAAGAGAATACCAAATAGTTCACGGATTTATGAATCAACCTTCCAAAAGCGGTAAACACATAAGCATATAATCAAGTAAGCATATAACACCAAATCGAGCATTTATTTAAGTAAACTATACAATCACGTTTGTGGGTTTAAAGATTCAAGTAAATAAAGCATTTAGTTTGATAAGTATGAAATGTCACCCAAAAATGGAAGATGGAAAAAGGGGTATGAAAGTACTCACCTCGATTGACGAATCGGGAAATATTAAATGATCGACATATAAAAAGCTTGTGAACGAAACGAACGAATCCGACTTGAAAGCTAATTGAAAACGAATAAATAAAATATTAATGAACTTGAACATTAGTTGAAACAACATTTGAAACATTGAACGAGAAGGTTCGGTTGTTAACCGGGTTACCGGTTAATTTGTTATTGATTAGAGACTCGTACTAAATTGGTAATTTAAAATAAAATAATATTATTTTATTGGGCTTTTAAATAGCTAAACCAATATTAAATAGAAACAAAACGGATTTAATTTAAGAGTTCAGTTTTATAAAAAAAATGAATTGATAATAAGGCTTATAACAATATTATTAATAATAAAGATAGTAATAATAATAATAATAACTTTAGAACATGTTATATATATATATATATATATATATATATATATCTAGACATATAAGATAATGGTAAAAATAATATATGAATATACTACTTATCGAGAAGTTGTTAAAACTAATAATAGTAGTAGTAATAATATATATAATAATTATTACTTTTGTTGTTGAATGCGTTATTAATATATTTATAAGTTTTAATAATAATAATTATATGTCCATATTAATAATAACTAATACTTAACATTTTAATAATAGTAGTATTAGTGATAAAAAATATAACTCGAGTGGTGACGACGTTAAATGGCAACTAGGCCCGACATGTGTTTCGGTTCAATAAACAAGTGGATAACATCAACAATATTAGAATTTGGTAATATTACCTAATAATCATAATAAAAATGATAATAATAATCATAATAGTAATAATCTATTAATTATGAAATAACGATAATAATAATTGTTTTGTTAATAATAAGACATTAATAATTATAATAAAAACTATCTTGTTAATGATAATAATTAAAATCTAGATAGCAAATATAATATTAATAAAATAGTAATATTAGGTTGAGTAATTTGTTAACGAAACACCAAAGTTGGTCACGGAGGGAAAATCGAACCCGTGACCTCAAGCTTAAACACACACACGCCAACCAACTGCTCTAGACGATCATATTGTTAGGATTTAGGAAAAAAAAATTAGTTTTTAAACGTTACACATAAACATAATCATTCCCAAAAATAACATTAAACCTAGATCCGATTAGTTCGATTAATTAACAGTTAAACTGAAAGTCACCACTACCTATAATACCTGAAATTGAAATCGGAGATGAAGAACAGGAGCCGGGAGTGAACCACAGCGGGTTCGAAGACGAAGAACAGGAGCCGCCGGAGCTGATTCCGGCCACCGGAGGTGCGCCGGAAGAACGGGACAGCGAGGGAGAGAGAGAGAGATAGAGAGACGGTGAGAGAGAGAGAGAGCCGAGGGAGATAGAGAGGCTGCGGTACACCGGTGGCCGGTTTTCCGGTCACCGGAAAAACGTGTAGAGGGAGAGAGCTCGCCGGATTTACGAAGGTGGGGAAGGAGAGGCAATGGGGGTACAGTGGTGGTGTATCGGAGGTGGTGCTCGGAGGTGTTTGGCGTTGCCGGAGGTTCCGGGGTCGCCGGACCGTAGCCGGAATCGAAAGAGAGGAAGAGGGTGGTGGCTGGTGTTGGCTGGTGTTGCCGGAGATGGTGGCCGGAGATTCGCCGGAAAACGGCGGCCGGCATGGTGGCGGCTGATAGGTGTTTGGGGTAAGGGTTTGTTTGTTTAAAATGTGTTAGGTTTAGGGTTTTTGATATATATATGTATTAATGAATTTACATAAAGGACCCTAGACTTTTATTAATAGTTTAAAACTTGAAAGAGATATATGAACTCTAAAAAAAAGACCATTCCAACCCCTACGGTTTATTAACGATCCATTAGAAGACAACTAACGAACTTCACACTTATCGATCAATGCGATATAATTATTTATTAACCAAATGAAATGTTAGAATCCCTTAGTCGGGTTTACAAATACGGATATGGATTCGAATGCAAGTGTAATTTATTAAAATAAAATGCGAAAAATCGAAATGTTACACCCGATATATCACATGCTGTTGGAATTGTGTCCAGGTTTATGCAAGTTCCATCAAAGATACATCTTAGTGAAACCAAGAGAATAAATCAGAGTTGCATTCATTTAGCGGAAGACTTGTAAAACTTGTGGATTTAAGTTGTAAATATTTACAATACAAAAGTCGGGATTATAAAATATTCCCGAACTATTTCAAAAGATTACTTGTTATATATTACAAAAACACCATCGTTTATATATTTAAGTTTAACAAAATATCCGAGCCATCGGATATTCAAAGCACTTCGTTACTCCAAGTGCTAGACTTGTTCACCTGCAAAATGTAAGAAAATACGTCTGCAACGAATGCTGGTGAATACGCTGACGCAAAAATAACTTCTTTTACTTTATTACCCCTCGAGACTACGCCTGCCTCGGCCCAACGTGGCTTAGGAATAACAAAGTCAAATAATACATTATAAATCGAGCCTCTACTCTAGGTCACCTCAGCAAACACCGTAGCGTTTGACTTAGTTAAGTACACGTAAATATACACAACGATCGACCAAGGGTGGTGCGATCATGCCCATACATTGCATAGTACCACCTATGTAAGGATCCAGACATATGTATACCACAGCCTGAGGGCTAGGTTTATACCCTTATTCATAATGGTTTTAGGAACACGTAGTCCCTTGTAAAAAATTTCATATAACACGTTTGACTTATTTGAAAACAAGTTTAAAAGTTTGGGGGCGTAATCACCTTATCTCTTTAGGATCGGCTTCACTCACCGTCCAAGGGTCTTTCCCTTCTTTATCTCACACCTATAGTACGAGTATAAATATTTGTTAGTCGGATACACGATCCGGCTTAAGACCTTTAGTCTTTTTGTATATCTCAATCCTCGATTGAACCTTTACTTCAATTCTTATTTACTTGAAAACCTTTAGTTTAAAAGTAAATTATAAACCTTTAGTTTATATTAAAACCCGACGTTTCTTCTTCTCCAATAAACGTAGTCTTTTCTTTTATTATTTAAAAATACTCTTTATTCATTAAATAGTATTTTCATAACAAAGAATATAATCATATATACTTACACACATATATATGTATCACAATATTCAATAATCAAACTTTCATACGTTTCTTTGTTATGTTTTCTTTTCTTTTCTTTTATTGAGGTATCGAGTATAACCTCGACTTAAGGCTTAAGCCTTGAATATAATATTGAATTATATTGTATTCATTATTACGCCTAACCTTAGTGGCGTATAGAAACTCTAATGACTCGAGTAGCACTCAGACGCTGCTTGATCTTCTTGGTCGTTAATGATAACGCCAAACCTCAACATTCGTTGACACGCTTAATGAGACTTATCGCCATTTTAACAAGCATTGTCTTGATATGTGGGTGGAGGGTAGTACAAACTCTAAGGAAACGTTGGTACACAAACAAAAGATTCAAGGCACGCTTATCGAGGAAACGAGGCACGAATTTCGAGGTATTCTAGAGAGGGAGTAGAGAGATATGAGAGCAGGTTTTGGGATGTGGAAATGATCTGCCCTTGGCCGCTATTTATAGAGCTCAATTTGGTTCCCATCGCGGTACGCGATGGGTCCCTGGGCAGGCCTATCGCGTACCGCGATATAGGCCTGCTGACGCAGAGGTGTAGACCTGCCACGTGTTGACACGTGGCAGGCGCCGCTCCACGTGGCGGCAGTGTTGCCACGTGGTGACACGTGGCGGCAGTGTTGCCACGTGGTGACACGCACATAGTGCCACCGTGTGCCACGTGGCACACGTGTCACACATTGTCATACACCCCATCGCGGTACGCGATGGGTGTGTTCTTCTGACTCATCGCATAGCGCGATGGGTCAGGAAAATCAAATTTTCATTTTTAACCCTCCAGCTTGGATTTTGGCAAATTTTAGTCCCTAGACTTTGGAAAGTTGATACTTTGAACTCAAAATTTTCACGTTGTTACATCCTCCTTACCTTGAAACAAATCTCGTCCTCGAGGTTGCTTTACTCGAACAAGTGTGGGTATTTTCTTTTCATTTCCGATTCGAGTTCCCATGTATATTCGGGCCCTCTACGCGAGTCCCATTTCACTTTCACTATTTTCAAAGTTCTTCTTTTCAATTTCTTTGTTTTCGAATCTTCAATTTTAATTGGACGTTCTAGGAATTTTAAGTTTTCGTTTATTTCTACGTCTTTCAATGGCATAGCCAAAGATTCGTCGGTCAAACATTTACGCAGATTCGAAATATGGAACACATCATGTATTCCTTGCATTTCCTCGGGCAGTCGCAAACGATATGCAACATTGCCGATTCGTTCAAGTACCACGAAAGGTCCAACGAATCGAGGACTTAACATTTCTTTCTTACCGAAGCGAACTACGCCTTTCCAAGGCGAGACTTTTAATAAAACTCTGTCACCAACTTGAAATTCTAACGGCTTACGACGGACATCGGTATAACTCTTTTGGCGATCACGTGCCGTCTTAAGTCGTTCTCGAATTTGAATAACTTTGTCGGTGGTTTCTTGGACTATCTCAGGTCCAGATAATTGATTATCTCCGGTTTCAGACCAACACACGGGCGTCCTACACTTACGTCCATATAACGCCTCAAATGGTGTGATTTGAATACTTGCGTGATAACTATTATTGTACGAGAATTCCATTAGGGGTAAGTGGTCGTCCCAACTTCCACCTAAGTCTATCACACAAGCGCGGAGCATATCTTCCAACGTTTGAATAGTCCTTTCGCTTTGCCCATCGGTTTGTGGATGATAGGCGGTGCTAAGGTTTAATTTCGTACCAAGAGCTTGTTGGAAGCTTTTCCAGAAATGAGACGTAAAACGACTGTCTCGATCAGATATTATAGATAACGGTACTCCATGTAAAGCAACAATGTTGTTCACAAAAATACGTGTTAGTCTATACATTGAGTACGACTCATTGATGGGTATGAAATGTGCGGATTTTGTTAAACGATCCACAATTACCCATATTGCATTATGTTGTCGAGTCGTCTTCGGGAGTTTGGTAATGAAATCCATGGTTATCAACTCCCACTTCCATACGGGAAGTTCGGGTTGTTGAAGCAATCCCTAAGGCTTTTGGTGTTCAGCCTTGACTTTCAAACAAGTTAAACATTTCGCAACATGCGAAGCGACATCCCTTTTCATTCCGTTCCACCAATAGTTTGCTTTAAGATTATGATACATTTTATCACTTCCGGGATGCATCATGTATTTCGACTTATGAGATTCGTTCAAAATTTTCTCACGCAACCCTCCAACGATTGGTACCCAAATCCTATTACCGAGTCTAAGGATACCATCATCACCTTTGACTAGTGAGTCAATGGTGCCATTATGTTTTCCGTCGGAGATTTGATTTTCATTGATTGCCTGAGTTTGAGCTAACTTGATTTGTTCGATAAGATCAATTTGAAGTTCTAGACGTAACGCTCAAAGGGAGAAGAGTATGATTTTTTTGCGAAGATGTTTTAAGCAAGATTTCTTTGCTTTTCTTTTAAGATGAAAGAAGATAACTTAAGATCTGTTTTAAGAAAAAAACAAACAGTCTTCAAGGGTAATGTCTGTGCGCGTGCAGACATTAGCTCCCTTGAAGATGTTTGAAGAAAAAACAAACACCCCCTTAGCTGACTTCGCCACCGTAGCGCAATCTGTTGGTTTAAAGAGAATGTTAATTTCTATTTTGGTAATTTTTTTCAGGGGAAGGTTAACGTACAAATGAAATTAACGTGCTAAAAGTGAGAACCAAGTAAATTAATTATATATAAAAGTAGAGTAATTATCATAGAGTAATTATGTAATTACTCTATGATAATTACTCTACTTATATATATAATTACTCTACTTGATTCTCACGTTTAGCACGTTAATTTTATTTGTATTTGATCCAAACTCATTTTTTTCATATAGTAGGATAAGTAAGTGTTTAATTGTTTGCTTGGGGCGGATGGGGTTGTTGGAAATAGGTTTAATGCCCATATTATTAATGTCAATTAGTTGTTTGTTGTCCATCTTATCAACCTCTGCAACTTGTAAGGGGTCTATCAACTTGTACTGAGGTGGGTGGGGAATAGTGAGTTATTTTTGAACTCTAATTAAAGCTTAACTGTACGTAATATTTTGCAATTTCTTAATCGATTGATGATTCTATAACCTTCTACGTATCCCGATTAATTAAATCATCAATTTTTTATCGATTCAAAAGTTTTTGATGTTAAACAACGTTCGATATTGACTGGTCCATGATCAACAATGTTTGATTTGTGAGATTTCGTAGTTGAGCTCTAATTAGGGTTCAGAAAACTGTGCATATTACGTTTATGCCATCCCATAGTTTCAATATGGATTTGAAATCGGTGTTGTAGGAAGTCACGCACGTTGTTTTTAATTTATTTGTCACCACTCTTCATTTTATTCTACACTATCGAAGTCACAATAATAATTTATACACTACAATTTTTTTCTATCCAAAATCAATTTCTTCCAACTAAATTTATTAACAACCATTAACGCTTAATTTATTTTAATACCCATCAATATATAATTTTTCTCAATTGACATAACTTCAAAAACTAACACGTCATGACATTGTGATTGTGATGAATAATACAAAAAGTTATCCATTGTGTTAGCTAGCGGCGAGTACACTTTTAGTGGCATCACTCTTTAGGGGATATCAATAGTGACTAATACCGGTCAATAGCCGCTACCCAATAGCAGTGACATGTCTCCGCTAACACTTTTAACATCGATTTTCAATACATTTAGCGGCAACAATTGTGACCTCTAATGACACTTTTCTTTGCAGTGTTTACCCCCTCAACCTTTCATAACTATGCCATTAACATTTAGATAAATAACTTTTATTTATTTAGTACACAATTGTATATCTCCAGATCTTACATGCGAAAAAATTTAAAATTAATATCATACACCCGTTTCAACACTCGTCTTAGATGTTTAGGGTTTAAGGTATTTCTATCATATTCGAGTTTCATTTTCATCCCAACTTGAGCGTTTAATAATTGTGGGTATAAAATAATAAATAAAAACTTTTATTTATTTTTGTAAGTTTTCATGCGGCGTTTATCTTCAAGAAAGAATGAAAAATATAAATGAAATGCAATAGTACATATGATATAGTGAAAAATATTATTTCAATACTTCAAACTTTCGAATTAAATAAAATCAAAAGATAGTGAAAAAGAAAAAAACAAATACAAAGCAAAACCCGTTCTACATTTCTTACGAATTTAATTAAGTCGGTCGAAGTTAACACAATTTCTTTATATATATACACATGCGCATACTTAATTGTACAAATGGAGTTATTTAGTCAGAAGGTTAAACCATCAGAACTCGAGAAAGGAGACCATGTCTATACTTGGAGGAAGAAGATTTACACTCACCATGGTAAGCACTTAAAATTTCTATAATCTGTCTACATCTTACCCTCCTCAGACCCTACCATAGCATTGCTATTGGTGGGATATACTGAGTACGATGATGATGATGATGATTTTTTATTGAAAAGCGTATGCTATAGTGATAACAATGTTTCTTTCAAAAAATCATAACACTTGTCACATCTCACTGAAGTGTGAATCCCCTTATAGTGGTGGCGTGATGCCGCCCATATTTCAGAGCACCCATATGCGCCGATAGTCGAACCTAGGATCCCTAGAAGAAAACTCTAAGGACAACCTCTTGACCACCCCACAAAAGTGGTGATGACTAATCTATGTTTATTGATTGATTTGTGTTTGCTATTCATTTGTAAGAAACTTGCAAGTGCAGGAATTTTCATTGGAGAAGGCAAACTTATAATTCATTTGGTGAACCCTAAAGCAGATGGACTTCTTCATGTTTCAACTGCTTCTAAGAGCTGGATCTCAAGTGGCCGTGGCAGAAATAAGGAAATAACTACTTGCGCAATGTCGGATTGTGGGTTGGAAAAAGTAGTTGGTAGTGGTGTACGGGTGTCTTGCATAGACTGCTTCATAAAAAAAGGCTCACTATACCGATTCAAATACGAAGCAAGTCGCGAGTTCCTTCTAGCCAAACTTAGAGGTGGAACGTGCACCACCGCAAGATCCGATCCACCAAAAGAAGTCATACATAGGGCCACTTATCTGCTTGAAAATGGATATATAGAGTATGACTTGATTAACAACAACTGTGAAGATTTTGCACTTTATTGTAAAACTGGTCTTTGGAGCAAGGATATAGGCTACCAAGGGAGGAGCAGCCAAGCGAATATGGTTCATTCGACAAAAAAGGAAGATATCATTAACAACTATGTGGAGTGGCTCAAAACGGCTATTCCAAGATCTTGTCTGAAGAGGGAGAATAAAGATTTGGGCGTTCGCGAGGATGTTGAGAAAGTGCCTGTTGAGGAGTTGTCTTCTTTTCATCTCAATCTTTGAGATATTTATGTTGTGAATCCGTTCATTAGGGGTTGGTTGCATGTAACAATAGAGGAAAAGTAGGAATATACTGTGTATCCCTTGTCCAGAAAAATAACAAAATAAAAAGGTAAACTGTCAAATAACATAAATAAAGGTAAAATGTTTGTAGAGGAAACACATCATATAAAACCAATACACTTTCTTTCTGTCTTTCTTTCTTCTCTTTTTTGCTAATAAAAGTCACTCTCTTAACAACTTTTTGGACATTAAAATCTCAATACATGTTACTTTTAAACAAAATTGGAGTTTATTTTAAATTAATTACATGGATAGGTTTTGTTGGTTGACCATATTACAACTTAATTAGTCCCCAAGTTCAAAATGCTACAACTTTAAACTCGTTGTTTGCATTAACATGACACACTTGGTCCCTATGAGATTAACTTTTTTCATTGAGTAGATATGAAACTATCAAAATACCCTTAATATTCATTAAAGTTATATGGTCACTTGTAACAAAACAAATACATAAAATCTTAATTTAAATACAATTAACATAAAGTGATAAACTCATGACAACCATAGCTTTTCACGCGAGAATAAAATATGGTCACTTCAAATTTTGGTCACCATTGCAGATCTGGTGATGACGGGTTTGGCATAGATCTTACGTTGGCGCTCTGAGCCATCGTAGATGAAGAGACAGTAATGCATGCCTTAGATTTGACCAACGGGTTAGATGAAGAAGTTGAGTTGTAGATGTCAAGGATGAAGTCAGGCTAGGGGTTCGTGTTTTCCGACCAATAATTGCATATCTATGCCGTTGATGTTTGGGTGCGGTTGTGCTGTGGGGGGGAGGGGGGGGGCGACCCGTGCTTCAAGAACAAATACAAAATTTTCTTCGTTTTTCTTCGTGCTTTGGCTCCTTTGCTCGTTTAAGGCCATCCTCTTTCTGGAAAACAAGATTAAAGTAACAAATACCTGTTTCGAGTATATTTGCAATAAATAGATGTAAGATTAGATTATTTGATGAAAAAATAGTGTATATTTTTTGTGTACATCTATTTTTTGATGATACAATTTCGTTCTCTATTTTTATTTGAAAGGGTTCTTATGAAATTGATTTTATTACCACCCAGCTAAAATATATATATATGTTGTTATATTCAATAAACTAAAAACATTACTTACATTTAGAGATATATATTTAATTACATTTAGAAATTAGAAATCTATTTGTTTAAAAGTTCTAACAGGAAAATAAGAGAGAGTGGGAGGGTGGGGGGAGCCAAAGAAGAAGAAGAAGAAGAGTGGAGGTTCGATCGAGTGCCTTTCGCAACTTGTATATTCTTTCGCGTAACTCATTTTAGAAAAAAAAAATTCAATTAAAAAACATTATATTCTTAAAAGTTAGGATAAAAGAAAAACACTTGAGAGCGCGTCACATGTCAAAATTAAGCCGGTTTGACCACTCCTGTTGGCAAACCCAACTTGGGTTGTTCCATTATTTGAATTTATAAAACATTAAAAAACAAGAAAATGTGACAAACGGCTTGATGGACCAAACTAGTTGGTAATCTTTTGGCTCACGCATGTCACCACTTGAACAGACATGCTTTTAGTTTATTTCTATTTTTCTTTTCACATTAATTAGTTTTAGCTCAAATATTTATTTTTTTCTAATAACTTGTAATCATTAAGTTTTTTTAAAAAAATCAAAAAACATAGTCTTATTTAGCTTCTTTTAACATTCCGGTTTAAATTTTATTATAAGCAGAGTTTTTTTTACAAATAAACAATATTAATCATTACCAAAGATTTTTGTTATTTTTAGATAATTTCAATGTAATATATATCGTTTATTTTACACAAATAAATTATTTTTTAGTTCTAGTAACTTTTAATAAAAAACAACTATAAATTTTATTTATTTAATAAAAATAGTGAATGTTGGGTTGCTGATAAGTGTGTAAAGTTTGATTTGGTTGGATTGGATAGCTGAAAAAGAGAGAAGTTAATTAGTTTTATAATAAAGATTGGATTTGCTTGGTTTGTGTATGGGGATGGTCTTAGGTGGCGACAATGATAGCAACAACAACATAAACAACAATGACGATGACAAGTAATTATGCCCAAATGGCTTGTAAAAAAGTTCTTAAAACACTTGTACATCAATACATGACATCATGAACATTTATTTTCAGATGTAGCGTCGACTTTGAAAATAACATGTTAGTTTTGTCTAAAACCAAATTTGATCCATGATTGTCTTGTAAGCATATGATATTTAAAATAAATTAGTGCATATTGACCCGCCAGCCCGTTCAGCTACGGGTCATATTTATATTAACCTGATAGACTTGTGGCTTAACATGTTTAGTTAGTCTATTTATTTTTATTGTTTTTAAATGCGTTTTATGTCATATATTATATTGGTTTGGTACTTTATTCCAAAACTAAAACATAAAATCGAAATTGACCTAATAGTTCATAATAACTAAAGTATAGTTGGTTTATGTGCATTTGTAATTTTTTGTTGTAAAGATTCTTGTTCTTGTTAGCCCATGAATTTTCAGCACATGTTAACGTTCATATGTCCCAAAATTTTTGAGTTCATGTCATATGATTGGATTGCTAAATTTTACACACATGACTCGTTTAACACCTATTGAAGCCTTGAAGGTACTTGTATGAAGAACCATCTTATTTGAATAGACTTGTTCAACAAAATGTTCTTTTTTTTCTCCCTAAGAAATAAAACCCAGTGAATTTAGGGTCAATTAGCAAGTTGCTAATATTGTATATGTAACAGTTTTGTCCTTTAACATGTTAAATTGGATGGAAACCAGTTTCAATCCATCATTCAGTCCTAATTTGACGTACTTGTATAAGGAACCCATTTTACTATAATAAACTTATTCAACCGAATGCTTTTTTTATTCTCTTCTAAAGGAATAAAACCCATCAAGTTGACTAGGGTGGATTAGCACGTTGCTAATATTATACACGTATCAAATTGTCATTTTAACCATCTAAATTAGATTAAAACCATTTTCAAATTTCAATTCATCATTTAGTCCATGTAATTAGTAATGATCAAAAGGGTCTAACCCCAGCGTTGAAAACCAAAACTTCATATATAATATCAGTTCAGTATGAAAAGTTCGGCTCCAAAGTTTTGTCATGCATGCTTTAAACTAGTGTTTCCCCGGAACGTTGCGCCGGGACAGCTGGTAAAACCCCAACGTTGAAACTCGGGTGTTGTAATACCCCGAGTGTTACGACGGTAAGTCGACATGACCAATTTAGACATTATTGATTATGCTCGTAAGGTATAGAAATCGTTGGTAAGACCTAAGCGTTAAAACCCAAAAAATAAATTTGTCATATTAACATATAATAAAAATAAAATGTTCAATGTTTATTTGGTCGGTAAACCCGAGCAGTGGTAAAACCCAGGCGTCGTAAGTCTAGGGCCTTGAGGTGGTAACTCGACACGAATTCGGTCAATTTAGGTTACTATCGTTACGGTACCAGAGCTAAAAAATGGTAAAAATATAAATTTGAGGCGGACCAATGGGTGGTGTCGGTCGAGAAACTTGGGCGTTGGTAAAACCGAAACGTTGTCGGTCATGGTGGTTAAGGTTGTGAGTCTACGCGGATTCAATCTGTTATGTTCCTTACGGTACCAGAACAAAAAAAACAAAATGATAATGACCAATACGATGCCATCAAGTGACCCAATCGGCACCTAACGACACCAAACTTCCTAATTATTATATATAATAATTGTTGTATCTAAATATACACATAATAGCATCCATAGTGGTTGCACGAAAAAGTAAAAAGCATCTCGTCATGTCGCTATTATGAAAAATGTCCTACAAGACATGTTAGTACTAACAGGAACCAATTTAATTAAACCCAAGTTGTACCATATGCAAACAATCATTTATATATATATATACATAATTTTGTTAACATACATATTCTAAATTATGTAAATTTTAAATCTAATCACAAGTAGGCATCCAAGTGGAGTTTAAAATCTACACCTGATATCAGATGGGGATCTTTGGGTCTCACCCATCAAAAGGTATAAAATAAGGAAAATCACGTAATTAAAAGAATCTTAACCAAGTCATAACGTAATTTAATTAGTAAAATTTGATAACTTCTTGCGGACCATCAACACACCCAAATCTAATTTTGACACCCTATATATGCATCATATAGATTTATATGCAACGTATTACTTTCACAAACTCTAAAGTCAGACATTGTCTGACTATTCCAAATCATAGTCTTGCTTTTCCGCGGTTTGTGTATATGTCAAACAACCGTTGACGTCAAATCATAGCTTCCTACATTTCAAACGGCCTTTTGCGTGCATGTGGAAGACCTGGTGTAGAAATATTAGAACAGTAAACGACACGAACGTGGGGCCGTAGCTCATATTGTTGGGTAAAACTGGGGTAGATGGGTTGGTGGAAATAGGTTGAATGCCTTATTATTATTGCATGTCGGTGAGTTGTTTATTTGGTTCTATGCTATTAACTTCTGCAACTTGAGTATGTATATTGCATGTATGAATAACATCGGTGTGTTGACAGGAGTCAACGGTTTTTAATTCTAAAAGGCTTTTTTGACCTGTTCTAAACTTCTCTGCACCAATTAAAGTCAGTCAAACACTATTTCACACTCTATATATACATATGCATCTCAGTCCAATGGTATGTGAGCAATACTCTACTAATTATACAAATGGAGCTATTTAGTCAGAAGGTGAAACCATCTGAACTCCAGAAAGGAGACCATGTTTATACTTGGAGGAAAAACATTTACACTCACCATGGTAATTAGCATTTTATGTTTCTATCTTTATTTGTTCATTTGTGGTTGCTTATTATTAATTTGTAAGAAACTTGCATGTGCACAGGAATCTTCATTGGTGAAGGCAAACTTATTCATTTAGTGAACCTAAAAGCAGATGGAATCCTTCATTTTTCAACTGCTTCTAAGAGTTGGATCTCAAGTGGCGGCCGGAAAAAGGAAAAAACTCCATGCGCAATGTCGGATTGTGGGTTGGAAAAAGTAGCCGGTACTGGTGTAAGGGTGACTTGCATAGATTGCTTCATTAAAAACGGTTCACTATACCGATTCAAATACGAAGCAAGTCGTGAGTTCCTTGTCGCCAAACTTAGAGGCGGAACATGCACCACCGCAAGATCAGATCCACCGGAAGAAGTCATACATAGGGCCACTTATCTGCTTGAAAATGGATATATAGAGTATGATTTAATTAACAACAATTGTGAAGATTTTGCACTTTATTGTAAAACAGGTCTATGGAGTAAGGATATTGGCTACCAAGGGAGGAGCAGCCAAGCGAATATGGTTCATTCGACGAAAAAGGAGGATAGAGTTGGGAACCCTGTGCAGCGGTTTGCAACGGCTATTCCAAGATCTTGTTCGATAAGAGAGAATAAAGATTTGGGCATTCGCGAGGATGTTGTCAAAGTAGCTGTGGAAGAGTTATCTTCTTTTCGTCTCAGTCTTTGAGATAATTATGTATGTGTGTTATGAATTAAGTCGAGTATGTGATTTCAATGCTATGTATGAAATACCAATGTTTAAGATCATTAATGAATTAAATCAAAGTATTGAAGTAGGATTAAACCCTCCCATTTGTCGCATTTGACGCCTTGCGAGTTCATATATAGGTTATACAGGTAAACAAATCGTCCCTCTTGCCTATCAGCTAAATATAAAGAATTACTTAATTAGTTAGGGGAAACTAATTTCATAGTATGTTCGGGTGCAAGTTGGGGCATGTTGGCAGGGGACAAGATTATTATATATATGTGGTGGTTTGCTTTGTTACACGAAAAGACGAAAAGTTCAAAACCAAACCTTTTAAATAATGTTTATGTGTCATGTTAACAAGGTTCTCCATTATAAGCAAACATACGTTTTAAGGGATCATCTTCCTACTTAGACCATCCTTTATGGTGGGGGTATCGAAGCCTCTCCACAGTGTTGTGTGCCACGTCAGTGTCACGTAAGCATCGGGCATCGAAGCCCCAGCCAATAATGTCCTGCTATGGTTTAATGCCCCAAGGGCGCCCCTATTATAATATATATATATATATATATTGGATCATTTCAGAAGTTATGCACCTACACATAAGAAAGGGAGTGAAATAAGGGATTAATGGAGTTATACCTTCACTTCTCGCACTTGTCGCTGTAATATCACGTACTTCTCGCAAGATCCATCCCCTATGCATATGTATGTATGTGTGTGTGTGAGAGATGGGGAGAGCTGCTGAGAGGAGGACCCACATTCACACACAAAGACGCCCATCGTTTGGACAACCCTTGGGTTCGCGCCCCACCATCAAGGGCGCCCTTTGATGGTGTTCCGCGAGGGCGCCAACCACCTCACTTGACCACGCTCCATAGTGGGGTGGTCTTATAATCGTATAAACGTTTTATCATAATCCAAAAGTCAAATTATACAACACGAAAAACAAAATAACATTTTCATCAAATTTTGAAACATAATTTTCTAGTGTAACATATTTTGATCCATGTTATTTTTGGTGCTTTCTTATCGATCTTGTGGTCTTGTTCCTGCTTTTGTGAATCTCTTGTAACGGGTCATGTATTGTTCTCTCTAGTTATGAATTAGTAAAGGCATATTCTAATTTAACATACACATGAAATTAACGTGCTAATTATGAGAATCAAATAGAGTAATTATATATACAAGTAAAATAATTATGTAATTACATTATAGAGTAATTATGTAATTACTCTATAATATAATTAATAAATATAATTAGTCTACTTGTTTATATAATTACTCTACTTGATTACCACAATTAACATGTTAATTTCATTTTTATTAGATCCAAACCCTATATATAACTCTTGTTGTAAGGAAAAAGAAAGTATAACTTAATATATCGTTTACGTATATCATATAAATTATCAATGAACTATTGATTTAAAAAGTGAACTAATAAAAAAATGGCGGTTTTGGTAACGAAAGTGATAATTTTAGACATCACACATGAGTTGACTCATAAACAAAAGGAGTGAACATTCAAAGTCTAGCAAGTAAACTGTTTTTATATATCGAAGGTGCATTTCGTGTTCCCACCAACCAAATTATATTGACAATAATGCATGGGTCTCTTTGTGTCAATACATCATGTGGAACAGATTTTCGGGGCCGGAGTGATTTAATCAAGTTTGGGTTTGATTTAAACAAATTGATAAAAAGAAAATTTTGGTTACGGATCATATATCATGTTTTGGTTGGACGGGATTAGAGCAGTTGTTTTCTAGGCTCATTGGATTTTTAATCTTGAATCAAAGAAAATTTTCTATGTTGCGGACCAGGTCGAGGTGAGTTCGGGTGAGGATATGGGATCTTATCCCTGGTCTAGACGAACACAGCATGTTGTTGAGGAAAATTTGGAATTAGGTAAGTTGGTTTAGGTAATTAGCTCGGTGTCCTTATCATTGGCTATTGATAAATGGTCCTGGATTTGGATGGTCCAGGTTTGTGTTGGAATTCCTGAGACACTTTCATATCGAATTAATTTGGTGTATCGTTCGAATACCCAATCGTATAAAATTAGAATGAAACAAGAATTTTGTATTTGTTCTAAATCAATTTTGAGAACCAATGAATTCGAGCAAAATGAACAAATTCGTATTTACAAGTTAGGGTTAGAAAACTGTCTTTGGCATTTTCCATTTCGAAATTTCACATGGCATTAGAATGCGCATTTATGGCATTGAATTTCAAATGTGAAATTTTGAAAATTTAATTTCTAAAAAATATTTATGGCAACAATAACTCGACCACAGCTAAGAGCATAAGAATCGATTTGGTTATTCAAAAGAATATGTTACATATATGTATATATTTGGTCTCATTTATTGCATCAGGAAATGAGTATGAAAAATAAAAGGGAAACATATATGTTATTTTTATATGAGTCAATTCTTAAGCATCAAAATCACTATGTACGGTTGGCATCCTGTCTAATGAAGACTCGCCGGGATATTGGAGTGGTTTCAAACGTTTTTCAAAAAAAAAAAATTAGTATCAACATAACACACATTTAGCCATGATGTACATAGAAATATACATCTTTTCGGCATCAAATAATCTCTAAAAACTGCAATTTCTATCAAATAACATAGCATAAAAAGCTACTTATCATAATAAAACATAATTTCAGGTAAAACCAAGCCCCAAACGAAGAAACAAGCAAAAAGACGAAGAAAAACAGAAGAAAACACAAGAAAACAAAGAAACACGCCCCCATGTCTCAAGAAACACGCCCACATGTTTCCAACACAAGAAAAGATAAAATCTGGAAGCAAAAGCAGGGGACCGTGCTCATCAGGCACGGGGCCGTGGACGAGAACACAGAAAAGACAAAGAAGAATTGAGCACATGTCACTAAAAACCACGGGGTCGTGCCTACCAACCACGGGGCCGTTGCCACCTCACAGAAAAGACAAAACAAATCTGGCACATGTCATAAAAATACACGGGGGCGTGCTCATAAAGCACGGGGCCGTGCCTCACTATCCAGATTGCCTATAAATAGTGGCTCATGTTGCACTTATTTGGTGTGCCTTAAAAAGAAATCTATTCGGTTCTCTCTTATAAAAACACACACTAACACTCACTTTGAAGATCTAGTGAAGAGTTTGAAGGCTTGGAGATCATTACCATCAACCATCATCATCAACCATCATTACCATCATTAATTGGTTAGATTGTTCCAAGTTTAATCATGTATTTGTTATCATCAATCATCTTAATGTCTGTCATCATGCTCATTATGAGCTAAACTCCTTTTACCATCTAAAATCTATGAAGAAGCTTTGTTTTATTTGATAATTAATCAAGACATGTGATGTAGTATAGTAAAGTACATGGTTATATTACAATTATCTTTTGATGAGAAATGTTTCACCATCTTAAATCACTAATTCAAAGTTGATGGTTGTCAATTCCATTGGCAATCGTTCATGATCGATTCATGTTCTTGAAAGATAGAAATACTTTGATACATTATCGAAACACGGATCCTTATATTGTACTTAGAAATGATGAGATATAAGTTATGATGTATTTTTCTAAACCTTGGTAATCCGAAATGGCTTTGCTTAGGATATCAAATTAGTTAAAGAAATCATATGTTAACGGAATATGTAATTATAACCTACATAAATCAACCAAGGGGAGGTTGCGTGATGAACTACAACCACCCGAAGTTGTTAGAATTGGTATTTGAGAAATCAAAGTCAATCCTAATCTTTCTACTTTACGAAACTACTTGCCAACTTAAATTGACATCATTGAGATGGTATGACATTAGGAAAGGGTGGACTTAAAATGGGCATGCTATCTCCTTAGTGCCAAAGATGCTCACTTAAGGTTTAAAGAGCTATCTATCATATATTGCTATGGCAAGTTTATCACATGTCCAAATATTAATTATCAGTGGATTCTTGATCTTAGATGGTAACCTTTGCATGATTGAACAAATCGTTAGAATTTCTTGTCTTGGTCGTCTATATATTATATATAAGTATTTACACTTTATAAAAAGTTCAAAAATTAGCCCAAAATGATTAAAACCTCCGATTAAAGTAAAACAACGATTTATTATTAGAAACCTTTGTGTCCACGGATCGATACTTGGTTCTTACCAATACTATTCTACATATACGATAAGTACACTTGCTTATTTTGTATGTGTTTAGTCTTTGTAGAAATCACTTTTATAAATTTAAAACACGATCTTGTGCAAAAGCTAAATATCCAATCTATCATATTTATACAAGCTACGCAGCACACATCAAGCCACATTTAAAAAAAAAGAACACCAATGTGATCATCAATTTAAAAAAAATGCAGTTAAAGAAAATCAGGTAGGCTAAGCTAAGTCGAGGAAGAAGACCGCGTGTTGGGTCCATGGTTCGGTCAGAGTATCATCAATGCACGAAAGTTCACTTACCATTACGAATAATTTTCCCACCATGATCTCTCTTCTTTCTATCTCAATGAGACTGGTCGACCAAGGTCCTTACACAATGACTTTTTCTTCGAAAATGCATGTTATTTTTTGAGAATTTTGTCCACGCTACTATTGAATAAATTAGGCTTATCATTGAGTCGATGTTTCAACATAAGATAAGAGTTCATTCTTGCTTAAGCTCAAACCTTACATTTGTTTTTAAAAATCCACGTAAACGTGCTCTTAGCGGGAAGGCTTTGTGCTCAAACCTTACATTTGTTTTTAAAAATATGTGACATCCACGTAAACGTGCTCTCAACCGGAAGGCTTCGGGCTCAAACCTCACATGTGCCACCATCGAATAAATTAGGCTTATCATTGAGTTGATGTTTCAACATAAGATAAGAGTTCACTCTTGCTTAAGCTCAAACCTTACATTTATTTTTTAAAATGTTTGACGTCCATGTAAACGTGCCCTCAGCCGGAAGACTTAAGGCTCAAACCTTACATGAATACCATTTATACATAGAGATAATTGTCATGTGTTATTTAAAATAGGAGCATGTAGGTTTTTTTTTCTTATCATTCTGTGATTGAGGATGACCGGTGAACATATAATGTCTCCTGAGTTGAGTCCGAGTCCCGAAAGTTTCATGGTTATGTTAATAGGTAATTGGTCGACATTAATTTCAATGCCGTAATACAACAACGACCCAATTAAGTCTAAAAGCGCCTTAAGCCCATAAATGTATCTATCCAACTACCATAATATATGAAATTAGCAAGTGTTGTGGTAGGCTTGATAGGTGTCCCCACCCTTCATTTGGAGGTTTTCAATGGGCATGCTCTCCCCCTCTCAGATGAAGAAGATAGTGCCCGCTAAAACACTGACGCTTCCTCTCATTTGATCTCTCTCCCTCTCTCTCTCTCTCGGTCATAACGTTCGAACCGATAACGTTCAGATTTTACCAACAACCCGGTTTTACCGACCTTTTTGTTTTAGTGTCGTCACAAACATAACCGACCGACTTAAGGCACTGGAAACGAAAACGCTTGGTTGACCGTCATCACAACATTCGGGACTGGCAACACTCAGGTTTTACCAACGACCGGGTTTTACCAACCCTTTCGTTTTAGTTTCGATACCATCAAAACGTAACCGAACCCAATCGAATTCGCGTCTACTCAGTGCCCTACCACTAAGGACCGACAACGCTCGGGTTTTGCCAACACCTGGGCTTTACAGACTGAATAAACGTCGTTTAAGTATTTTCTTTTCCATATCTTAATTTGAAGATTTTTTTAGTTTTAACGTTTAGCTTTACCACGGTAACGTAACGAACTGACGGAAACCGACAAAATTTGCCTAGTCTCGCTGCATTTCGTTTTAGTTCTAATACCATAACAAACGTAATGAAAACCGACTGACTGTTGATTTTTTTCTTAGTTTTGGTATCGTAACGAACACGGTAGGAGCCACTGTATTTGCATAGACTAACCACCTTTATGTCCTGGATCGCTAACGATCGGGTTTTACCAAACTCTCGAGCTTTATCAACCGACACCGCCCTATTGGTCTATCCCAATTTCTATATTTTTTTGCTTTATTTTTTTTAGTTATGGTATTGTCTCACACGTAACCGAAACCGACAGAACTTGCATCGACTTACCGCCTCAACCTCGGGACTAACAACGCTTAGGTTTTACCAATCTGTCCCAGCGCGTTGTAAAACACTAGTTTTAAATAATGTTCATGTATCATGTTAACAAATTTCTCTTATTAAAAGAAACATACGTTTTCAGGGATCATCTTCCTACTTATAATCGTATAAACGTTCTATCATAATCCAAAAGTCAAATTAGACAACACGGAAGACAGAATAACATTTTTATCAAATTTTGAAACATATAAGTTTCTAGTATAACTTATTTTGACTCTTGCTATTTTTTGTGTTTTCTTATCGATCTTGTGGTCTTGTTCTTACTTTTGTGACTCTCTTGTAATGGGTCACATTTTGTTCTCTTGTAATGGTCTTGTTCTAGGATAACTTATTTTGACACTTGTTATTTTTCGATTTCTAATATATATATATAATATAACTCTTGTCATCAGAAAAAAAAGTATAACTTAATGTATCGATTTACGTATATCAAATAAATTATCTATGAACTGTTGATTTTAAAAGTGATAACTAATAAAAAAAAATAGTGGATTTGGTAAAGAAAGTGACACAAAAAAGTACTAACGTCACACATGAGTTGACTCATAAACAAAAGGGTTGAACATTCAAAGTCAAGCAAGTAAGCGAATAAACGATTTTTTATATATGGAAGGCACATTTCGTTTCCCACCATCCAAATTACATCGACAATAATGCATGGGTCTCTTTGGGTATGTTTGTGTCATTACATCATAGTTCATGTCCGTGGTTGTGGTCTATTATGTCAACTAAACTTTCAAACCCAATCATGTGGAAACAGATTTGCGGCCTCGAGCGATTTAATAAAGTTGGAGTTTAATTTAAACAAATTGATAAAACGAATTTTTAGGTTGCGGGTCATATATCATGTTTTGGTTAAACTGGATCAGAGCAGTTGTTTTTGCGCTCCTTGGATTTTCAATCTTGAATCAAAGAAAATTTTCTTTGTTGTGGACGAGGTTGAGGTGAGTTCGGTTGGGGATATGGGATGTTATCCCTGGTCTAGACAACGGCCGCATGTTGTTGAGGAAAATTTGAAATTAGATCAGCTGGTTTAGGTAACTATCTCGGTGTCCTTATAATTAGCCGTTGATAAATGATCATGGAGTTTTGATGGTTCAAGTTTGTGTTGGGGATTCATGAGACACTTTCATATTGAAATAATTCGGTGTATTGTTCTAATATTCAATCGTAAATAATTTCAGAATGGCACAAGAATTTTTATGTGTTCTTTGTCAATTTCGAGAACCAATGAATTCGAGCAAAATGAACAAGTTCGTTTTTTAGTCAGGGTTAGAAAATTGTCTTTGGCAATTTGCATTTTGAAATTTCACACGGGGCATTAAAATGCGCAATTTTGGCACTGAATTTCATATGTGAAATTTTCAAAATTTAATTTCTATTGAATTTGAAATGCAACAATAACTCGACCCTAGCTAAGAGTATAAGAATTAATTTGGTTATTCTAAAGATCATGTTACATATATATGTATATATTTGGTCTCATTTATTGCATCAAGAGATGAGAATTTGAAAAATAAAACGGGATCATATTTGTTATTTAAGATGAGTCGGGCCTGAAGCGTCAAAAGCACTATGTAAGGTTAACATCCCGTCAAATGAAGACTCGTCCGGATATTGAAGGTGGTTCCAAAAGCTTTACAAAAAAAAAAACTTTTAGTATCGACAAACCACACATGTAGCCATATTTTAAAAATGAACACCAATGTGATCATCAATTTCAAAAAAATACAATTAAAGAAAATCAGGTTGGCTAAGCTAAGTCGAGGAGGGTAACCGCATGTTAGGTCCATGGTTTGGTTAGAGTATCATCAATGCACGAGCGTTCACGTACCATTACGAATAATTTTTCCACCATGATCTCTCTTCTTTATGTCTCGATGAGACTAGTCCACTAAGGTCCTTACACAATGACATTGTCCTCGAAAATGCATGTTGTTTTTTTGATAATTTTGTCCACACTACAATCGAATAAATTAGACTTATCATTGAGTTGATGTTTCAACATATGATAAGAGTTCACTCTTGCTTAAGCTCAAACCTTACATTTGTTTTTAAAAATATGTGACGCTCATGCAGACGTGCCCTCAAGCTCAAACCTACATGGATACTTTTATACATAGAGATAAGTGTCATGTGCTCTTTAGAATAGGAGTATGCGGTTTTTTTATTCTTATTGTTATGTGATTGAGGATGACTTGTGAGTTTATAATGTCCCCTAAGTCCGAGTCCCGAAAGTTTATAAAGAAAGAGTTGAACGTTACGGAAGACGACACATACGACGAGGTATGTAGTGATGAGGCTTTGGTTTGTAGTGTTGAGAGTAACGTTCATGCTTGGGTGATGGATTCTGGTGCATCATTTCAAACCACTCACTGTAATAAAACAATGATGAATCTTAAGGTTGGGGATTTTGGAAAGGTTCGACTTGCGAACGATGATATTCTAGAGGTTACATGTATGGGAGATGTTGATTTGATAACTTCAGCCGGTACTTCTTGGACTTTGAAAGATGTTAGGGTTATTCCAAGTTTGAAGAAACATTTGATTTCAGTTGGGCAGTTGGATGACCAGGGGCACGAAGTTAAGTTCGGGAATGGGCAGTGGAAAGTAGTTAAAAGGGAATCTCGTGGTTGCTCGTGGCAAGAAAATGGGTTCGTTGTGTATGGTCGATATGTCACCGAAAGGAGTGGATCCAGTTTTGGTAAAAGACAAAGTCCGTTCACAGAATCTCGTGGGCAGAAGAAGGTTCGTTTTGCAAGTAACAAACCCAGAGCCAAAGTGAAGATTCAGGATGAACGAGTTAGGAAGGTTAAATCAGTCAGAGGACATCGTGACAGTGGGAGCACATGTCGTGTTTCAGTTACAATTCCAGGTTGCCAGTGGATTAAGAAAACCAGTATTCCAGCTGTAAAAGTCTCTCTAGTGGATTACTTGCTGAATATGGAGAGTGTTTGTTCTCAGGGTATCTCGGGATCCGGTAGTTTGTTTCAGTGGGAGCCGGTAGGGACAGAGAATGGGTTAGGGGCAGTTTTAGCCGTGACTGACGTGTTGGAGCTCCGGGAAGCTTCAACGGTCCTTCAGGTTAATTGATGAGAAGGCGGTGGCAACTAGAAGATGGTTAATGTTCGGATTACAGAAGTACAATAAGGAGTGCAGACGAGAGTACTCAAGGCCTTCGAGTGGGAGATTATTGGGTTTGTAGGCCTTGTTGGCCAGATTTATTATTTGAAGTCTAAAGGGCTGATGGGTGTAGGGTGGCTAGACCGAAGCCCGGCCCGGTTTAGATTTCTTGTTCAATAATTTACAAACCCTAGACTAGTCTCTATTTAAACAACGTTATGTACTTGTAATCTTTTGTCACTCAATGAAGATATACCTAGTTGCCACCCGTGGACGTAGTCAGTTTAGACCGAACCACGTTAAATCCTCGTGTCGTTTATTGCTTTTGTGCTTGTGTTTGGTTAGTGTGTGTTTAATCCTAACATAGGAGGCATCAATAAACCAAATACATTATTTAATAGCTATTTTGCTTCAAATTATAGGTTATGAATCAAATCAAACGTTATAGATTTAATTAGTTACATTTAGATATTAGAAATCTACTTGTTTAAAAGCTGTAAGAGGAAAGTTAAAAGGGGGGGGGGGGGGAAAGAAGAAGAAAAATACTATAAAAGAAAACCAAGCTTAGAGTACCTTTCGGCTTTCACAACTTGTATGTTTGTCTTCAATGACTTGTATATTCTTTTGCCAACACGATTTAGAATAAAATTTGCATCGAAATACATTATATTAAGGTTAGATAAAAAAAACTATGAGCGTGTCACAAGCCAAAAGTTGGTTAGGCGGCGGCGACAACGATGACGACGACAATTAATTATGCCCAACTAGCTTGTACAAAAGTGCTTAAAACACTTGTACATGTTGACGTGACATCATGAAAAGTGATTTTATGAGATAGCACCGACTTTGCAAATTGTAATTAAACATGTCAGTTTTGCCTAAAACCAAATTTGATCCATGATTGAGTCTGACATGAACCAGACACGAAATTTGTTGGTTTGAGTTTAGTGAAAACGTGTTCGGGTTAATTTCAGGTTGAACCCGTTTAGCTAAACATGTCATATTCATGTTAATCTGATAGGTTCGTTGTCTCACTCGTTTAATATGTTTATTTATATTGTTTTTACATGTGTTTTATGTCATACCTTTATACCAAAACTAAAACATTGCATAGAAACTGAACTAAGAAATCATAATTCAAATATAACTGGTTTATACACATTTGTAATTTTCTGTTATAAAGATTCTTGTTCTTGCCCATGAATTTTTATGACATGTTTAGATTCATATGCCTGACACAGTTTTTAAGTTTTCATGTTATATTTGGATTGCTAAATTTTACTGTTTGTAGTGTCATGGCTCATTTAACACCCCTTAAGCTTATTGAAGATATTTGTATGAATTAGAGCCATCTTATTTGAATAGACTTGTTTAACATTTTTTTTTTCTCTCCCCAAAAGGAATAAAACCCAATGAATTGACTAGGGTAAATTAGCAAGTTGCTAATATTGTATATGTGACAATTTGTCCTTTAACCCGTTAAATGGGATGGAAATCAATTTCATTTCCATTAGAATGGTTTTAATTATTTTATCTTCCCAAAGGAATAAAACCCAAAAATTCTCCTTTAAACTGTTAAATTAGATTAAAACCAATTTCAATCCATTATTGATCAGTCCATGTAATTAGGACTGATCAAAAGGGTCTAACCCGTGGGATCTTGATTGAATTGACCTTGAACCAAGAACCGTGAGTGGTTTTTTTTCTAAAACCGGAACCAAAACCGTTACCACAATATCAGTTCAATATGAAAGGTTCGGTTCCCGAGGTTCGAATGTGAATGTGTATTGCAACAAAACTCTTAATTTCCTGCTTTGTTTGTCATACCTCGAATATGGTTGTGTCTACAATTATATATACATAAGAGCATCTATGGTGATTGCATGAAAAAGTGAAAAACGTCTCGCAATGTCATTGTCACGTAGTTGAAAAATGTCCCACAAGACATGCGCTAATACAAACAGGAACCAATTTAATTGAACCCAAATTGTAAACATACATATTCTAAATGTAAATTTTGCATATAATCAAAAGTAGGCATCCAAGTGGCGTTTAAAACCTACACTTGATATCAAATGAGATCTTTGGCTCTCACCCAAATTGTAAACATACATATCCTCACCATATATACGCTGCGTATAGGTGTGTGCAGTGTACTACTTTCACAAACTCTAAAGTCAGACAAATACAATCTGTCTAACTTAATTATTTCATATCATAGACCCCTACTTTTCCAGCCGTTTGCGTATACATGGAAGGCCCGGTGTAGGAATAGTATAACCGCAAACGACACGAAGGTAGGAAAGTATCTCATATTGTTGGGTCAAATAGGTGTTTACTTGTTTGCTGGAGGTAGATGGCATGGGTTGGTGATAGGTTGAATGCCATATTATTATTGCATGTTGCTTTGGTCCTATCAACTTGTGCAACTTGTTCTGAAAAAGTTATAAATAAAATAAAATAAAATGTAATGGTACATTACAACGAAAAGAAATTTCAATTCTCCAAAGTTTTTTAATAAGTTTGTAAAATAAAAAAAAAAGGCAAAAACAAATTAGATTTGACCCATTCTAAACTTGTTACAAATTTAAGTCGGTCCAAGTCAACTCAATTTCTCTCTATATATACACATGCATAGTTGCATAAAGATCTCATTGTGAGCAACTTAATTATACAAATGGAGCTATTTAGTCAGAAGGTAAAACCATCTGAACTCGAGAAAGGAGACCATGTTTATACTTGGAGGAAGAGCATGTACACTCACCATGGTAAGCATTTTAGTTATACATTTGTGGTTAGTTATTAATTTTTTATTTGTAACTAAGAAACTTGCATATGTGCAGGAATTTTCGTTGGTGAAGGCAAACTTATTCATATGGTGAACCCAAAAGCAGATGGAATTCTTCATTTTTCAGCTGCTTCTAAGAGCTGGATCTCAAGTGGCGGCCGAAAAAAGGAAAAAACTCCATGCGCAACGTCAGATTGTGGGTTGGAAAAAGTAGCTGGTAGTGGTGTAAGGGTGACTTGCATAGAATGCTTCATAAAAAAAGGTTCACTATACCGATTCAAATACGAAGCAAGCCGCGAGTTCCTTGTTGCCAAACTTAGAGGTGGAACATGCACCACCGCAAGACCCGATCCACCAGAAGAAGTCATACATAGGGCCACTTATCTGCTTGAAAATGGATATATAGAGTATGATTTGATTAACAACAACTGTGAAGATTTTGCACTTTATTGTAAAACAGGTCTATTGAGCAACGATATTGACTACCAAGGGAGGAGCAGCCAAGCAAATATGGTTCATTCGACGAAAAAGGAGGATAGAGTTGGGAACCCTGTGCAGCGGTTCACAACGGCTTTTCCAAGATCTTGTTCGAAAAGAGAGAATAAAGATTTGGGCCTTCGCAAGGATGTTGTGAAAGTGGCGGTGGAGGAGTTATCTTCTTTTCATCTTAGGCCCCGTTTGTTTTTTTTAGAGATTTAAGTCTGAATCTGAATAACACATCTGAATGTTAAGAGGTGGTTCAAATGTCTGAAATCTGAATCATTAAGAGGTGGAGGCTAGAGACGAACCTCTAGTCGTCGGAGATGAAGCCTAGTCTCCGGGTTAGAAGTTAATGGAGGCCGGAGACAAACGTATGTTTTTTTTGGGTTAAGATGTTTTCAGACCCACTAAAAGCTCTTACTAGTTCAGATGCTATTAAGACGCTGAACCTCTTAATGCCAGAAATAAAAACAAACAGCCCCACGTCTGATTACGTCTGACCGAATCAGACGTTTTCCTCTATTCAGAGAAAAGAGGCAAAAACAAACAGGGCCTTAGCCTTTGTGATAATTAAGCATGCCATTAGTGGTTTGGTTGCTTTTAATATAGTTATTATGTATGTGTGTGATGAATTAAGTCGAGTATCTGATTTCAATGCTATGTATGTACAATATATGAATGTTTAAGATCAATAATGAATTAAATCAAAGTATTGAAGTGTGATTAAACCCTCCCATTTGGCCATTTGTCGCCTTTGACGCCTAGCGAGTTTATATACAGGTTATTCAGGTAAACAGATAGTCCCTCTATTTAACAAAATATTAAAGAATTACGTACTTAATTAGTTATGAGGAAACTAACTTCATAGTATGTTCGAGTTCAAGTTGAGGCATGTTGTCAGGGGACAGGATATCTATATCTGTATCACTAAATGTATTCTTTAAATTTTAAAAGGTGCAAAACTTTATACAAAATATACCGTACGTAATGTATAAAGTTATGAAATTTTATGAGTAATATTATCTTTAGAGCACTTTCTTAAAAAAAATAATTATAAGTTTGGTCCTCTCACATTTTTCTAATATACATAATAGTTACACATTTACTCATTATTCAAAACCAATTACCTTACGACTTTTTAACAGCCATAACTTTTTCACACGTTAATATTTAAAAAAAAAAATACACCATAAAAATGAGCATTTAATTATCTTTAATTTGAGTATGGTATCGTTATACTTCTTTAATTTTAAAAAATTTACATATTACGCGCTTACCCGTTAAGACCGACAACAGTCAGTCGAGCTTGGGTCATGTGTAAGACCGGATCAGGGTCGAAATGAGTGGCTACAAAAATGGTTAAATTTGATTCGGATCGGTATGGGTTTGAGTCGAAAGGGGTCACGTTAGAACCGTGTCGAGTTGGAATGGGATTCTGGCTAAAACGTATTAGTTTAAATGTATATATAGGGGCCGATGACATTGTTTACATCTACCGAGGGCAATATACATGTATCCAGCGCCACGCAATGCGTGTAACCCAACATTGGTAAGCGCTCAACCCAGCGCTCTGCACCAGGAACGTATGTTTAATGTTGGTAACGTACGTTTCGGTGCCGGTTACGCATGCTAAATCTTCTGTTACACGCTGTAACCGTACTAGCAGGCGGTACAATGATCGTGAGTCCACTCGTGGAGGTCGTGGACGTGGAGGAGGGGCGAGGACGAGGTGGTCGAGGGTCGGGTCAAAACTGTGGTTATCAAGAAAACGTCATGAACCGGGAAAACCATGAGCATAAGAGAAAACCCCGAGACCTCTCAAAGGTTTAATGTTATCGATGTGATGTGTTTTGACACTTTGAAACATAAGCTTACCTTGGGTTTTGGGATGCATGTCTTCTTCCCGATCCCGTTTCTCGTATGCTTTTAAACGTCCCACCACCTCTTCATAACCAACAGTTTTGAGATCCAAAGTTTGTTCGGATGCATGCAACAACCCGGGATTGACTATGACGAAGCACGATTCGAGAAGATACGGTTTTTAATTGCTCTCGCGTGGATTAAAATCAAGGAGATGCAAGTTTTGCTAAAGTTGAATGATCTCCCTCATACGAATAAGAAATTACGTCCAACAATCACCCCCCCTAATTTCTGATTCGCGTCCAATTTCGGGTTCCGTGCATGCCATCATCATATGACACATTAACCGAAACTGATTAAGCGTTTGATGCCAGGTTAAGCGTGCATCCCCGCCGTATCACACGGGCATCCAACTAGTTATATGTGTGTGTGTGTGATGATTTGCTTTGTTACCCGAAATTTATTAAGCTCAAAATCAAACCTTTTAAATAGTTTTTCATGCATCATGTTAACATGTTTCTCTTATTATAAGCAAAAATACGTTTTAGGGGATCATCTTCCCACTTATCATCATATAAACATCTCTTATTATAATCCAAAAATCTCAAATTATACAACACGGAAGACATAATAATATTTTTATCAAATTTTGAAACATAATTTTCCAGTATAACTTATTTTGACCCTTGTTATTTTTCGTGTTTTCTAATTATCTCGTGGTCTTGCTCATAGTTTTGAGTCTCTTG
The DNA here is from genome assembly GCF_021521415.1 of Bidens hawaiensis. Taxonomy (NCBI): domain Eukaryota; kingdom Viridiplantae; phylum Streptophyta; class Magnoliopsida; order Asterales; family Asteraceae; genus Bidens; species Bidens hawaiensis. The sequence continues at coordinate 669,360 of NW_027491672.1, forward strand.
TAATGGGTCGTATTTTGTTTTCTCTAGTTACTTAGTAGTAAAGGTATTTTCTAATATATATATATATATATATATATATATATATATATATATATATATAAATGGTTTGAATCAAATACAAATAAAATTAATGTACTAATTGTAAGAATCAAGTAGAATAATTATATATACAAGTAGCGTAATTATGTAATTACACTATGATATAAGTATATAATTACACTACTTGATTCTCACAATTAGCACGTTAATTTCATTTATATGTTAACTTTTCCCATATATAGGATTGAGATCATGTGAGAACCATTTTGGACAACAAAATAACTCATTTTAAGAAAAATAAAAAGTTTTATAAAACAAAAAAAACACGAAAATAAAAAAGTAAAAAAAAAACAAATTTTTTTTATTTTCATCCTAGTTTCATAAAAAATAAAAAAAATATCGGTTTAGCAAAATTATACGTATATGTTTAATACTTATTTTTTTAATTTTATACATGTTATTCTTTATACACATATGTACAATTAAGAAAAGTTATAATGTACATATGTGTACATTATGTAAATGGAGATTAAATAAAAATATATATATGTGTATAATTAGCTTTTTTATGAAATAGGGATAAAAAATAAATTTTTTTAGCTTTTTTACCTTTTTAAAATTTTCGTTTTATAATTCTTGTAGTGTTTTTTTAAAGAGGTTTTTTGTGATTTAAAATAGTTATAAAAAGTATTCAATTTTAAAAAAATCTCTTAGATACTCATCCTCTATATATATATAAGTAATGTCGAGGTCAGAAAAAGAAAAAGTATAACTTAATGTATCGATTTACGTATATCAAATAAACTATCAATTAACTGTTGATTTAAAGGAGTGATAACTAATAAAAAATACTGGTTTTGGTAACGAAAGTTCAAAAAAGTACTGACATCACACATAAGTTGACTAATAAACAAAAGGATTGAACATTCAAAGTCAAGCAAGTAAACGAATTTTATATATGGAAGGCACATTTTGATTTCCTACCATCCAAATGACATTATGCATTGGTCACTTTGGGTCTGTTTGTTTCATTTCCTATCATCCAAATTACATTGACAATAATGCATTGGTCTCTTTGGGTCTGTTTGTTTCATTTCCTACCATCCAAATTACAATGACAATAATGCATTGGTATCTTTGGGTCTGTTTGTTTATACTAGTTTGTGGTCGTGGTCTTTTATTTCAACTAAGCTTTCAAACCCGGGCATTTGGAAACAGATTTTTGAAGCTCAAGTGATTTAATCAAGTTGAAATTTGATTTAAACAAATTGATAAAAATAAATCTTTGGTTGCGGGTCGTATATCATGCTTTGGTTGGACGAGATAAGACCAATTGTTTTCTAGGCTCCTTGGATTTTCAATCTTGAATCAAAGAAAATTTTCTATGTTACAGACCAGGTCGAGGTGAGTTTGGTTGGCAGTTTCCATTTAGAAATTTCAAATGGCATTAAAAAAGGCGCAATTTTGACACTAAATTTCATATGTGGAATTTTGAAAATTTAATTACTCATGAATTTTTATTGCAACAATAATTCGACCCCAGCTAAGAGTATAAGATTTGATTTGGTTATTCTAAAGAATATGTTACATATATGCATGTATGTGTGTGGTCTCATTTATTGCATCAGGTGATGAGAATTTGGAATATAAAATGGGAAAATATCTTTTACTTTGGTTGAGTTAGGCATGAAGCGTTAAAATCACTATTTACAGTTGACATCACGTCTATAAAGGTCCCTCCGAATATTAGAGATGGTTCCAAACACATTTCAAAAAAACTTTTAAGTATCGACATACCGCACATTTAGCAATATTTTAAAAAATAACACTAATGTGAATTAATTTAGAAAAAATACAATTAAATAAAAATCAGGTTAGCCAAGCTAAGTCAAGGAAGAAGACCGTCTGCTAGATCCATGGTTTGGTCAGAGTATCATCAATGCACGAGCGTTCAGGTGGCGTTATGGCTAATTTTTCCACCATGATCTCTCTTCTTTCTTACACAATGACTTCTGCCTCGAAAATGCATGTTAATATTTTTGAGAATTTTGTTCACGCTACTATCGAATAAATTAGGCCTATCATTGAGTTGATGTTCCAACTATCGAATAAATTAGGCTTATCCTGATGAGTCATCGCAGGGGTGCCACGTGGTCTGACACGTGATGCCACGCGTCCACACGTGTCATCCATGTAGAATGGGCACTTCGGGCAGCGCGAAGCAACCTGGGCTAGTTCTTCGCGTAGCGCAAAGGCGTACTTTGGGTTCTGTGTTTTTCCCTTCGTGTAGCGCGAAGAATCGGTTTCTTGTCCGTTTGCGTAGCGCGAATGATAAAATGCAAAGTGCGACATCAAAACGCCACATTGTTCCCATCGCCTGAGCCCGTGCCCAAGCTCTTGCGCGTGCGCGTCGGATGCTTTGCACCCTTTCGCTATGACCACTGGGTACATGCTAGGCATAAAAGAATATTACTACGGAAACTCATCTTCTTATAAAGAGCTTCCAATTTTTTCTAATTTTTCATGTGGGAGGAAAATTTTCTTTTCATGTTTATACTTATGCAGGATTTTTTTTTGAACGACCAAGTAACTCCGGGTACTCCGTACGCGGCCCCCATTGGCTAAAGGTAGCCCGAGCCGGCCACTAGTCCGGACGGACAAAGCCCCTAGCAGTCCACCTATTGAGGGATTCACCGAATAAAACCCGACCCCCACGCCCGCCAAATGGCACGACAGTGAGGAGCCGATAAAACTGGTGAGATCAGGACTCGAACCCGAACCCGAACCCTGGTAAGCCAGGGTCATCCCTCATATCTCTCATATAAATTGGTGATAGTGAGGTTTGAACCCCCTACCTCTCACTAGTAAAGTGAGTGCTCTACCATTGAGTCACGTCCAATTTATTATACTTATGCATGATACTTCCACTTTCTCAACATGGAATTGTTTTATTTCCTTATCTCATTTTTTTATTATTTATCTTGAAAATATTTTTGGTCATTTATCTTTATTAAATTGTCAAATTTGGATCAAAATTTTGGGATGTTACAGATGACGCTAGAGTACTTACAACTGATACATGATAAGCATATATATATATAGGGGAGGGTTATACTAAAAAGAAGTAGTTTCTTGGGAAGACTAGGAATAAATCATAGCCATTGGATCATGTTAATCAATGGTTTAAAATCACCAATAACCGACATAATTTCCTAGAATTACTCTTTAATCATTATAACCGACATAGTTTCCTAGAATTGTTCTTTCACCATCATTTGTAATGCCAAATGTCAAAAATTTATTGGTTCTTACCATTCTTAGGAAACTCCTTATTCTTATTTGAACCCTTATATATATATATATAATGAAATAAAGAATAAAAAGAAATAATGAAAGGTAAGCCTTATGAACAAGCAGCCAAAGTGAGGGGATGAGGGTGCGAATTAAGAGGCGACGAGCCTAGCGAATTAGGGCGTTGATGATTGTTGACAACGAAGACAAGAGAGCCATTGACTATGACTTTGCGAGGGACGCCTAGGGTTGTGATGTGTTCTTGGTTTTGATTTTCTCTACACAAACTTTGTTATTAAATTGGAATCTCTCTTATTTAAATATACTCAATTCACAAATATGTTGCTATTTTTACAAATCTGTTCATTTTCGTTGTTGGTATTAATCTGAGAAGTCTAGGGCTAACAAAACCGATTTAAGCGTGTTAAGCAAGTCAGACTGACACAACAAGGCACACAAGGCCGTCTATGAGAATCCCTTAAAATTTCGGGCCCGGGGCGAGTAAAAAATAACCTCTATATATAATTACAATATTTGATTTGCACATCAATTTAATTTGTATTAATGTATGATATCCAAACCATATATACACACACACACGTATCATTGTGAGTTTGTTCTCATCAGAGACAGCCAACTATTTTGGTGTCCTAAAACAAATATAAAATTTGAGGCCCTTATTCAAATAATTGTTGATGAATACAACCAATCAATTGGTGATAAACTAGAATCCCAGACAAACAACTATTCATTCAATCAAAACAAACATAAAGATTAATTAATCATAAAACTAATCACACTTTAATCCAACAAATGATTGGAAACACATATTATTGAATAAGATGAATAAGAATTATTATTGGTCAATATTAATCAATAGGGATTATTAAAATTCAATAAACATTTATTATATATATAATTTATTTAGTTTTAATTGAAATTAGGACTCAAAAATTTAGGGGCCTAAACAGGGTCACAACTACTTTATGAGTAGGGTTGTCGGCCGACCCCTGTGAGAATTTTTTTTAGTGGTATATATGTGTTAAACTCTCGACCGACCCCTGTGAAATTTTGACACCGACCTCTGTGAAATTTCAAGAACGAAAAAAAGACCATGTGAAAATTCGAGAATGACCCCCATGAAATTTCGAGACCAGCCATAATAAAAATAAATTTACAAATTTACATTTATAATGAGCTAAATGTATACAAATAACTAAATTTGAGTTTAATTAAACAAATTTAATACAAATTTAAGCTCAAATGTCAATCAATCTATTCCTAAGTTATAAGTCCACGCCCAAAACTCTCAACTCAATCTACAATTAACTTATTAAAAAAATGTTACAATGACGCAAGTAATTTGTTAGGTAAGCATTCAACGGATTATAAGAATTTTAATCTAAAGAAAATGTTTCGACTTTCTATATACGTTGGTTTGCTCACAAAATTCATTTGTTTTGGTTGATCGTTTATTGAGGTTAGCTCTTGTATTACTTGTCGCAACCGGAAACGTTGAAAATACTTTTCAGCGATAAAGTAGGTGAAGTTTGATTTGTGTAATCAAATGAGGGATGAGAATTTAAATGATAGTTGTATTTGTTTTAATGAAAAAGACATGCGTAATATATGATTTTTTTGTTAAGCTTCAAAAACTGAAATCCCGTAAAGAACAATTTTAGACATATGACATTTTATTTATGCATTTCTATTTAAGTTTAACGTATTTTTTTGTTTGATTATGTTTTTTCTATATTACTCAAGCCGACGCGATTCTAGCCGATCGGAGGGACCCAACCGGACCAAAAAGATTATATAACGATTATTTGACACAATTGGCCGAACCGAATCGGAAAAAAAATTATGTAGCGATAGTTAATAGAATACAGACTAAAAAGTTTTCCGACCCCTGTAAGAAAATTTCTGGATCCGTCACTAGGCCTAAAGTTCTGGTTTCACCTTATAACATATATGGGCCAGCCCTGGTTCTCACATCCGATCCTACTTATACTATATGAACCAATGCTTCTAAATAATAAGTTCACATAATAGGCTTATTATTTGAGTTTGGATCCTTAGTTTAATTTCCTATTTTAGGCCTACATGTTTAATAAGACTGTAAGGCCCCGTTACCGGTGCCTCACATTTGGGCGTTGGATTTACTCATCAACATAGTTCTATTCATCAGAGTTAATAAAAACATACGCGGAATATAAAAACTTTCATAAATTATTACATAACGATCCATAACATGTCTTAAACACCCATCTTGTCTTTAGAAAACTAAGTATTTAAACATAAAGTGATAAACGTCTTGAGTCTTCCGATGCCAGCCTCTTATTCAATGCCACGTGTTCCCCTCAAGCGAGCTGTCTCATCCTACTCACCTGCGTGCATACTAAAAGTCAGCTACGCTGAGTGAGTTCTAGTTAATCATACAACATACAATCGGTTCACATACTTGCACACATGCCTGAAGGGGTGTGCATTAGTCATACTTACTTTTCATACATAACTATCCATCCTATTTAAAGATCCTTCCGCCCTATAACATCACAGATATTATAAGGGTCTGGTCCCTAACATCACAGATATAATAAAGGGTCTGGTCCCCACCATCACAGATATTATGAGGGTCTGGTCCTATCCTCACAGATATAATTAAGGTCTGGTCCCTATCCTCACAGATATTATTAGGGTATGGTCCCTTTGTTTCGTGCAACTGTACCATACATGTCTTTTCATACCTTCCATGACAACACGTGCAATATCCGAAGATTGTTCACGTGCCATCAACATATCATACATACATCAAATATATTCATACATTCATCATTCATACATCATATATGTTCATACATACATCACTTATACATCTTATATATTTATCATATCTTTAACTTCCACCTGACGGTACGTGCAATATCCGAAGATCGTTCACGGACCGTCAAGAAATCATCATACATAAATCATGCAAGGCATACACTTACCACTTAAGGTAAATGTATTAACTATCACATCGAGTATGCACACAGCCCCGAAAACATAACAAGGAAGTGGGGCTAGAAACTCACCTGAACACGGTTACGTTCACCGTTAATTGTTATTCCTTTCTTGAGCTGTGCACGACTAACTGTATAACAATTACACGTATCAATCAACTATTACTACTCGTATCGCATTTCTGTCTTTAAATAACCCACAACGAACGGGGTCCGGGGGCAGCACCCCTGGCAGCGGGGTTCTAGGGGCAGCAGCCCCTAGCGGGTTCCAAGGGGCAGAGCCCCTGGCTAGGGTTAAGCTGTAACAACTCGGACTTTCCAAGATTTAATATTTATATTAAAACATGACCCATTTCGATTCCCGAGAAAGTTTATCGCTTTTATCGAGTTAATTAAATTATTATTATATTATTGTTTAATTAATTTTATAATATAAATATAACTTTCTTACTTTGACAAAAACCACCCAAAACCAAAGTTTAACTCCAACTGTTTCCATCCTCAAACTTTAGGGGCTAAAATGCAAAATTTAATATAACCCATTTAGAAATCTGGTTAACCCGTATCCTAACCCAAACCCACTACCCGTATGACGAATCGTGTACCAAAACAGTTAACTTGGACCACAATTCACGCCACAATCATGGAAATCGAATCAAAATATATGTTATACATACCATATGCGCCTAGACAATGACTTAATTATGTTATGTGAATCAAAAACGGATCTGCGGATTGTTTATCACCTAAGCCGACACTAACCCTAACTTAATATGCTTATAAACGATCGCAATACATCAATTAAACTTCGATACACCTTCCCCTAACCTTAGCCGTCATAACCCACATAATTAATTGAATTAACACCAACGTTTGCTTGTCCGTTCTTGTTCGTTTTTGGCCGGCTACTGTTCGGATTAATTAACCCTCTTTGTGACACCGATTAAGGTAATTAAATAGTTTGTTTTGATCGTTGTTCATAGTTCTGTGTTAACCCTATGAGTAAATAACAAAACACAAACGGAATCGATCGATTAATCTTGTTAGGGTTTGTTTGTGAGTTATGAACAGGCCGCAGCGTTATAAACTTTGATTCCTATCTGTATTGCATATGGTTGGATAGCCCAGCTTGTTAAGCGTTGGACTTACAGGGGGCAGGTCGCGGGTTCGAGCCCCTACCACCCCGAGTTTTTAGATTGTTTTGGTTAGTTTTTCTTTTAAATCATTTTAATGTGTATAATAGTAATAATAATTATTTAACAATTATTTTTATTAAAAACCGATCATATAATACTTGTTTTCTTGCACTTGTCGTTCGTGTATGTACGTATATGTAGACATATATGTATATATGCGTATGTATATTATATAATACCACGTAAACTAAAATTTTTTGTTATATATATATACTATATAACAAACTTACTAAATGTTCTAACAAACTAATAAATATTCTTAAAGATGTATTTTACTTGAATAATATTTTTACGTAATAAAATATTTAATAAATACTATTAACGGATTAATAAACTAATAATGTTTTTATGGATGCGTTTTACTTATATAATATTTTAATATACCTTATTTATAATTTAACAAACTAATAATTTTTCATAATATTATATTAGTTATGAGTAAAAAGAATATAATATGGCTTAATGTTAATCATTTAACTATCGAACTCTCTTATCCGATCTATTTCGTTTACTTAGTATCTTCGTATTCTATCTCCTTTGTTAGGCCTTATCGTCAACGTGTGATTTCCGCGAATCATCATCCTAATATTCCTCTTTTCACTATTGTTCGTCTATCGAGGTGAGTACCACATTCCCTTATTTTACTTGTTTTTTCACGTTTTGGGGACATATGCGTAAATATATTTCTCATTATATACTTATCCTTAAAACAGCAACTTTGTCTTATGTGCTAACAACTTATACCTTACTTGTTTATGTGCTTATTTGCTTTGTATGCTTTCGCATTCGGAGAGGTCCAACATAATCTCAGTCTAGTATGATCATACGCCAGTCGTTAGCATTTGTGCTTCTCGACATCTCAGTTATACTTTTTCATTTGCGGCCGAAAAAGGAAAGGGTTTGTGTGTGTTATGGAGGTGTAGAGAGAATAAGATGGAAAATATGGATGGAAATGGAAAGATTTAGGGTTTAAGGGGTATTTATACTCCCTTAAGCCCATGGACCTAAGGCCCATCTTTCCTTTTTAGTCCATGATTAATTCTCTCTAATTAGCCTGCTTCTCTTTCCCTCTTTTATTATTATTTTATTTACCGTCTTAAGTAAACTTGTCCACCATAAGAGATAATATATAAAATATTATTTATTGCAAATTTTGGTATGTTACATAGACTGACTTGATAACCAACTACACCACGAAACCACTTTGGTTTAATAACTTTATTCACAAAACAAATACACAACACAGAAGCCTCCTCAAAAAACTAGAGGGAACAAGAAGACAAAATTTGGCAAAGAAATGATGTTACATTTCGATCTATTTTAAAACCACAATAACCCTCAAATCTTGTTGTCAATGATGCTTTAAATCTTGACTTCCTTTCCTTTTCCTGTTTTTCATAGTCTCTAACAATCTATGATAACAATGACAAGAAACACTTTCTGCTCAATACTTCTCAAGCCGACATTCTCATGAAGCTTCAACAAATCTCTCATTGAGAACACGAAGATCGGGGGCACCCTACACCAAACAATAATATGATGCACACCATGACGCCACAAGACACTGAAAAGATGTGTTCCACCGAATCAGGACTAATCACATGTACGTACACCTGAGAGAGTGCACCTAAATATTCCTCCTAAACAACCCACCAACTCCATTTCATGACAAATAACTAACATCTTTGGAAGAAACAAAAGTACGCTTAGCTGACCTAACTGAGAACTCCCCCCCAAAGAAACAAATGTCATTGCCATCACCCACCATCCCTTTAATCAAGTGATGGAGTCTAACATCAGCCAGATATAAGTCATTTACCACTCTATCGATGTTTTTTCGAGTTCTAGTGAAGCTTTTATTAACCGGGACCACCCACACCCCTCCCTTGGCATGTCGACAGCCTCGATCACCATTCTCCAAAGGCCCTCCTTTCTTTTTTGGAAGAGCCACATGGACTGCCCACCCAATGAACCTTGGTGAAGCTGATCCCCCCACCCCACCCTTCTCCCGGTACGACGCACATACACATAACCCCATGTCATAATTCCTTCTGACTATTTGATGACCTTAGCTAACACTTTAAAAGAGCAAGTAATAGTAGATCGGCAAACTCTCGAGTGCATATTTAATAAGAGTGGCCCTACCTCCAATAGTTAGAGAGTGCGCTTTCCATAGAGATAATCTAGCCTCGAAGACGTCAATGACTTGCTTCCAATTGTTAACTTTGTTTATATTATATATCCCCAACCATAATACCCGTCCTACACCGTAACACCCTTCCCATGTTCCTAATTATTATTTATAAATACATTTTTAAATAAAAATAACATTATACAAATTACAATATATATATAATTTTTCAGGTTTGGTAGAAGGCTTGCGTTATCCAGTGGAGCCCTAAATTCGATCCTCACCTGTGTCACTTTTGATAGATTAAGACAATGAATAATTTGAACTAGGCCTTGTACAAGGTTGTCGGTTCGAATCCGATCCCACCCGGGTTTTTCGTCCCACCGTATGTTACGTAAAAAACATCTGCTCTTGTAATGACTCCACGACTGTCAAGTGATGGTTTTTTGTGAGAACGCTCAAGCCAAACTTTAAAGCCTTGGGCCCGGTTAAAAAGTAAAAAAAAAACTAGAAGCCGGTCTATATTTACACTTGCTCTTTGTTTCAAACCCTAGAATAAAATTCCAATAAACAATCAAGGTAATCATAAAAAATGGGTTCTCTTTCTCGCCGAGTTGATCCAGGTGAAATAAATCCCGGCGATCACATTTACACCTAGAGAACTGCATTCACTTACGCCCACCACGGTCTGTACTTTTATTCACACGTTTAGAACAATATATACATTCTGCATGTGTTCTACGTTGATAAACAACTCTATCGTCTTATATATATTTGGGAATCAAACAGACAAAGCTATCATATTATTCATGAAAAAGAATTTGATTATTTGATTCTTACCTATATATGACCTATCGGTCGATAATAATCCATACTTGCATGTTGACCATTATAATCCTAACTTTCATTTTTGTTGTCCCGGTAGCATAGTCATAATAGATTTATATCGATTTCCCTCACATTAAAGATTATGAACGGAGAAACGTGGTAGCGATATTGAGTATAGATAAAATGTAACTGAGTGTAAAATTTATGATGATTATACTACCGGGATTGCTCTATGCAATACAAATGAAAGTTAGGATTATCATTGGTCAAAATGCATCTTTGGATTATTATCTGTCGATAGGTCATACTGTCATAGTTAATTATTACAATACAATTTTTCAAGAAAATATAAGTATTGTTGTTTTGGGACTATAGTTGTGACTTGTGAGTATGGGTGGCAAATGGGCCGGGTTATGATCAGAACGGGTCAATTAAAATTTTTTTTTTTATTATTTTTTTTAAAACTAAACACAACTTTTGAGCTAAGGGGTGTGTTTGGGATTGCTTGTTTAAACTGCTTATGCTATTTGAAATAATCAAATGAGTGTTTCGACGATTTCGCAAATAAGGTATGCAGAATCAGATTATTTATTTGAAACTCCAAAACAGATTATTTTATCATCAAATGATTGTGATAGGCTCATCCAAACACTCAAAACTAACTGTTTATTGTTTGCATCTAAATAAAGTCTAATATGTATTAAATACTGTGAAAGCTAGTTACTTTTTTTTTAATATTTATGTGATTTTTTTTTCTAATTGATCTTCAATTATGGTAATACAATACTCATTACAGGTATTTATGTTGGTGAAAACAAGGTTATTCATTTCACGAACGGTCAAGAAACTGCGAGTCCTGTATGGAACTTGTCTTCTAATCTTCAAGTTCCATCTTCATGTTTCACCTCTATGGACATTGGATTTTCACAGCCCGAATGCGGAAAAAATTGTGATGTCGATTCATGTTTATGCACTTACACCTGTGGATTTCATCAACCAGACAGTGGAGTAACACTCTCGTGTTTGAATTGTTTTATTGGAACCGGATCACTATACATCTATCAATATGGAGTGACTAAATGGGAGCATATTTCCAAATTTCGAGGCGGCATATGCACCATTAAACCATCGAGCCCGCCCTCTGATGTGATCCACCGAGCCATATATTTGCTCAAATCAGAAACCGGATTTGGAAACTATGATGTGTATAAGCACAACTGTGAGGATTTCGCTTTGTACTGCAAGACGGGCTTTTTGGTTTATGGCAAGGTCGCCACTGGAGGCAGTGGTCAGGTGAATTCCATCGCTAGTGCTCCATGGAAGCCCGTTCTTCTTCAAATGTTTGGAAAAGTTGTGTTACGCACCTCTATGAGTCCACTCACAGTAGCGGCCACAGTTGGGGGGTATTATTGGGACCGATATAAAACCGACATTGGTGTCCGAGATGATGTTGTTAAGGTTAGAGTGCAACATGTTGAATCGTTTTTGTGTGCTCGTGACCATAAAGAAACCAGAGGAATGTAACTGATAAGCTTATGGCCTTTAACACGAGTTGACGTTATTGCTTACGTTATTTAAGGACTTGGGATTTTGTTTCAAATGTTATCTCGGACTGAGTTTCCCCCTTTTACGAAAACGAATAATACCCTTCCAAGGAGAAACTTTCAACATAACACGGTCACCAACCTCGAAGTCAATAGGTCTCCGCCTTTTGTCCGCATAAGACTTTTGACGATCCTGAGCGGCCTTCATAAAAGCCTTTATCTTATCGAGTTTTTCAGTCGTGGCCTCAACCACTTCCAAACTACCCAACTGTTCTGACCAATGGAGCCCCAACAGACCGGAGTCCTACACCTACGCCCATACAACATCTCAAACGGTGGCATTTCAATCATAGCGTGATAACTGTTATTATACGAGAACTCGACTAACGGTAAGTGACGATCCCAACTATCACCAAAATCGATAACACAAGCCCGCAACATATCTTCAAGAGTTTGAATGGTCCTCTCGGATTGACCATCCGTCTGCGGGTGATAAGCGGTACTAATAAGAAGTTTAGTACCCATCTCCTCAAGGAATTTCTTCCAAAATCGGGAGGTAAAACGCGTATCCCTATCCGAAACAATAGATACGGGCACTCCGTGCCTAGAAACGATCTCATGAATGAATACATCGGCCAGCTGCTCAAAATTAAAAGTTTCTCTAATTGGCAAGAAGTGAGCGCTCTTAGTCAATCTATCCACGATTACCCAAATTGTGTCATAACTACCCTTAGGAGTACGAGGCAACTTAGTCACAAAGTCCATCGTAAGATGCTCCCACTTCCACTCAGGTATTTTTAGGGGTTGTAGCTTCCCGAAAGGCTTCTGGTGTTCAGCCTTAACTTGCAGACACGTCAAACACTTACTCACGTACTGAGCCACCTCATACTTCATCGCTGGCCACCAGAAATTCTTCTTCAGGTCTTGGTACATCTTGGTCGCGCCCGGATAAATGGAATAGCGCGACTTATGTGCTTCATCCAATATCTGGCTCCTGAATCCTCCATGCTTGGGTACCCATAAACGACCGTCCTTATACTTCACCCCGTCACCGACGTTTTCTAAAAATTTCTCCTGACCCCAAATACGTTCTGACATAATCCATTCCACCTGTAAGGCCTCGTTCTGAATGTTGGTTATCTGTTTTAAAATATCGGGTCTGAGGATAAGCTGGTAAGACACACGAATAGGATTCGGTCCCTTCTTCTGGCTCAACGCGTCGGCTACCACTTTAGCCTTGCCGGGGTGATACATAATCTCTACATCATTGTCCTTAATCAATTCTAACCACCGACGCTGACGCATATTCAGTTCCTTTTGTTCGAAGAAATACTTTAAGCTCTTATGATCGGTATAGATAATACAATGAACACCATACAAATAATGTCTCCATAACTTGAGCGCGAACACAACCGCCGCCAGTTCCAAATCGTGAGTAGGATAATTCGCCTCATGAGGCTTTAACTGCCGAGAGGCATAAGCTATGACTCGACCCCGTTGCATCAGAACACATCCAAGCCCATGATAAGAGGCGTCAGAGTAAACAACCAGATCCTCGGTGCCATCGGGTAAAGCTAAAACCGGAGCATGCGTCAACTTGTCCTTTAATTCAAGGAAAGCCTCCTCCTGCTTAGAACCCCACACAAACTTAACATTCTTCTTAGTCAACTTGGTTAACGACAAAGCGATTTTTGAGAAGTCGGGAATGAAGCGGCGGTAATACCCCGCCAATCCCAGAAAACTATGAATTTCAGACGCAGACTTAGGAGATTCCCATTCGTTCACGGCTTCCACCTTTGCAGGGTCGACCAGAATACCGCTCGAGTTAATGACATAACCCAAGAATTGAACCTCGCGTAGCCAAAAAGAACACTTAGAAAATTTCGCGTACAATTTATTCTTTCGCAAAGCTTCCAAAACTTCCGTGAGATGTCCAGCGTGATCGGACTCACTTTTGGAATACACAAGAATGTCATCGATGAACACAATAACAGAACGATCAAGCATCGGCCTACACACCCGGTTCATAAGATCCATGAACGCAGCCGGTGCATTAGTCAAACCGAAAGACGTCACGAGAAATTCATAATGCCTATAACGAGTGCGGAAGGCAGTCTTAGGGATATCTTCCTCACGAATTTTCAACTGGTGATATCCGGACCTAAGGTCGATTTTTGAAAACCAACTAGCTCCATGGAGCTGATCAAATAAGTCGTCGATCCTTGGTAGAGGGTATCGATTTTTCACAGTCAGTTTATTCAATTCATGGTAGTCAATGCACATCCGCATACTACCGTCTTTCTTTTTGACGAACAAGACTTGGGCACCCCAAGGTGAGATGCTTGGTCGAATGAAGCCCTTGTCAAGCAAGTCTTCCAGTTGAGTCATAAGTTCTTTCATTTCATTTGGTGCTAGACGGTAAGGGGCTCGAGCAACAGGTTTTGCACCTGGAACACGGTCTATTTGGAACTCGACTTCGCGATCCGGCGGCATATCTGACAAATCATCAGGAAAAACATTCGGGAAATCCCGAACAATAGGAACCTCACCGACAGTAGCATCCTCGGTTTTCACGTTTATAGCATACGCCAGATACGCTCCGCACCCCCGTTGCATCAATTTTCTCGCCTTGAGCATGGATCTGATAGGTGGAGTTGCACTATTCCGATCACCGAAGACCGTAATTTGGGTCCCATCCGGGGCCCTTAGACGTACAAGTTTCTGACCACAAATGATTTGAGCATCAACACTCACGAGCCAGTCCATCCCAAGCACCACATCGAAATAGCCAAGCGGCTTCAAGTACAGTCGCACCGGAAATCTATACCCAGACAACTCGATGGTACAACCCTGAATAGCCCTAGACACGGATACAGACTTTCCTATGGCGACCTCAACATCAAACATATCAACCACGCGCTCGGGTAATTTATTCAACAAGAAACAGAAATTGGTAGACACAAAACTTCTACCGGCACCCGAATCAAATAAAACGGTTGCATGTATTTCATCAAGTAAATAGGTACCTGGTATAATATTACACTACTTACTTAGCTACTTGAACACACAAACGTTTCCAAAGGAAAAGAAATTCAAAATGGTAAATTATAATGACGTATTGGGAAAAGTACCCGAAACAACGTACGCATCATCTTTTGCCTCTTTCTTGGTGATATTGAAGGCCCTCGCCCTGACTTTTGGCTTTTTTTCCAATTTCCCCCTCGAGTAAGTTCCCGGGTCGCCCCCCCCCCCCCCCCCCCGTCTTGATAGTAGGGCAGTTTGATGCCAAGTGGCCAGCTCCCTTACAGCGGAAACAAGTCAACGTCGGACACTCGAAATGGGGGTGTCCAACCTTATCACAACGAAAACAGGAACTAGACCCATGCTTACATTTCCCTCTGTGCCGTTTCCCGCACTTCTTGCACTTTACAAAAGCCACATCCATCTTAAAATCCGAATTCTCAATCTTAACCCTCTTCTCGGCCGAATTAAAGTTGTTTCCCATGGGCCGTTTACTGTACGAATTTGGATTCCACGTCCTCCTAGTCTCGGTTGGCGGTAACTTCTCCCTCTGATCGTATAATGTGCCGGCTAGGGTAACCACTGAATGAAACGAGTTCATGTTGGTGGTCATCACACCTCTTCGAATATCCGTCGAAAGACCCTTCACATACTTTTTAATCCTCTTGGCTTCAGGAGTAACCAAATCGGGACATAAGCGAGCCATCTTATTAAACTTCGTGGTGTACTCCCGATGCGTCATACTACCAGCCTCCAAGGTCAAGAAATCTTGTTCAATCTTATCCAATTCGCGTGGAGGACAAAACTGATCAGGAACCAACTTCTTCAACTCAACCCAAGTCATCTTCCTAATAGAACGATTGCTCATAGCCTGTACCAGATTATCCCACCAACATAGCGCTTCAGAACGAAGCGAGTCAATCGCGAAGGTCACCATGTCCTCCCCCTTACACTTACTAACCCTCAATATGGCCTCCATTTCTCTCACCCACTGATGTGTTTCCAACGCACCCTTAGTACCGTCGAAGGGAGGAGGGTCACACTTATTAAAATCTCCATACGAACAGCCTCGGGTAGATGCACTAAAGGTGCGGACCTCGTCTTCATCGCCACTCGGCACAAACACCTCTTCCTCCCTGGCTGGCATCTCCTTACTCATCCCTTCCTTATCCGAACTCTTACTCAGCAGTGATTTCTCCATGGCCCTGACAGCCTCAGTAACGATTTCGGGAATGGCGCTATGGAGAACCTGGTAAACCTCATCCGCGATAGCCGTGCGCATAGTAGGATCTGGGGCAGGGTTACCCTCTTCCTCAAGGACAGGGGTTTCTTCCGGTTGTGGGGCTGGATCACCTCGGCCTCGGCACGTGGCTTACGACCACGACCACGAACACTACCACGAACACAGGGACGTCCTCTCTTAGTTGCACGATTAATAACCATGTCTTATCCCTACAAATACAGAATTGTAACACGGTCAAAGGACTTTAACGCTAACGCCATGAGAGTTAGCCATATCCTATCCATACAAAGACAAAACCCTAACAAAGTCAGACACAAGTAGTATTTAGAACATGGAAGGTAAAGGTAAACTGCTAATAACGTTGATCAAGTGTTATTAGTCGTTTACTTCACCTGCCCGTCCTAAGCACCCCCTGCTCTTAACCATATTAACATCCCATCTAACACTTAAACAATTAATCATATTCTGGAAACTTTAAAATTCAAGGAATGACTAAACAATTAAAGTTACCTCTTGGCGTGCAGCTACTCGCGGTTGGCATACTAGTCTTTTCCCTTACAGTTCGAGTCCAAGCATTCGGGGATGCTCGGATCCCTCGAACCATGGCTCTGATACCAACTTGTAAGACCCCGACTCCCGGTGGTCCCACATTTGGTACTCATACACGATATTTACAAAAATACTTAAACTTAAACAGCTCGTTCCATTAAAATAATAATTCAAAGTATAGGTTCAGCGAAAAATTATTAAAACAAATTCCCAAAATAAAATTGAAATGTATTTAATAAAACATTAAAAGAGAATGTTTAATTTTATTGAAACTTCCGACTAAGTATGCCTTCAACCGACCGAGTAGTCTCGAGCACGTCCAAGCGGTAAGCATCATCCTCTTAACCTGAAACTCACACTAACATGTACACAAAGTCAGCTTAAGCTTAGTGACTTCAAGTTTAAATAAATAACATATTTAATAATAATAGATTTTAATTCCTCAGAAGCCACAGTATGCTACGGTGGCTACCGTAAGCTACGGTAGCCCCTGCAGAAACACCATATCGACAATAATAACAGATAATCATTCTTATATATAAACATCTCAATACATGCTTTCCTATATATAAAAATATATACATATATATATAACATTCAGGGCCGAGAAAACGTACAACCCCAACACGTAACATTCCATCAACGCGTGCAAACACGAAGTATGCATACGTAACATCCGTAATCGATAACGACTACATCATTCGCCAATTATTGGCCATTCAATAATATATATATACACTTCCATACATCATTCAATGTTATCATTTGAAGGCCCATCATATATAAATAAGCCTATGCAAGGTAATTTAAATGGTTCTTCAAGCAAAATCGCTTAAGTGTATATGCTAGCCCAAAAACTAAAAAAAGAGTAAAAAGGGGCGTCATGAAACTCACCTGACACAAGGCACGAATTCACTACGAGCTAGAGGTCCCCTAAGTATCCCCACAACTCAAACGCCTGTCGGTTTATAAACAATCATTACTAACGACACCGAAAGGACTCGTTTATCCTACGGGACGTGCTAACACGGCTCGAGTACCTAAGGCCTCGACCTCATCAAACTCATTCATAATAGCTCCCGGGTCTTAATTATACCCACACGACTCTTAGATACTCCCGGGAACAAAGAATTCCCAATTTGCCCCGGGAAGCACTATGTGATACTAACACGCGCGTTTAAGAGTTGGTTAGGCTATTAATATCCAACTCAGCCCCATGTGGACCCAATATGATGAATTCACAGTCAACAAGTCCACATGACGCTAAACGAGTCAAATGGGTCGGTAACTCGCAAGTACAAAGCACCAACTATTCAATAAACGAGAATTCACGTTGTACCGACCCGTTTGAGTAACCGACAACCAATTCAGTCCCATCACCTTTAAAATCAATTTCCTATAGTCCATTAATCATACCGAGACTATAACATTTGAATTGGTTGTTAGTTCCCTCAAATAACGCGCTAGACATCACAATTCACAAACTAGTCAACCGAATATTAGTTTTCAATCTACAACTAGTTGACCAATCAAACAAACATCAACAGACATAATCTTAAAGTATGTTATACTAGACATACCTAGGAAGATTATGGAGTGAAAACCTCAATCACCTCAGTTCCGAAACTGCTCAAATGGGCAGCCACCCGGTAAGACTAAAACAAGCAGTTTATGATCAATACGTGAGTCATAAAGATGGATTATGGTGTAATAGACCTGGGGAAATATAGAACTTACCTTCAATAGAAGTTTTATGCCCACCCCTGGCTGTAAACAAGATGATTGCAGGTGTGAGTTACATCTTTGCTAGCCGTTCAATTTAAGAAAGAAAAAGAATGAGTGAAGCATGGGGAACATGATGAGTGGATGAGTTGTTGTCATGGGGGAGTTGTTCTTTTCGCTGAATGGTCGATTAGGTAGGGAAAAAAGGATGGAGAGCAGGTGAAGACAAGGGCATGTGGAGTGGTTGGATGATTCAACCAGAATTATTCATATCTAAAATTCATTTTTATACAATAGCCCCTCCAAATCAAAGAACATGGCAACTTGAGAGGAAAATTAAATGATTTAGCGAACTGGAATAACGAGAAGGAAATTAACGGGTGTTACAGAAATGATCAGAACAAAGATTATGACACATACAAAGTATGTAGTATATGAATTTATATTTTGCTAACCCGTAAAAAAAAGGTTTTGTTAGACGTATTAATGCAGGGAATGCAATATAACAAAGTTATGGATGTTGTGGTACTTATTTACAAGAAGACGCATTACAAGTCACTTATTTACAAGATGAGAAAGTCTTACATGAAGATAGTACATCATTCCATCAAATAAGGAAGTGTACACTACAAGATCAAGTGGTGAATTATCAACTCCAAAGTCTTAGATAAACTTTCGAAGAAGATCGAAACCCGTCACTTAAAGGATGTATAAATGAGGGGGAGTATTATACGCGTTGCACTCTTTTTCCCTTAGCTATGGTTTTATCCCACTGGGTTTTCCAAGCAAGGTTTTTAATGAGGCAACATCACTAAGTGTATTTCATTATGTGGATAGTCAAGGGGGAGTGTTATGAATACACAATAAGTAGTGACTCTCCACATTCATAACCTTTACTTTTCATTATGTTTGTAATAATGTTATAGCCCTATAAATAATGGCTCTTGTTATTGTATTAGATAGACTTATCAATGAATAAGAACTTTTCTCCTTTATCTACTTCTCACTTTATCTCTATACTATGATTACATACATATTCTATGTAGCTAATAGGTTGTTGTTTTACAACACTAATGATGTTTTGTCTTCTTTGGATTACACATTCTTTCTTTATGAAGTGAAAAACGTGGCAACTACACTTTTGCCATATCACAAATTATCACAAATCACAAATTTTATCCGTTATGTTTATACCAAATTTTATAAAAAGTGTGAAAATATTTTGAATTTTGTTATATAAAAATGAAAATGTTTTTTAGGTGAAAACGACAACTATGCACTCATGTACCCTACACATTATCCAACTTAACGAGAAAAAATAACCGGGCAAAGGGCAGAACATTTAACATTTAGTCTGGGGTTTTGGATCGGCTAACGAAATGAATGACAAAATTTTGTAACTTCATACTCTTTTTCCAATAAGATCGCCGTACAAATCCTAGAATACACGATTGGATGGTTTTTGGTTTGCTGGTGGTGTATCATTTGGTATTATTCACTAGGTGTAGGGTTTTGGATCGGCTTATGAATCACATATTCGGGCCGGAAACAATATAAGTGATTAGTTTTTTTTTTGACTTTTAAAACTGATGTTGATAAACAAGCTAGGGTTAATTTCTTAAGTAATATGAGATAATGAGAAGCAATTATCGACAAGGATCTTTGGTCTATTATTTTGTAGGAAACAAGTTGTCCTTTTTTTAGACCGGCAACAAGTTGTCCTTTAGACCTCATGTGTCAAATTGGACTAACACCAATTTTAAGCCATAATTAAGTCCTTGTAATCAAGCTTATGAATCAGTACCAGTAAGCATCCAAGTGGAGTTTAAAAATGTACACTTGATATCGGATGGAATCTTTACCTATCAAGGGGTCATGGATATATAATATTGAGTATAGTTACGTAAATGTAATTAAAAGAATCTTCTAAATTAATACATAACATAATTTAATTGGTAATGGTTTGATAGTTTCCCTTGAACCATGTCGTCTATAAATATAAAATAACAAAAAAACTATAAGGTGGTAGACCAGTGATGCTTGCCTTCGAGATTTTAAAATCCTCTCATAACACTAGATATTTATGAACTATTTATTATTATTATTATTATTATTATTATTATTTATTTTTTGGCTAATGATTCGATGTTTAACTTCTTCCTGATGGATGCCTTTTGATATGTTTCTAGTGCATGGGAATCGAAACGGGATTCTCATCCTTAGACACGTACCCGTGAAATTTGCCGGTAAATATTACTTAGACACTTTATTGTAATCGTTTTATAGTAAATTATATAAAACTTCGATAATCAAGGTATATTAATTCTAATTTACTAGCATTTATTTAAAATATTACTGTAATATTTAAGAAAATTTATCATATTTTCCCTGAAAGTATGTATTAAACATGAGTTGTGTGGAGAAGTAGGGTGTCTACTAATACAAGATTGGAGCTATAAATCAATTGAACTCGACGACTAATCGATCAGTGTGAGTGTGCTGATGGCAATACTCTAATATCCGATCAACAGATCGACAATCTTATCTTAATTCGATGACGATAATCAAGAAACATATTCTATATATAACCATTTCCACATGGTTAACAGTGAAGCTTCAATCCACGTCTTCACATGAGCCGGTCAGGTGGGGCCAAGTTGATGAAATCAACTTGTGAGAATCAAATTTCACACAAATTAACTATCTTTTTGTTGAAATTGAATCTTGTTAGGTGATAATTAACAATGTTGTTGTCTAGGGCCAACACACAATTTCATTAATCAATTTGTGTAGTAACTATAGCGGTTCATATCTTGGAAGGTTAAGATAAGGTAGTAGATTAGTGATGCTTGCCTTCGAGGTTTTAAAATCCTCTCATAACTTAAGATATTTATGAACTATTATAACGATTATTTTAGGTAACGGTGAATACATGTATTAATCAGTAATCACTAATCAATACTCAATACACTATAATAGTGTTACCCATTTGGGTGACTACATAATTGATAATTGACACAAATATTACATTCATAGATGAAAGCTCTTTTGAGCTTTCATGGAACACATCCCAAAATTGTTTATTCATTGCTACTTTAGAGAAGCACAAAAAGAAGATAACTCTTCCACAGGCACCTTCACAACATCCTTACGAAGACCCAAGTCTTTATCCTCTCTCTTCGAGAATGATCTTGGAATCGCGGTTGCATATCGAATAACACTTTCCCGCAAGTCGTTATTTTTCTTATCCTTGCTTGTTGGATGAACCATATTCGCTTGACTACTCCTCCCTTGATACCCTTTATCAGTGCTCCATAGACCAGTTTTACAATAAAGCGCAAAATCTTCACAATTATTATTCATCAAATCATACTTTCCATACCCATTTTCATGCAAATAAGTAGCCCTATGGATAACTTCTTCGGATGGATCAGATTCCGCCATGGTGCATGTTCCCCCAACGGCTTTTGCTAGAAGAAATACGCGACTTACTTGATATTCATATCGGCATAATGATCCCTTTTTAAGGAAGCAATCTATGCAAGACAATCTTACTCCACTTTCTGCCACTTTCTCCAACCTACAAAATGAAGTCGAACAGTGTGTTTTTTCACCGTCACCGCCACTTGTTGAGAAACCTCTAAAGGGTGCTAACAGACCAGTACCCCCGGCCTTCTTTTTCGGGTTCACAAAATGAATAATTTTGCCTTCCCCAATGAAGATGCCTGCACATATATATTTCTAACTAGTTATTTAATTGCCAGATTAATGTGTAATTAAACATAAACATTTAGTAGTTAAAAAGGGAACTAACCATGGTGAGTGTATGCCGATTTCCTCCAACTATATATATGGTCTCCTTCCTTGAGCTCAGATCTTTCGATTTTCTGGGATAGTAGACTCATTTGTGTCAATTAAAATGCTCTCAAGGATGTATGCTTGTATTTGTATATGTGTTACTATGTGTGTATATATATACTTGTAAATTATATGGAGGAAAAAGAAATGAAAGGGCCTTTCCAAAGTGGTCAAGTAATATATAATAGTTTGCTTGACTTTTGAATGTTCAGCCTATTGTTTATACGTCAACTCATATTTTGTTTGTGGACTGAGTAGGATAGACGGAGTCAAAAAACAGCTTTCTAAAAACAGTGAATCGCTTTAAATATTCAGGCCATTATGTGTCAAGTGGGTTAATTCTCATTCAAAATATTATTCTGAATCGGATGAGAACTTTCTTAAAAGGAAAATTAAAATAGAAAGATGTGAACACATGTACGAGGTGATTGAAACTGCATAGAGACTGATTATACTAGAATCCAGAAAATAATGACTGACTTCCAAAATCTTAGTACGAGATCCAACCACTTTGGAGCCATAAGCTCAAAGCTTTCCTTCATACTTGTTTGACTAAAGCTCAAAACACTTGGGTTAATAACTCTATCAATAAAAAAAAAAACTCATACGAATGATATATATAAATAGATTTGTATTTCAAAGTTTCAACACAGAACAATAAATATGTTCATGTTTAACCCTAAAGACACTTGAATTGGTATTAGAAGCAGTATGATTGTTTTGTGAAGCATCACTTCAGTATGATAATAACCGTCGCAGCGTTGATAACTAGTTCACACCGTAACTCGATCCCAAACATTTTAACGAGACATGGGTTTGGACTTTTGTCATAACCACGCCCAAAACAAAAGTTTTAAACCATTACTAATATAAAATCGGACCCAACTAAACAAATAAACATAAACAATATGATTTGAATGGGCCCAAAAAATAAATGGACTAAAAACTAATAAATTTGTCGAAATATGATTCAAATTATTATTCAGGAGTGTTACTTAATTATCTTTTAAGTATTTAGTTTTTAAATAAGGGTTGTTGGGCCTGTTTGTTATGTTGGCCGAGTCTTTTGCTTAGAGCCGTTCAAGTTATCTTTTGTTTTTCCTATTTATTGAGACTTAGTGCTCTCAAGTTGTTATTCACTCTTGAAATAATAAAAACCCTAAGAATTTGGTTGCAATCTTGTTCTGCAATTGTTCATATGCCAACATTAGTGGTATGAGAGCAAGGTTAAGTATGTGTTCAAATTCTTTAGATAAATCTGATTCCCATCAAACCCTAATTCCATGGCTGATCATACGAAACCTACCATCCCTATTCCAGTGTTCAAAGGCACAGGTTATGAACATTGGAGCATCCGAATCAAGATGATTCTAAGATCATCTCTGGACCTGGTGGAGTCCGGTGTTGATGATAAAGAAAATAATAGTCCGAAGAAGGATGCTTATGCTATGGCTATCATTCAACAAGACATGCATGAGCAACTCTTCTCACAAATTGCTGTTGCAAAGAGTGCCAAGGAAACGTGGGATATCCTAAAAATGAAATTTCAAAGTGATTCCCAGGTGCAATCCATCAAGCTTCAAGGCTGACGCAAGGATTTTGATAATCTTTGCATGAATGAACATGAGTCCGTTGGCCGGAGAGTATTTTTCACGTGTTACGGAGATTTTCAGTCTAAGAAGGTCGTTCGGTGAAGACATCACAGATCAATCCATAGTGGAGAAGGTGTTACGGAGTCTTACTTCCAGATTTGATTATGTTGTGCCTTCAATTGAAGTGTCTCACAACCTAGCAACTCTATCTCATGTCAAGCTAATGAGGTCTCTACAGTCTCATGAAAAAAGAATTAATAGAAGGACGACTGTGAAACAACAAAAAAATGAACAAGAATTACTAGTGATGCTTGAGAAGACTCACTTAGGGTCTCAATCCATTAGTGGATCAATAGGGCGAGGCCGCGGATTCTTCAGAGGAAGAGGATGTAGCGGAAGCTTTGAGAAAAAACAAGGTTACCCAGTGTACCATATGCAACAAATTTGGGCACTTCAGAAAAGATTGTTGGTATAATGAAGAACAACAAGTTAATGTTGCAACCGATGATGAAGAAGTAAGACAATATGAAGGAGGAGCCGAGGCTGTTCATGGCACTTATTCCTGAACCTCAAATGTCATAATTGATGATTAACTCCTCACAACCTCGTAACAAAACTCGTATCTAGTTTTAAGACTCTAGTTGCTCTAATCACATGACTGGAATTAACGAGTTTTGTTAAGATGAATGAAAACTTTAAG
This sequence comes from Bidens hawaiensis, assembly GCF_021521415.1. Taxonomy (NCBI): domain Eukaryota; kingdom Viridiplantae; phylum Streptophyta; class Magnoliopsida; order Asterales; family Asteraceae; genus Bidens; species Bidens hawaiensis. The sequence goes on from NW_027491672.1 coordinate 694,076, forward strand.
TTAATTGTTCATCTTGGTGATAAGAATGAGATTCAGATAGAAGGAAAATGGACGTTAAGGTTGAATTGGAAAATGGAAGTTACAAACTTCTGGACAATGTTTACTTTGTTCCCAAGCTTGAGTTTAATTTGCTCAGTGTGGGCCAACTAATGAGAGGCCAACTAATGAGAAAGGGCTATTCATTGTTATTTGATGATGACAAATGTGTTATCACATATAAAGGATCAAAGATGGTTCTCATGACGGTTCCGGTTGCCAGAAACAATATGTTTCTGGTTGATGCATCGAAACCAAAAGTAAATCAGAAAGAATGAGCTGAAAGTCAAAAGTCTACACATAAAAGATGAATCAACAACAAGACTTCGGCATTCAAGGTACGGTCACTACAACACATTCGGTTTAAAACTATTGCATGACAAAGGGATGGTACTAGGCCTGCCAAGTATCAAACCTTTGGAATCATGTGATCACTATGTTTTTTAGGAAAGCAATCTTATGAGCCATTTACATCTAAATCATGGAGAGCCACACAAAAGTTGGAACTCATTCACATGAATCTGTGTGGCCCCATGTAAGTGGTTGGCTTGGGTGGTAACTTGTATTACTTCCTTCGTATTGATGACCTAACACGTATGTGTTGGGTCTACTTTGTTACTAATAAATTTGATGCTTTCAGCAAGTTCAAATCATTCAAGGCCCTTGTTGAAAATCAAAGTAATCATTCTATCAAAGTTGTTAGACCCGATAGAGGTGGTGAATTCACTTCTAAGGAGTTTGATAAGTTTTGTTATTCACATGGCATAAAAAGAGAACTCACACATCCTTATGCACCACAACACAATGGTATGTGGAATGCAAAAATCGGACCATAATGAATAATGGACTGACTAGAAGCATGCTAAAACATAAAATGATGCCTAATTATTTCTGGGCAGAAGTTGTGGCTATGCCTGTCTATTTAATCAACATTTCCCCTACAAAAGCCTTGGCCGATAAGACTCCTTGGGGTGCATGGAATAGTGCCGAACCATCGGTTAGGCACTAGAGAGTATTTGGCTGTTGTGCACATTGGCTAATACCCTCAAAAAAACCAGAAGAAATTGGATAACCGATCTAAAAATGCATCTTTATTGGCTAGCCGTCTCAATCAAATGGTTATCGGCTATATAATCCCACGAATCAAAATTCTAAACCAGTAGAGGCATGGTTTTTCACGAAGACACAAAATGGGATTTTGGTCACGGTCATGATGGTAGTATGTATGACATCAACTATATTGACTCGTTTACTTTGGAACCTATACTTGAAAATACAAATGATCCTATCACTCCACAACCTTCGATAAATACTGACCACTCTCAATCATCACACAATACCAATAACTCACCTTTGCCTTCACAACAATCCACATCCACACAAACCAACTCCAACAACTCTGATCGAACCAATAATTTCCAGACTACAAACCCAACCATACCGTACCTTCGCAATCAAACCTCTCATATACCCAGAATTATTGATCTTAATGATGTCTATGACCGTGCACCAGAATTGATGAAGCTACGCATGCTGATTTTTTGAGCTATCAATTTGCTCTTACCAAAACCGATCCTGCCACTTATAAAGAAGCATTAGTCAAGAAAGAGTGGCAACTTTCTATGAAAGAAGAACTTCAGTCCATTGAAAAGAATCACACATGGGAACTTGTCACTCTACCTCAAGGCCGAAATCTTGTGGGACTTAAATGGTTGTACAAAACTAAGATAGGGCCAAGAGGAGAAGTGGTTAAGTACAAGGCCAGGCTCGTTGCAAAGGGTTACTTTCAACAACATGGTATTGATTATCTAGAAACCTTTGCACCCATTGCAAGGTTTAAAACTATACGGGTTGTGATTTCTGTGACTGCTCAAATGGGTTGGCTTATACATTAATTAGATGTTAGGTCAACATTTCTCAATGGTATAATCTAGAAGAGGAGATATATGTTTAGAAACCAGAAGGTTTTGAAGTTGTTGGTCAAGAAAAGAAGGTATATACGTTGAATAAGGCCTATGGTTTAAAGCAGGCTCCAAGGGAATGGTACTCAAAGATTGATGGGTACTTTGTCAAGAACGAGTATAATCGAAGTCACAATGAACCTACACTTTGTGTAAAAAACAATGGGAGTAACCAGCTGATGTACGTATGCTTATATGTTGATGATATTATATGTACAAGTCAAAATGCAAAGCTCATCAATGAGTTCAAGGAGAGAGTGAAGAAAGCTTTTGAAATGACGGGTTTGGGTTTGTTAAAATATTTCTTGGGCTTAGAGGTTACTCAATATAAGCAAGGAATATTTTTTTGTCAAGAAAAGTATGCCAAGAACTTATTATCCAAATTTAAAATATGTGGTGGCAAAGTTGACGATACTCCTGTGAACTCGAGTGAGAAGTTAATGGTTGTTGACTTGGCTGATAAAACAAATGAAAGTATGCACTGAAGCTTGGTTGGCGGTTTAATCTATCTTACCCATACTCTGCCCGATGTCACACCCCGACCAAAGGCGGCGGAACATGCCGGGGTGCAATGTGATTGGACAAATACACAAGACACTATTTAAAGTGACCATATTTATTCAACTCATTTTATTTCAACAAATCAATAACAACACATCTCGTTCATATAAACAAATAGCATTCGTATTGTTCGTTTTACTAACACCCTAATAGTCTTGGTAACGTTTTCCGTCAAGCACTCGAGTCAACAAAAGTCAAACCTGTAACATTTCATAAAATAAAGTTTGTCAACACAAAGGTTGGTGAGCAATTCATAAGTTTGAGCATATAAGTATATAGTAATAAAAAGAAAAGCCACAAAACTTGTATACAAAACAATAAATAATAGCAACAATTTAGATATGTAAAAGATAAATAGTTCGGACCCTTTCTAAATGGTAACAACCAAGTATACTCGGATCATAGTGTCCATGAGGCTACCCGCCTCATGCTAAAATAGTTATCGTTAATAAGAAAATATTAACGACACCCTCCATAAGAGAATACCAAATGGATTCGGGATTTCGTGAAGTCGTTAATAAGAATACATTAACGGCACCGTGCTATAAGAGAATACCAAATAGTTCACGGATTTATGAATTAACCTTCCAAAAGCGGTAAACACATAAGCATATAATCATGTAAGCATATAACACCAAATCGAGCATTTATTTAAGTAAACTATACAATCACGTTTGTGGGTTTAAAGATTCAAGTAAATAAAGCACTTAGTTTGATAAGTATGAAATGTCACCCAAAAATGGAAGATGGAAAAAGGGGTATGAAAGTACTCACCTCGATTGACGAATCGGGAAATATTAAATGATCGACATATAAAAAGCTTGTGAACGAAACGAACGAATCCGACTTGAAAGCTAATTGAAAACGAATAAATAAAATATTAATGAACTTGAACATTAGTTGAAACTACATTTGAAACATTGAACGAGAAGGTTCGGTTGTTAACCGGGTTACCGGTTAATTTGTTATTGATTAGAGACGGTAATTTAAAATAAAATAATATTATTTTATTGAGCTTTTAAATAGCTAAACCAATATTAAATAGAAACAAAACGGATTTAATTTAAGAGTTCAGTTTTATAAAAAAAATGAATTGATAATAAGGCTTATAACAATATTATTAATAATAAAGATAGTAATAATAATAATAATAATAACTTTAGAACATGTTATATATATATATATCTAGACATATAAGATAATGGTAAAAATAATATATGAATATACTACTTATCGAAAAGTTGTTAAAACTAATAATAGTAGTAGTAATAATATATATAATAATTATTACTTTTGTTGTTGAATGCGTTATTAATAGATTTATAAGTTTTAATAATAATAATTATATGTCCATATTAATAATAACTAATACTTAACATTTTAATAATAGTAGTATTAGTGATAAAAAATATAACTAGAGTGGTGACGACGTTAAATGGCAACTAGGCCCGACATGTGTTTCGGTTCAATGAACAAGTGGATAACATCAACAATATTAGAATTTGGTAATATTACCTAATAATCATAATAAAAATGATAATAATAATAATCATAATAGTAATAATCTATTAATTATGAAATAACGATAATAATAATTGTTTTGTTAATAATAAGGCATTAATAATTATAATAAAAACTATCTTGTTAATGATAATAATTAAAATCTAGATAGCAAATATAATATTAATAAAATAGTAATATTAGGTTGAGTAATTTGTTAACGAAACACCAAAGTTGGTCACGGAGGGAAAATCGAACCCGTGACCTCAAGCTTAAACACACACACGCCAACCAACTGCTCTAGACGATCATATTGTTAGGATTTAGGAAAAAAAAATTAGTTTTTAAACCTTACACATAAACATAATCATTCCCAAAAATAACATTAAACCTAGATCCGATTAGTTTGATTAATTAACAGTTAAACTGAAAGTCACCACTACCTATAATACCTGAAATTGAAATCGGAGATGAAGAACAGGAGCCGGGAATGAACCACAGCGGGTTCGAAGACGAAGAACAGGAGCCGCCGGAGCTGATTCCGGCCACCGGAGGTGCGCCGGAAGAACGGGACAGCGAGGGAGAGAGAGAGAGATAGAGAGACGGTGAGAGAGAGAGAGAGCCGAGGGAGATAGAGAGGCTGCGGTACACCGGTGGCCGGTTTTCCGGTCACCGGAAAAACGTGTAGAGGGAGAGAGCTCGCCGGATTTACGAATGTGGGGAAGGAGAGGCAATGGGGGTACAGTGGTGGTGTATCGGAGGTGGTGCTCGGAGGTGTTTGGCGTTGCCGGAGGTTCCGGGGTCGCCGGACCGTAGCCGGAATCGAAAGAGAGGAAGAGGGTGGTGGCTGGTGTTGGCTGGTGTTGCCGGAGATGGTGGCCGGAGATTCGCCGGAAAACGGCGGCCGGCATGGTGGCGGCTGATAGGTGTTTGGGGTAAGGGTTTGTTTGTTTAAAATGTGTTAGGTTTAGGGTTTTTGATATATATATGTATTAATGAATTTACATAAAGGACCCTAGACTTTTATTAATAGTTTAAAACTTGAAAGAGATATATGAACTCTAAAAAAAGACCATTCCAACCCCTACGGTTTATTAACGATCCATTAGAAGACAACTAACGAACTTCACACTTATCGATCAATGCGATATAATTATTTATTAACCAAATGAAATGTTAGAATCCCTTAGTCGGGTTTACAAATACGGATATGGATTCGAATGCAAATGTAATTTATTAAAATAAAATGCGAAAAATCGAAATGTTACACCCGATATATCACATGCTGTTGGAATTGTGTCCAGGTTTATGCAAGTTCCATCAAAGATACATCTTAGTGAAACCAAGAGAATAAATCAGAGTTGCATTCATTTAGCGGAAGACTTGTAAAACTTGTGGATTTAAGTTGTAAATATTTACAATAAAAAAGTCGGGATTATAAAATATTCCCGAACTATTTCAAAAGATTACTTGTTATATATTACAAAAACACCATCGTTTATATATTTAAGTTTAACAAAATATCCGAGCCATCGGATATTCAAAGCACTTCGTTACTCCAAGTGCTAGACTTGTTCACCTGCAAAATGTAAGAAAATACGTCTGTAACGAATGCTGGTGAATACGCTGACGCAAAAATAACTTCTTTTACTTTATTACCCCTCGAGACTACGCCTGCCTCGGCCCAACGTGGCTTAGGAATAACAAAGTCAAATAATACATTATAAATCGAGCCTCTACTCTAGGTCACCTCAGCAAACACCGCAGCGTTTGACTTAGTTAAGTACACGTAAATATACACAACGATCGTCCAAGGGTGGTGCGATCATGCCCATACATCGCATAGTACCAACTATGTAAGGATCCAGACATATGTATACCACAGCCTGAGGGCTAGGTTTATACCCTTATTCATAATGGTTTTAGGAACACGTAGTCCCTTGTAAAAAATTTCATATAACACGTTTGACTTATTTGAAAACAAGTTTAAAAGTTTGGGGGCGTAATCACCTTATCTCTTTAGGATCGGCTTCACTCACCGTCCAAGGGTCTTTCCCTTCTTTATCTCACACCTATAGTACGAGTATAAATATTTGTTAGTCGGATACACGATCCGGCTTAAGACCTTTAGTCTTTTTGTATATCTCAATCCTCGATTGAACCTTTACTTCAATTCTTATTTACTTGAAAACCTTTAATTTAAAAGTAAATTATAAACCTTTAGTTTATATTAAAACCCGACGTTTCTTCTTCTCCAATAAACGTAGTCTTTTCTTTTATTATTTAAAAATACTCTTTATTCATTAAATAGTATTTTCATAACAAAGAATATAATCATATATACTTACACACATATATGTGTATCACAATATTCAATAATCAAACTTTCATACGTTTCTTTGTTATGTTTTCTTTTCTTTTCTTTTATTGAGGTATCGAGTATAACCTCGACTTAAGGCTTAAGCCTTGAATATAATATTGAATTATATTGTATTCATTATTACGCCTAACCTTAGTGGCATATAGAAACTCTAATGACTCGAGTAGCACTCAGACGCTGCTTGATCTTCTTGGTCGTTAATGATAACGCCAAACCTCAACATTCGTTGACACGCTTAATGAGACTTATCGCCATTTTAACAAGCATTTTCTTGATATGTGGGTGGAGGGTAGTACAAACTCTAAGGAAACGTTGGTACACAAACAAAAGATTCAAGGCACGCTTATCGAGGAAACGAGGCACGAATTTCGAGGTATTCTAGAGAGGGAGTAGAGAGATATGAGAGCAGGTTTTGGGATGTGGAAATGATCTGCCCTTGGCCGCTATTTATAGAGCTCAATTTGGTTCCCATCGCGGTACGCGATGGGTCCCTGGGCAGGCTTATCGCGTACCGCGATATAGGCCTGCTGACGCAGAGGTGTAGACCTGCCACGTGTTGACACGTGGCAGGCGCCGCTCCACGTGGCGGCAGTGTTGCCACGTGGTGACACGTGGCGGCAGTGTTGCCACGTGGTGACACGCACATAGTGCCACCGTGTGCCACGTGTCACACATTGTCATACACCCCATCGCGGTACGCGATGGGTGTGTTCTTCTGACTCATCGCATAGCGCGATGGGTCAGGAAAATCAAATTTTCATTTTTAACCCTCCAGCTTGGATTTTGGCAAATTTTAGTCCCTAGACTTTGGAAAGTTGATACTTTGAACTCAAAATTTTCACGTTGTTACATCCTCCTTACCTTGAAACAAATCTCGTCCTCGAGGTTGCTTTACTCGAACAAGTGTGGGTATTTTCTTTTCATTTCCGATTCGAGTTCCCATGTATATTCGGGCCCTCTACGCGAGTCCCATTTCACTTTCACTATTTTCAAAGTTCTTCTTTTCAATTTCTTTGTTTTCGAATCTTCAATTTTAATTGGACGTTCTAGGAATTTTAAGTTTTCGTTTATTTCTACGTCTTTCAATGGCATAGCCAAAGATTCATCGGTCAAACATTTACGCAGATTCGAAATATGGAACACATCATGTATTCCTTGCATTTCCTCGGGCAGTCGCAAACGATATGCAACATTGCCGATTCGTTCAAGTACCACGAAAGGTCCAACGAATCGAGGACTTAACATTTCTTTCTTACCGAAGCGAACTACGCCTTTCCAAGGCGAGACTTTTAATAAAACTCTGTCACCAACTTGAAATTCTAACGGCTTACGACGGACATCGGTATAACTCTTTTGGCGATCACGTGCCGTCTTAAGTCGTTCTCGAATTTGAATAACTTTGTCGGTGGTTTCTTGGACTATCTCAGGTCCAGATAATTGATTATCTCCGGTTTCAGACCAACACACGGGCGTCCTACACTTACGTCCATATAACGCCTCAAATGGTGTGATTTGAATACTTGCGTGATAACTATTATTGTACGAGAATTCCATTAGGGGTAAGTGGTCGTCCCAACTTCCACCTAAGTCTATCACACAAGCGCGGAGCATATCTTCCAACGTTTGAATAGTCCTTTCGCTTTGCCCATCGGTTTGTGGATGATAGGCGGTGCTAAGGTTTAATTTCGTACCAAGAGCTTGTTGGAAGCTTTTCCAGAAATGAGACGTAAAACGACTGTCTCGATCAGATATTATAGATAACGGTACTCCATGTAAAGCAACAATGTTGTTCACAAAAATACGTGTTAGTCTATACATTGAGTACGACTCATTGATGGGTATGAAATGTGCGGATTTTGTTAAACGATCCACAATTACCCATATTGCATTATGTTGTCGAGTCGTCTTCGGGAGTTTGGTAATGAAATCCATGGTTATCAACTCCCACTTCCATACGGGAAGTTCGGGTTGTTGAAGCAATCCCTAAGGCTTTTGGTGTTCAGCCTTGACTTTCAAACAAGTTAAACATTACGCAACATGCGAAGCGACATCCCTTTTCATTCCGTTCCACCAATAGTTTGCTTTAAGATTATGATACATTTTATCACTTCCGGGATGCATCATGTATTTCGACTTATGAGCTTCGTTCAAAATTTTCTCACGCAACCCTCCAACGATTGGTACCCAAATCCTATTACCGAGTCTAAGGATACCATCATCACCTTTGACTAGTGAGTCAATGGTGCCATTATGTTTTTCATCGGAGATTTGATTTTCATTGATTGCCTGAGTTTGAGCTAACTTGATTTGTTCGATGAGATCAATTTGAAGTTCTAGACGTAACGCTCAAAGGGAGAAGAGTATGATTTTTTTGCGAAGATGTTTTAAGCAAGATTTCTTTGCTTTTCTTTTAAGATGAAAGAAGATAACTTAAGATCTGTTTTAAGAAAAAAACAAACAGTCTTCAAGGGTAATGTCTGTGCGCGTGCAGACATTAGCTCCCTTGAAGATGTTTGAAGAAAAAACAAACACCCCCTTAGCTGACTTCGCCACCGTAGCGCAATCTGTTGGTTTAAAGAGAATGTTAATTTCTATTTTGGTAATTTTTTTCAGGGGAAGGTTAACGTACAAATGAAATTAACGTGCTAAAAGTGAGAACCAAGTGAATTAATTATATATAAAAGTAGAGTAATTATCATAGAGTAATTATGTAATTACTCTATGATAATTACTCTACTTATATATATAATTATTCTATTTGATTCTCACGTTTAGCACGTTAATTTTATTTGTATTTGATCCAAACTTATTTTTTTCATATAGTAGGGTAAGTAACTGTTTAATTGTTTGCTTGGGGCGGATGGGGTTGTTGGAAATAGGTTTAATGCCCATATTATTAATGTCAATTAGTTGTTTGTTGTCCATCCTATCAACCTCTGCAACTTGTAAGGGGTCTATCAACTTGTAAGGGGTCTATCAACTTGTACTGAGGTGGGTGGGGAATAGTGAGAGTTATTTTTGAACTCTAATTAAAGCTTAACTGTACGTAATATTTTGCAATTTCTTAATCGATTGATGATTCTATAACCTTCTACGTATCCCGATTAATTAAATCATCAATTTTTTATCGATTCAAAAGTTTTTGATGTTAAACAACGTTCGATATTGACTGGTCCATGATCAACAATGTTTGATTTGTGAGATTTCGTAGTTGAGCTCTAATTAGGGTTCAGAAAACTGTGCATATTACGTTTATGCCATCCCATAGTTTCAATATGGATTTGAAATCGGTGTTGTAGGAAGTCACGCACGTTGTTTTTAATTTATTTGTCACCCCTCTTCATTTTATTCTACACTATCGAAGTCACAATAATAATTTATACACTACAATTTTTTTCTATCCAAAATCAATTTCTTCCAACTAAATTTATTAACAACCATTAATGCTTAATTTATTTTAATACCCATCAATATATAATTTTTCTCAATTGACATAACTTCAAAAACTAACACGTCATGACATTGTGATTGTGATGAATAATACAAAAAGTTATCCATTGTGTTAGCTAGCGGCGAGTACACTTTTAGTGGCATCACTCTTTAGGGGATATCAATAGTGACGAATACCGGTCAATAGCCGCTACCCAATAGCAGTGACATGTCTCCGCTAACACTTTTAACATCGATTTTCAGTACATTTAGCGGCAACAATTGTGACCTCTAATGACACTTTTCTTTGCAGTGTTTACCCCCTCAACCTTTCATAACTATGCCATTAACATTTAGATAAATAACTTTTATTTATTTAGTACACAATTGTATATCTCCAGATCTTACATGCGAAAAAATTTAAAATTAATATCATACACCCGTTTCAACACTCGTCTTAGATGTTTAGGGTTTAAGGTATTTCTATCATATTCGAGTTTCATTTTCATCCCAACTTGAGCGTTTAATAATTGTGGGTATAAAATAATAAATAAAAACTTTTATTTATTTTTGTAAGTTTTCATGCGGCGTTTATCTTCAAGAAAGAATGAAAAATATAAATGAAATGCAATAGTACATATGATATAGTGAAAAATATTATTTCAATACTTCAAACTTTCGAATTAAATAAAATCAAAAGATAGTGAAAAAGAAAAAAACAAATACAAAGCAAAACCCGTTCTACATTTCTTACGAATTTAATTAAGTCGGTCGAAGTTAACACAATTTCTTTATATATATACACATGCGCATACTTAATTGTACAAATGGAGTTATTTAGTCAGAAGGTTAAACCATCAGAACTCGAGAAAGGAGACCATGTCTATACTTGGAGGAAGAAGATTTACACTCACCATGGTAAGCACTTAAAATTTCTATAATCTGTCTACATCTTACCCTCCTCAGACCCTACCATAGCATTGCTATTGGTGGGATATACTGAGTACGATGATGATGATGATGATGATGATTTTTTATTGAAAAGCGTATGCTATAGTGATAACAATGTTTCTTTCAAAAAATCATAACACTTGTCACATCTCACTGAAGTGTGAATCCCCTTATAGTGGTGGCGTGATGCCGCCCATATTTCAGAGCACCCATATGCGCCGATAGTCGAACCTAGGATCCCTAGAAGAAAACTCTAAGGACAACCTCTTGACCACCCCACAAAAGTGGTGATGACTAATCTATGTTTATTGATTGATTTGTGTTTGCTATTCATTTGTAAGAAACTTGCAAGTGCAGGAATTTTCATTGGAGAAGGCAAACTTATAATTCATTTGGTGAACCCTAAAGCAGATGGACTTCTTCATGTTTCAACTGCTTCTAAGAGCTGGATCTCAAGTGGCCGTGGCAGAAATAAGGAAATAACTACTTGCGCAATGTCGGATTGTGGGTTGGAAAAAGTAGTTGGTAGTGGTGTACGGGTGTCTTGCATAGACTGCTTCATAAAAAAAGGCTCACTATACCGATTCAAATACGAAGCAAGTCGCGAGTTCCTTCTAGCCAAACTTAGAGGTGGAACGTGCACCACCGCAAGATCCGATCCACCAAAAGAAGTCATACATAGGGCCACTTATCTGCTTGAAAATGGATATATAGAGTATGACTTGATTAACAACAACTGTGAAGATTTTGCACTTTATTGTAAAACTGGTCTTTGGAGCAAGGATATAGGCTACCAAGGGAGGAGCAGCCAAGCGAATATGGTTCATTCGACAAAAAAGGAAGATATCATTAACAACTATGTGGAGTGGCTCAAAACGGCTATTCCAAGATCTTGTCTGAAGAGGGAGAATAAAGATTTGGGCGTTCGCGAGGATGTTGAGAAAGTGCCTGTTGAGGAGTTGTCTTCTTTTCATCTCAATCTTTGAGATATTTATGTTGTGAATCCGTTCATTAGGGGTTGGTTGCATGTAACAATAGAGGAAAAGTAGGAATATACTGTGTATCCCTTGTCCAGAAAAATAACAAAATAAAAAGGTAAACTGTCAAATAACATAAATAAAGGTAAAATGTTTGTAGAGGAAACACATCATATAAAACCAATACACTTTCTTTCTGTCTTTCTTTCTTCTCTTTTTTGCTAATAAAAGTCACTCTCTTAACAACTTTTTGTACATTAAAATCTCAATACATGTTACTTTTAAACAAAATTGGAGTTTATTTTAAATTAATTACATGGATAGGTTTTGTTGGTTGACCATATTACAACTTAATTAGTCCCCAAGTTCAAAATGCTACAACTTTAAACTCGTTGTTTGCATTAACATGACACACTTGGTCCCTATGAGATTAACTTTTTTCATTGAGTAGATATGAAACTATCAAAATACCCTTAATATTCATTAAAGTTATATGGTCACTTGTAACAAAACAAATACATAAAATCTTAATTTAAATACAATTAACATAAAGTGATAAACTCATGACAACCATAGCTTTTCACGCGAGAATAAAATATGGTCACTTCAAATTTTGGTCACCATTGCAGATCTGGTGATGACGGGTTTGGCATAGATCTTACGTTGGCGCTCTGAGCCATCGTAGATGAAGAGACAGTAATGCATGCCTTAGGTGCTGTTTGTTTTTGCAGACATAAACTGTCTGCAAGCTGATTTCATCTGTTTTCATGTCTGCAACTGAAGATGTGGTCTGAAGATCTGCAAGCTGAAAATATAAGACTGTTTGTTTTTATAAGCTGATACTGTCTGCATAAACTGAAAATATGTAACTGTCAAACTTATCTCACAAGATAGCACCATCCTACATATTTTGATTTCATAGTATCAAAAGCATTTCTAATTTGCTTTTGAGTCAAATCCATGTGAAATTGTTCCTTGAGTTTCTTCCCTACTATAACCCAAGACTCCCTGCACAAGCTTTGTCCATTTCTACCTATCCTCCCTATTTCTTCAAGACATGTTTCTAATAAGCATTTAACAGCCTCATCCGTCCATTGTTGTCGACCATCATTAGTTTCCATCTAGAATTAAATCACACATAACATACAAGACAAACTGCTCTAATAAACAACACAAAACAGCTCAAAAAACTGCACAAAACATGCAGCAAAACTGCTCTAATAAACAGCACAAAATAGCTCAAAAAACAACATAACAAACTTGCCTGAACAAAAGCAATCGAATAAATAAAAATCCAACAAACAAATATGAATCAACAGATGCTAGTTTCGTATTTGAACCTAAACCCGACCCCCCCTTGTTTGATTTTGATGGTGTTGCGTGTGTGTTTAGGGTTTTTCAATTGTGCGCCACAAAACCACACTATACATATACATAGCCCTGATTATCTCTCAGTTTGGGGTTTTGTTTTTCAATCAACACCATGGGAGGGGCTGGTCGGAGGAGAAGAGGGAGGTACCTGGTCGGAGGAGAAGAGGGAGGTCACCGGAAAAATGATCGGAGGAGGAGGAGGAGCGCCGTCTGATGTTGTGTGCGTATATGAGGGAGTAGGGTTTTGTGAAGATGTTATAAGAATGAGATCATGTCTTATTTTTGAAGAGGAAATAAGATGTGTTCAGATCTGTTTAAAAAAAAAACAAACAGTCTTCAAGGGTGACGTCTGCGCGCCTGCAGACATAAGCTCCCTTGAAGATGTTTGAAGAAAAAACAAACACCCCCTTAGATTTGACCAACGGGTTAGATGAAGAAGTTGAGTTGTAGATGTCGAGGATGAAGTCAGGCTAGGGGTTCGTGTTTTCCGACCAATAATTGCATATCTATGCCGTTGATGTTTGGGTGCGGTTGTGCTGTGGGGGGGAGGGGGGGGGGGCGACCCGTGCTTCAAGAACAAATACAAAATTTTCTTCGTTTTTCTTCGTGCTTTGGCTCCTTTGCTCGTTTAAGGCCATCCTCTTTCTGGAAAACAAGATTAAACTAACAAATACCTGTTTCGAGTATATTTGCAATAAATAGATGTAAGATTAGATTATTTGATGAAAAAGTAGTGTATATTTTTTGTGTACATCTATTTTTTGATGATACAATTTCGTTCTCTATTTTTATTTGAAAGGGTTCTTATGAAATTGATTTTATTACCACCCAGCTAAAATATATATATATGTTGTTATATTCAATAAACTAAAAACATTACTTACATTTAGAGATATATATTTAATTACATTTAGAAATTAGAAATCTATTTGTTTAAAAGTTCTAACAGGAAAATAAGAGAGAGTGGGAGGGTGGGGGGAGCCAAAGAAGAAGAAGAAGAAGAAGAAGAGTGGAGGTTCGATCGAGTGCCTTTCGCAACTTGTATATTCTTTCGCGTAACTCATTTTAGAAAAAAAAAATTCAATTAAAAAACATTATATTCTTAAAAGTTAGGATAAAAGAAAAACACTTGAGAGCGCGTCACATGTCAAAATTAAGCCGGTTTGACCACTCCTGTTGGCAAACCCAACTTGGGTTGTTCCATTATTTGAATTTATAAAACATTAAAAAACAAGAAAATGTGACAAACGGCTTGATGGACCAAACTAGTTGGTAATCTTTTGGCTCACGCATGTCACCACTTGAACAGACATGCTTTTAGTTTATTTCTATTTTTCTTTTCACATTAATTAGTTTTAGCTCAAATATTTATTTTTTTCTAATAACTTGTAATCATTAAGTTTTTTTAAAAAAATCAAAAAACATAGTCTTATTTAGCTTCTTTTAACATTCCGGTTTAAATTTTATTATAAGCAGAGTTTTTTTTACAAATAAACAATATTAATCATTACCAAAGATTTTTGTTATTTTTAGATAATTTCAATGTAATATATATCGTTTATTTTACACAAATAAATTATTTTTTAGTTCTAGTAACTTTTAATAAAAAACAACTATAAATTTTATTTATTTAATAAAAATAGTGAATGTTGGGTTGCTGATAAGTGTGTAAAGTTTGATTTGGTTGGATTGGATAGCTGGAAAAGAGAGAAGTTAATTAGTTTTATAATAAAGATTGGATTTGCTTGGTTTGTGTATGGGGATGGTCTTAGGTGGCGACAATGATAGCAACAACATAAACAACAATGACGATGACAAGTAATTATGCCCAAATGGCTTGTAAAAAAGTTCTTAAAACACTTGTACATCAATACATGACATCATGAACATTTATTTTCAGAGGTAGCGTCGACTTTGAAAATAACATGTTAGTTTTGTCTAAAACCAAATTTGATCCATGATTGTCTTGTAAGCATATGATATTTAAAATAAATTAGTGCATATTGACCCGCCAGCCCGTTCAGCTACGGGTCATATTTATATTAACCTGATAGACTTGTGGCTTAACATGTTTAGTTAGTCTATTTATTTTTATTGTTTTTAAATGCGTTTTATGTCATATATTATATTGGTTTGGTACTTTATTCCAAAACTAAAACATAAAATCGAAATTGACCTAATAGTTCATAATAACTAAAGTATAGTTGGTTTATGTGCATTTGTAATTTTTTGTTGTAAAGATTCTTGTTCTTGTTAGCCCATGAATTTTCAGCACATGTTAACGTTCATATGTCCCAAAATTTTTGAGTTCATGTCATATGATTGGATTGCTAAATTTTACACACATGACTCGTTTAACACCTATTGAAGCCTTGAAGGTACTTGTATGAAGAACCATCTTATTTGAATAGACTTGTTCAACAAAATGTTCTTTTTTTTCTCCCTAAGAAATAAAACCCAGTGAATTTAGGGTCAATTAGCAAGTTGCTAATATTGTATATGTAACAGTTTTGTCCTTTAACATGTTAAATTGGATGGAAACCAGTTTCAATCCATCATTCAGTCCTAATTTGACGTACTTGTATAAGGAACCCATTTTACTATAATAAACTTATTCAACCGAATGCTTTTTTTATTCTCTTCTAAAGGAATAAAACCCATCAAGTTGACTAGGGTGGATTAGCACGTTGCTAATATTATACACGTATCAAATTGTCATTTTAACCATCTAAATTAGATTAAAACCATTTTCAAATTTCAATTCATCATTTAGTCCATGTAATTAGTAATGATCAAAAGGGTCTAACCCCAGCGTTGAAAACCAAAACTTCATATATAATATCAGTTCAGTATGAAAAGTTCGGCTCCAAAGTTTTGTCATGCATGCTTTAAACTAGTGTTTCCCCGGAACGTTGCGCCGGGACAGCTGGTAAAACCCCAACGTTGAAACTCGGGTGTTGTAATACCCCGAGTGTTACGACGGTAAGTCGACATGACCAATTTAGACATTATTGATTATGCTCGTAAGGTATAGAAATCGTTGGTAAGACCTAAGCGTTAAAACCCAAAAAATAAATTTGTCATATTAACATATAATAAAAATAAAATGTTCAATGTTTATTTGGTCGGTAAACCCGAGCAGTGGTAAAACCCAGGCGTCGTAAGTCTAGGGCCTTGAGGTGGTAACTCGACACGAATTCGGTCAATTAAGGTTACTATCGTTACGGTACCAGAGCTAAAAAATGGTAAAAATATAAATTTGAGGCGGACCAATGGGTGGTGTCGGTCGAGAAACTTGGGCGTTGGTAAAACCGAAACGTTGTCGGTCATGGTGGTTAAGGTTGTGAGTCTACGCGGATTCAATCTGTTATGTTCCTTACGGTACCAGAACAAAAAAAACAAAATGATAATGACCAATACGATGCCATCAAGTGACCCAATCGGCACCTAACGACACCAAACTTCCTAATTATTATATATAATAATTGTTGTATCTAAATATCACATAATAGCATCCATAGTGGTTGCACGAAAAAGTAAAAAGCATCTCGTCATGTCGCTATTATGAAAAATGTCCTACAAGACATGTTAGTACTAACAGGAACCAATTTAATTAAACCCAAGTTGTACCATATGCAAACAATCATTTATATATATATATACATAATTTTGTTAACATACATATTCTAAATTATGTAAATTTTAAATCTAATCACAAGTAGGCATCCAAGTGGAGTTTAAAATCTACACTTGATATCAGATGGGGATCTTTGGGTCTCACCCATCAAAAGGTATAAAATAAGGAAAATCACGTAATTAAAAGAATCTTAACCAATTCATAACGTAATTTAATTAGTAAAATTTGATAACTTCTTGCGGACCATCAACACACCCAAATCTAATTTTGACACCCTATATATGCATCATATAGATTTATATGCAACGTATTACTTTCAAAAACTCTAAAGTCAGACATTGTCTGACTATTCCAAATCATAGTCTTGCTTTTCCGCGGTTTGTGTATATGTCAAACAACCGTTGACGTCAAATCATAGCTTCCTACATTTCAAACGGCCTTTTGCGTGCATGTGGAAGACCTGGTGTAGAAATATTAGAACAGTAAACGACACGAACGTGGGGCCGTAGCTCATATTGTTGGGTAAAACTGGGGTAGATGGGTTGGTGGAAATAGGTTGAATGCCTTATTATTATTGCATGTCGGTGAGTTGTTTATTTGGTTCTATGCTATTAACTTCTGCAACTTGAGTATGTATATTGCATGTATGAATAACATCGGTGTGTTGACAGGAGTCAACGGTTTTTAATTCTAAAAGGCTTTTTTGACCTGTTCTAAACTTCTCTGCACCAATTAAAGTCAGTCAAACACTATTTCACACTCTATATATACATATGCATCTCAGTCCAATGGTATGTGAGCAATACTCTACTAATTATACAAATGGAGCTATTTAGTCAGAAGGTGAAACCATCTGAACTCCAGAAAGGAGACCATGTTTATACTTGGAGGAAAAACATTTACAC
Organism: Bidens hawaiensis; assembly: GCF_021521415.1. Lineage (NCBI taxonomy): Eukaryota > Viridiplantae > Streptophyta > Magnoliopsida > Asterales > Asteraceae > Bidens > Bidens hawaiensis. The sequence continues at coordinate 711,784 of NW_027491672.1, forward strand.
TCACCATGGTAATTAGCATTTTATGTTTCTATCTTTATTTGTTCATTTGTGGTTGCTTATTATTAATTTGTAAGAAACTTGCATGTGCACAGGAATCTTCATTGGTGAAGGCAAACTTATTCATTTAGTGAACCCAAAAGCAGATGGAATCCTTCATTTTTCAACTGCTTCTAAGAGTTGGATCTCAAGTGGCGGCCGGAAAAAGGAAAAAACTCCATGCGCAATGTCGGATTGTGGGTTGGAAAAAGTAGCCGGTACTGGTGTAAGGGTGACTTGCATAGATTGCTTCATTAAAAACGGTTTACTATACCGATTCAAATACGAAGCAAGTCGTGAGTTCCTTGTCGCCAAACTTAGAGGCGGAACATGCACCACCGCAAGATCAGATCCACCGGAAGAAGTCATACATAGGGCCACTTATCTGCTTGAAAATGGATATATAGAGTATGATTTAATTAACAACAATTGTGAAGATTTTGCACTTTATTGTAAAACAGGTCTATGGAGTAAGGATATTGGCTACCAAGGGAGGAGCAGCCAAGCGAATATGGTTCATTCGACGAAAAAGGAGGATAGAGTTGGGAACCCTGTGCAGCGGTTTGCAACGGCTATTCCAAGATCTTGTTCGATAAGAGAGAATAAAGATTTGGGCATTCGCGAGGATGTTGTCAAAGTAGCTGTGGAAGAGTTATCTTCTTTTCGTCTCAGTCTTTGAGATAATTATGTATGTGTGTTATGAATTAAGTCGAGTATGTGATTTCAATGCTATGTATGAAATACCAATGTTTAAGATCATTAATGAATTAAATCAAAGTATTGAAGTAGGATTAAACCCTCCCATTTGTCGCATTTGACGCCTTGCGAGTTCATATATAGGTTATACAGGTAAACAAATCGTCCCTCTTGCCTATCAGCTAAATATAAAGAATTACTTAATTAGTTAGGGGAAACTAATTTCATAGTATGTTCGGGTGCAAGTTGGGGCATGTTGGCAGGGGACAAGATTATTATATATATGTGGTGGTTTGCTTTGTAACACGAGAAGACGAAAAGTTCAAAACCAAACCTTTTAAATAATGTTTATGTGTCATGTTAACAAGGTTCTCCATTATAAGCAAACATACGTTTTAAGGGACCATCTTCCTACTTAGACCATCCTTTATGGTGGGGGGTATCGAAGCCTCTCCACAGTGTTGTGTGCCACGTCAGTGTCACGTAAGCATCGGGCATCGAAGCCCCAGCCAATAATGCCCTGCTATGGTTTAATGCCCCAAGGGCGCCCCTATTATATATATATATATATATATATATATATATATATATATGGATCATTTCAGAAGTTATGCACCTACACATAAGAAAGGGAGTGAAATAAGGGATTAATGGAGTTATACCTTCACTTCTCGCACTTGTCGCTGTAATATCACGTACTTCTCGCAAGATCCATCCCCTATGCATATGTATGTATGTGTGTGTGAGAGAGATGGGGAGAGCTGCTGAGAGGAGGACCCACATTCACACACAAAGACGCCCATCGTTTGGACAACCCTTGGGTTCGCGCCCCACCATCAAGGGCGCCCTTTGGTGGTGTTCCGCGAGGGCGCCAACCACCTCACTTGACCACGCTCCATAGTGGGGTGGTCTTATAATCGTAAAAACGTTTTATCATAATCCAAAAGTCAAATTATACAACACGGAAAACAAAATAACATTTTCATCAAATTTTGAAACATAATTTTCTAGTGTAACATATTTTGATCCATGTTATTTTTCGTGCTTTCTTATCGATCTTGTGGTCTTGTTCCTGCTTTTGTGAATCTCTTGTAACGGGTCATGTATTGTTCTCTCTAGTTATGAATTAGTAAAGGCATATTCTAATTTAACATACACATGAAATTAACGTGCTAATTATGAGAATCAAATAGAGTAATTATATATACAAGTAAAATAATTATGTAATTACATTATAGAGTAATTATGTAATTACTCTATAATATAATTAATAAATATAATTAGTCTACTTGTTTATATAATTACTCTACTTGATTACCACAATTAACATGTTAATTTCATTTTTATTAGATCCAAACCCTATATATAACTCTTGTTGTAAGGAAAAAAAAGTATAACTTAATATATCGTTTTACGTATATCATATAAATTATCAATGAACTATTGATTTAAAAAGTGAACTAATAAAAAAATGGCGGTTTTGGTAACGAAAGTGATAATTTTAGACATCACACATGAGTTGACTCATAAACAAAAGGAGTGAACATTCAAAGTCTAGCAAGTAAACTGTTTTTATATATCGAAGGTGCATTTCGTGTTCCCACCAACCAAATTATATTGACAATAATGCATGGGTCTCTTTGTGTCAATACATCATGTGGAACAAATTTTCGGGGCCGGAGTGATTTAATCAAGTTTGGGTTTGATTTAAACAAATTGATAAAAAGAAAATTTTGGTTACGGATCATATATCATGTTTTGGTTGGACGGGATTAGAGCAGTTGTTTTCTAGGCTCATTGGATTTTTAATCTTGAATCAAAGAAAATTTTCTATGTTGCGGACCAGGTCGAGGTGAGTTCGGGTGAGGATATGGGATCTTATCCCTGGTCTAGACGAACACAGCATGTTGTTGAGGAAAATTTGGAATTAGGTAAGTTGGTTTAGGTAATTAGCTCGGTGTCCTTATCATTGGCTATTGATAAATGGTCCTGGATTTGGATGGTCCAGGTTTGTGTTGGAATTCCTGAGACACTTTCATATCGAATTAATTTGGTGTATCGTTCGAATACCCAATCGTATAAAATTAGAATGAAACAAGAATTTTGTATTTGTTCTAAATCAATTTTGAGAACCAATGAATTCGAGCAAAATGAACAAATTCGTATTTACAAGTTAGGGTTAGAAAACTGTCTTTGGCATTTTCCATTTCGAAATTTCACATGGCATTAAAATGCGCATTTATGGCATTGAATTTCAAATGTGAAATTTTGAAAATTTAATTTCTAAAAAATATTTATGGCAACAATAACTCGACCACAGCTAAGAGCATAAGAATCGATTTGGTTATTCAAAAGAATATGTTACATATATGTATATATTTGGTCTCATTTATTGCATCAGGAAATGAGTATGAAAAATAAAAGGGAAACATATATGTTATTTTTATATGAGTCAATTCTTAAGCATCAAAATCACTATGTACGGTTGGCATCCTGTCTAATGAAGACTCGTCGGGATATTTGAGTGGTTTCAAACGTTTTTAAAAAAAAAAAAAAATTAGTATCAACATAACACACATTTAGCCATGATGTACATAGAAATATACATCTTTTCGGCATCAAATAATCTTTAAAAACTGCAATTTCTATCAAATAACATAGCATAAAAAGCTACTTATCATAATAAAACATAATTTCAGGTAAAACCAAGCCCCAAACGAAGAAACAAGCAAAAAGACGAAGAAAAACAGAAGAAAACACAAGAAAACAAAGAAACACGCCCCCATGTCTCAAGAAACACGCCCACATGCTTCCAACACAAGAAAAGATAAAATCTGGAAGCAAAAGCAGGGGACCGTGCTCATCAGACACGGGGCCGTGGACGAGAACACAGAAAAGACAAAGAAGAATTGAGCACATGTCACTAAAAACCACGGGGTCGTGCCTACCAACCACGGGGCCGTTGCCACCTCACAGAAAAGACAAAACAAATCTGGCACATCTCATAAAAATGCACGGGGGCGTGCTCATAAAGCACGGGGCCGTGCCTCACTATCCAGATTGCCTATAAATAGTGGCTCATGTTGCACTTATTTGGTGTGCCTTAAAAAGAAATCTACTCGGTTCTCTCTTATAAAAACACACACTAACACTCACTTTGAAGATCTAGTGAAGAGTTTGAAGGCTTGGAGATCATTACCATCAACCATCATCATCAACCATCATTACCATCATTAATTGGTTAGATTGTTCCAAGTTTAATCATGTATTTGTTATCATCAATCATCTTAATGTCTGTCATCATGCTCATTATGAGCTAAACTCCTTTTACCATCTAAAATCTATGAAGAAGCTTTGTTTTATTTGATAATTAATCAAGACATGTGATGTAGTCTAGTAAAGTACATGGTTATATTACAATTATCTTTTGATGAGAAATGTTTCACCATCTTAAATCACTAATTCAAAGTTGATGGTTGTCGATTCCATTGGCAATCGTTCATGATCGATTCATGTTCTTGAAAGATAGAAATACTTTGATACATTATCGAAACACGGATCCTTATATTGTACTTGGAAATGATGAGATATAAGTTATGATGTATTTTTCTAAACCTTGGTAATCCGAAATGGCTTTGCTTAGGATATCAAATTAGTTAAAGAAATCATATGTTAACGGAATATGTAATTATAACCTACATAAATCAACCAAGGGGAGGTTATGTGATGAACTACAACCACCCGAAGTTGTTAGAATTGGTATTTGAGAAATCAAAGTCAATCCTAATCTTTCTACTTTACGAAACTACTTGCCAACTTAAATTGACATCATTGAGATGGTATGACATTAGGAAATGGTGGACTTAAAATGGGCATGCTATCTCCTTAGTGCCAAAGATGCTCACTTAAGGTTTAAAGAGCTATCTATCATATATTGCTATGGCAAGTTTATCACATGTCCAAATATTAATTATCAATGTTAAAATAGAGTGGATTCTTGATCTTAGATGGTAACCTTTGCATAATTGAACAAATCGTTAGAATTTCTTGTCTTGGTCGTCTATATATTATATATAAGTATTTACACTTTATAAAAAGTTCAAAAATTAGCCCAAAATGATTAAAACCTCCGATTAAAGTAAAACAACGATTTATTATTAGAAACCTTTGTGTCCACGGATCGATACTTGGTTCTTACCAATACTATTCTACATATACGATAAGTACACTTGCTTATTTTGTATGTGTTTAGTCTTTGTAGAAATCACTTTTATAAATTTAAAACACGATCTTGTGCAAAAACTAAATATCCAATCTATCATATTTATACAAGCTACGCAGCACACATCAAGCCACATTTAAAAAAAAGAACACCAATGTGATCATCAATTTAAAAAAAATGCAGTTAAAGAAAATCAGGTAGGCTAAGCTAAGTCGAGGAAGAAGACCGCATGTTGGGTCCATGGTTCGGTCAGAGTATCATCAATGCACGAAAGTTCACTTACCATTACGAATAATTTTCCCACCATGATCTCTCTTCTTTCTATCTCAATGAGACTGGTCGACCAAGGTCCTTACACAATGACTTTTTCTTCGAAAATGCATGTTATTTTTTGAGAATTTTGTCCACGCTACTATTGAATAAATTAGGCTTATCATTGAGTCGATGTTTCAACATAAGATAAGAGTTCATTCTTGCTTAAGCTCAAACCTTACATTTGTTTTTAAAAATCCACGTAAACGTGCTCTTAGCGGGAAGGCTTTGTGCTCAAACCTTACATTTGTTTTTAAAAATATGTGACATCCACGTAAACGTGCTCTCAACCGGAAGGCTTCGGGCTCAAACCTCACATGTGCCACCATCGAATAAATTAGGCTTATCATTGAGTTGATGTTTCAACATAAGATAAGAGTTCACTCTTGCTTAAGCTCAAACCTTACATTTATTTTTTAAAATGTTTGACGTCCATGTAAACGTGCCCTCAGCCGGAAGACTTAAGGCTCAAACCTTACATGAATACCATTTATACATAGAGATAATTGTCATGTGTTATTTAAAATAGGAGCATGTAGGTTTTTTTTTCTTATCATTCTGTGATTGAGGATGACCGGTGAACATATAATGTCTCCTGAGTTGAGTCCGAGTCCCGAAAGTTTCATGGTTATGTTAATAGGTAATTGGTCGACATTAATTTCAATGCCGTAATACAACAACGACCCAATTAAGTCTAAAAGCGCCTTAAGCCCATAAATGTATCTATCCAACTACCATAATATATGAAATTAGCAAGTGTTGTGGTAGGCTTGATAGGTGTCCCCACCCTTCATTTGGAGGTTTTCAATGGGCATGCTCTCCCCCTCTCAGATGAAGAAGATAGTGCCCGCTAAAACACTGACGCTTCCTCTCATTTGATCTCTCTCCCTCTCTCTCTCTCTCTCTCTCGGTCATAACGTTCGAACCGATAACGTTCAGATTTTACCAACAACCCGGTTTTACCGACCTTTTTGTTTTAGTGTCGTCACAAACATAACCGACCGACTTAAGGCACTGGGAACGAAAACGCTTGGTTGACCGTCATCACAACATTCGGGACTGGCAACACTCAGGTTTTACCAACGATCGGGTTTTACCAACCCTTTCGTTTTAGTTTCGATACCATCAAAACGTAACCGAACCCAATCGAATTCGCGTCTACTCAGTGCCCTACCACTAAGGACCGACAACGCTCGGGTTTTGCCAACACCTGGGCTTTACAGACTGAATAAACGTCGTTTAAGTATTTTCTTTTCCATATCTTAATTTGACGATTTTTTTAGTTTTAACGTTTAGCTTTACCACGGTAACGTAACGAACTGACGGAAACCGACAAAATTTGCCTAGTCTCGCTGCATTTCGTTTTAGTTCTAATACCATAACAAACGTAATGAAAACCGACTGACTGTTGATTTTTTTCTTAGTTTTGGTATCGTAACGAACACGGTAGGAGCCACTGTATTTGCATAGACTAACCACCTCTATGTCCTGGATCGCTAACGATCGGGTTTTACCAAACGCTCGAGCTTTATCAACCGACACCGCCCTATTGGTCTATCCCAATTTCTATATTTTTTTGCTTTATTTTTTTTAGTTATGGTATTGTCTCACACGTAACCGAAACCGACAGAACTTGCATCGACTTACCGCCTCAACCTCGGGACTAACAACGCTTAGGTTTTACCAATCTGTCCCAGCGCGTTGTAAAACACTAGTTTTAAATAATGTTCATGTATCATGTTAACAAATTTCTCTTATTAAAAGAAACATACGTTTTCAGGGATCATCTTCCTACTTATAATCGTATAAACGTTTTATCATAATCCAAAAGTCAAATTAGACAACACGGAAGACAGAATAACATTTTTATCAAATTTTGAAACATATAAGTTTCTAGTATAACTTATTTTGACTCTTGCTATTTTTTGTGTTTTCTTATCGATCTTGTGGTCTTGTTCTTACTTTTGTGACTCTCTTGTAATGGGTCACATTTTGTTCTCTTGTAATGGTCTTGTTCTAGGATAACTTATTTTGACACTTGTTATTTTTCGATTTCTAATATATATATATAATATAACTCTTGTCATCAGAAAAAAAAGTATAACTTAATGTATCGATTTACGTATATCAAATAAATTATCTATGAACTGTTGATTTTAAAAGTGATAACTAATAAAAAAAAATAGTGGATTTGGTAAAGAAAGTGACACAAAAAAGTACTAACGTCACACATGAGTTGACTCATAAACAAAAGGGTTGAACATTCAAAGTCAAGCAAGTAAGCGAATAAACGATTTTTTATATATGGAAGGCACATTTCGTTTCCCACCATCCAAATTACATCGACAATAATGCATGGGTCTTTTGGGTATGTTTGTGTCAATACATCATAGTTCATGTCCGTGGTTGTGGTCTATTATGTCAACTAAACTTTCAAACCCAATCATGTGGAAACAGATTTGCGGCCTCGAGCGATTTAATAAAGTTGGAGTTTAATTTAAACAAATTGATAAAACGAATTTTTAGGTTGCGGGTCATATATCATGTTTTGGTTAAACTGGATCAGAGCAGTTGTTTTTGCGCTCCTTGGATTTTCAATCTTGAATCAAAGAAAATTTTCTTTGTTGTGGACGAGGTTGAGGTGAGTTCGGTTGGGGATATGGGATGTTATCCCTGGTCTAGACAACGGCCGCATGTTGTTGAGGAAAATTTGAAATTAGATCAGCTGGTTTAGGTAACTATCTCGGTGTCCTTATAATTAGCCGTTGATAAATGATCATGGAGTTTTGATGGTTCAAGTTTGTGTTGGGGATTCATGAGACACTTTCATATCGAAATAATTCGGTGTATTGTTCTAATATTCAATCGTAAATAATTTCAGAATGGCACAAGAATTTTTATGTGTTCTTTGTCAATTTCGAGAACCAATGAATTCGAGCAAAATGAACAAGTTCGTTTTTTAGTCAGGGTTAGAAAATTGTCTTTGGCAATTTGCATTTTGAAATTTCACACGGGGCATTAAAATGCGCAATTTTGGCACCGAATTTCATATGTGAAATTTTCAAAATTTAATTTCTATTGAATTTGAAATGCAACAATAACTCGACCCTAGCTAAGAGTATAAGAATTAATTTGGTTATTCTAAAGATTATGTTACATATATATATGTATATATTTGGTCTCATTTATTGCATCAAGAGATGAGAATTTGAAAAATAAAACGGGATCATATATGTTATTTAAGATGAGTCGGGCCTGAAGCGTCAAAATCACTATGTAAGGTTAACATCCCGTCAAATGAAGACTCGTCCGGATATTGAAGGTGGTTCCAAAAGCTTTTCAAAAAAAAAAAACTTTTAGTATCGACAAACCACACATGTAGCCATATTTTAAAAATGAACACCAATGTGATCATCAATTTCAAAAAAATACAATTAAAGAAAATCAGGTTGGCTAAGCTAAGTCGAGGAGGGTAACCGCATGTTAGGTCCATGGTTTGGTCAGAGTATCATCAATGCACGAGCGTTCACGTACCATTACGAATAATTTTTCCACCATGATCTCTCTTCTTTATGTCTCGATGAGACTAGTCCACTAAGGTCCTTACACAATGACATTGTCCTCGAAAATGCATGTTGTTTTTTTGATAATTTTGTCCACACTACAATCGAATAAATTAGACTTATCATTGAGTTGATGTTTCAACATATGATAAGAGTTCACTCTTGCTTAAGCTCAAACCTTACATTTGTTTTTAAAAATATGTGACGCTCATGCAGACGTGCCCTCAAGCTCAAACCTACATGGATACTTTTATACATAGAGATAAGTGTCATGTGCTCTTTAGAATACGAGTATGCGGTTTTTTTATTCTTATTGTTATGTGATTGAGGATGACTTGTGAGTTTATAATGTCCCCTAAGTCCGAGTCCCGAAAGTTTATAAAGAAAGAGTTGAACGTTACAGAAGACGACACATACGACGAGGTATGTAGTGATGAGGCTTTGGTTTGTAGTGTTGAGAGTAACGTTGATGCTTGGGTGATGGATTCTGGTGAATCATTTCAAACCACTCACTGTAATAAAACAATGATGAATCTTAAGGTTGGGGATTTTGGAAAGGTTCGACTTGCGAACGATGATATTCTAGAGGTTACAGGTATGGGAGATGTTGATTTGATAACTTCAGCCGGTACTTCTTGGACTTTGAAAGATGTTAGGGTTATTCCAAGTTTGAAGAAACATTTGATTTCAGTTGGGCAGTTGGATGACCAGGGGCACGAAGTTAAGTTCGGGAATGGGCAGTGGAAAGTAGTTAAAAGGGAATCTCGTGGTTGCTCGTGGCAAGAAAATGGGTTCGTTGTGTATGGTCGATATGTCACCGAAAGGAGTGGATCCAGTTTTGGTAAAAGACAAAGTCCGTTCACAGAATCTCGTGGGCAGATGAAGGTTCGTTTTGCAAGTAACAAACCCAGAGCCAAAGTGAAGATTCAGGATGAACGAGCTAGGAAGGTTAAATCAGTCAGAGGACATCGTGACAGTGGGAGCACATGTCGTGTTTCAGTTACAATTCCAGGTTGCCAGTGGATTAAGAAAACCAGTATTCCAGCTGTAAAAGTCTCTCTAGTGGATTACTTGCTGAATATGGAGAGTGTTTGTTCTCAGGGTATCTCGGGATCCGGTAGTTTGTTTCAGTGGGAGCCGGTAGGGACAGAGAATGGGTTAGGGGCAGTTTTAGCCGTGACTGACGTGTTGGAGCTCCGGGAAGCTTCAACGGTCCTTCAGGTTAATTGATGAGAAGGCGGTGGCAACTAGAAGATGGTTAATGTTCGGATTACAGAAGTACAATAAGGAGTGCAGACGAGAGTACTCAAGGCCTTCTAGTGGGAGATTATTGGGTTTGTAGGCCTTGTTGGCCAGATTTATTATTTGAAGTCTAAAGGGCTGATGGGTGTAGGGTGGCTAGACCGAAGCCCGGCCCGGTTTAGATTTCTTGTTCAATAATTTACAAACCCTATACTAGTCTCTATTTAAACAACGTTATGTACTTGTAATCTTTTGTCACTCAATGAAAATATACCTAGTTGCCACCCGTGGACGTAGTCAGTTTAGACCGAACCACGTTAAATCCTCGTGTCGTTTATTGCTTTTGTGTTTGTGTTTGGTTCGTGTGTGTTTAATCCTAACATAGGAGGCATCAATAAACCAAATACATTATTTAATAGCTATTTTGCTTCAAATTATAGGTTATGAATCAAATCAAACGTTATAGATTTAATTAGTTACATTTAGATATTAGAAATCTACTTGTTTAAAAGCTGTAAGAGGAAAGTTAAAAGGGGGGGGGGGGAAGAAGAAGAAAAATACTATAAAAGAAAACCAAGCTTAGAGTACCTTTCGGCTTTCACAACTTGTATGTTTGTCTTCAATGACTTGTATATTCTTTTGCCAACACGATTTAGAATAAAATTTGCATCGAAATACATTATATTAAGGTTAGATAAAAAAAACTATGAGCGTGTCACATGCCAAAAGTTGGTTAGGCGGCGGCGACAACGATGACGACGACAATTAATTATGCCCAACTGGCTTGTACAAAAGTGCTTAAAACACTTGTACATGTTGACGTGACATCATGAAAAGTGATTTTATGAGATAGCACCGACTTTGCAAATTGTAATTAAACATGTCAGTTTTGCCTAAAACCAAATTTGATCCATGATTGAGTCTGACATGAACTAGACACGAAATTTGTTGGTTTGAGTTTAGTGAAAACGTGTTCGGGTTAATTTCAGGTTGAACCCGTTTAGCTAAACATGTCATATTCATGTTAATCTGATAGGTCCGTTGTCTCACTCGTTTAATATGTTTATTTATATTGTTTTTACATGTGTTTTATGTCATACATTGTATTGGTTTGGTACTTTATACCAAAACTAAAACATTGCATAGAAACTGAACTAAGAAATCATAATTCAAATATAACTGGTTTATACAAATTTGTAATTTTCTGTTATAAAGATTCTTGTTCTTGCCCATGAATTTTTATGACATGTTTAGATTCATATGCCTGACACAGTTTTTAAGTTTTCATGTTATATTTGGATTGCTAAATTTTACTGTTTGTAGTGACATGGCTCATTTAACACCCCTTAAGCTTATTGAAGATATTTGTATGAATTAGAGCCATCTTATTTGAATAGACTTGTAACATTTTTTTTTCTCTCCCCAAAAGGAATAAAACCCAATGAATTGACTAGGGTAAATTAGCAAGTTGCTAATATTGTATATGTGACAATTTGTCCTTTAACCCGTTAAATGGGATGGAAATCAATTTCATTTCCATTAGAATGGTTTTAATTATTTTATCTTCCCAAAGGAATAAAACCCAAAAATTGTCCTTTAAACTGTTAAATTAGATTAAAACCAATTTCAATCCATCATTGATCAGTCCATGTAATTAGGACTGATCAAAAGGGTCTAACCCGTGGGATCTTGATTGAATTGACCTTGAACCAAGAACCGTGAGTGGTTTTTTTTCTAAAACCGGAACCAAAACCGTTACCACAATATCAGTTCAGTATGAAAGGTTCGGTTCCCGAGGTTCGAATGTGAATGTGTATTGCAACAAAACTCTTAATTTCCTGCTTTGTTTGTCATACCTCGAATATGGTTGTGTCTACAATTATATATACATAAGAGCATCTATGGTGATTGCATGAAAAAGTGAAAAACGTCTCGCAATGTCATTGTCACGTAGTTGAAAAATGTCCCAAAAGACATGCGCTAATACAAACAGGAACCAATTTAATTGAACCCAAATTGTAAACATACATATTCTAAATGTAAATTTTGCATATAATCAAAAGTAGGCATCCAAGTGGCGTTTAAAACCTACACTTGATATCAAATGAGATCTTTGGCTCTCACCCAAATTGTAAACATACATATCCTCACCATATATACGCTGCGTATAGGTGTGTGCAGTGTACTACTTTCACAAACTCTAAAGTCAGACAAATGACAATCTGTCTAACTTAATTATTTCATATCATAGACCCCTACTTTTCCAGCCGTTTGCGTATACATGGAAGGCCCGGTGTAGGAATAGTATAACCGCAAACGACACGAAGGTAGGAAAGTATCTCATATTGTTGGGTCAAATAGGTGTTTACTTGTTTGCTGGAGGTAGATGGCATGGGTTGGTGATAGGTTGAATGCCATATTATTATTGCATGTTGCTTTGGTCCTATCAACTTGTGCAACTTGTTCTGAAAAAGTTATAAATAAAATAAAATGTAATGGTACATTACAACGAAAAGAAATTTCAATTCTCCAAAGTTTTTTAATAAGTTTGTAAAATAAAAAAAAAAGGCAAAAACAAATTAGATTTGACCCATTCTAAACTTGTTACAAATTTAAGTCGGTCCAAGTCAACTCAATTTCTCTCTATATATACACATGCATAGTTGCATAAAGATCTCATTGTGAGCAACTTAATTATACAAATGGAGCTATTTAGTCAGAAGGTAAAACCATCTGAACTCGAGAAAGGAGACCATGTTTATACTTGGAGGAAGAGCATGTACACTCACCATGGTAAGCATTTTAGTTATACATTTGTGGTTAGTTATTAATTTTTTATTTGTAACTAAGAAACTTGCATATGTGCAGGAATTTTCGTTGGTGAAGGCAAACTTATTCATATGGTGAACCCAAAAGCAGATGGAATTCTTCATTTTTCAGCTGCTTCTAAGAGCTGGATCTCAAGTGGCGGCCGAAAAAAGGAAAAAACTCCATGCGCAACGTCAGATTGTGGGTTGGAAAAAGTAGCTGGTAGTGGTGTAAGGGTGACTTGCATAGAATGCTTCATAAAAAAAGGTTCACTATACCGATTCAAATACGAAGCAAGCCGCGAGTTCCTTGTTGCCAAACTTAGAGGTGGAACATGCACCACCGCAAGACCCGATCCACCAGAAGAAGTCATACATAGGGCCACTTATCTGCTTGAAAATGGATATATAGAGTATGATTTGATTAACAACAACTGTGAAGATTTTGCACTTTATTGTAAAACAGGTCTATTGAGCAACGATATTGACTACCAAGGGAGGAGCAGCCAAGCAAATATGGTTCATTCGACGAAAAAGGAGGATAGAGTTGGGAACCCTGTGCAGCGGTTCACAACGGCTTTTCCAAGATCTTGTTCGAAAAGAGAGAATAAAGATTTGGGCCTTCGCAAGGATGTTGTGAAAGTGGCGGTGGAGGAGTTATCTTCTTTTCATCTTAGGCCCCGTTTGTTTTTTTTAGAGATTTAAGTCTGAATCTGAATACCACATCTGAATGTTAAGAGGTGGTTCAAATGTCTGAAATCTGAATCATTAAGAGGTGGAGGCTAGAGACGAACCTCTAGTCGTCGGAGATGAAGCCTAGTCTCCGGGTTAGAAGTTAATGGAGGCCGGAGACAAACGTATGTTTTTTTTGGGTTAAGATGTTTTCAGACCCACTAAAAGCTCTTACTGGTTCAGATGCTATTAAGACGCTGAACCTCTTAATGTCAGAAAAAAAAAACAAACAGCCCCACGTCTGATTACGTCTGACCGAATCAGACGTTTTCCTCTATTCAGAGAAAAGAGGCAAAAACAAACAGGGCCTTAGCCTTTGTGATAATTAAGCATGCCATTAGTGGTTTGGTTGCTTTTAATATAGTTATTATGTATGTGTGTGATGAATTAAGTCGAGTATCTGATTTCAATGCTATGTATGTACAATATATGAATGTTTAAGATCAATAATGAATTAAATCAAAGTATTGAAGTGTGATTAAACCCTCCCATTTGGCCATTTGTCGCCTTTGACGCCTAGCGAGTTTATATACAGGTTATTCAGGTAAACAGATAGTCCCTCTATTTAACAAAATATTAAAGAATTACGTACTTAATTAGTTAGAGGAAACTAACTTCATAGTATGTTCGAGTTCAAGTTGAGGCATGTTGTCAGGGGACGGGATATCTATATCTGTATCACTAAATGTATTCTTTAAATTTTAAAAGGTGCAAAACTTTATACAAAATATACCGTACGTAATGTATAAAGTTATGAAATTTTATGAGTAATATTATCTTTAGAGCACTTTCTTAAAAAAAATAATTATAAGTTTGGTCCTCTCACATTTTTCTAATATATATAATAGTTACACATTTACTCATTATTCAAAACCAATTACCTTACGACTTTTTAACAGCCATAACTTTTTTACACGTTAATATTTTTTAAAAAAAAATACACCATAAAAATGAGCATTTAATTATCTTTAATTTGAGTATGGTATCTTTATACTTCTTTAATTTTAAAAAATTTACATATTACGCGCTTACCCGTTAAGACCGACAACAGTCAGTCGAGCTTGGGTCATGTGTAAGACCGGATCAGGGTCGAAATGAGTGGCTACAAAAATGGTTAAATTTGATTCGGATCGGTATGGGTTTGAGTCGAAAGGGGTCACGTTAGAACCGTGTCGAGTTGGAATGGGATTCTGGCTAAAACGTATTAGTTTAAATGTATATATAGGGGCCGATGACATTGTTTACATCTACCGAGGGCAATATACATGTATCCAGCGCCACGCAATGCGTGTAACCCAACATTGGTAAGCGCTCAACCCAGCGCTCTGCACCAGGAACGTATGTTTAATGTTGGTAACGTACGTTTCGGTGCCGGTTACGCATGCTAAATCTTCTGTTACACGCTGTAACCGTACTAGCAGGCGGTACAATGATCGTGAGTCCACTCGTGGAGGTCGTGGACGTGGAGGAGGGGCGAGGACGAGGTGGTCGAGGGTCGGGTCAAAACTGTGGTTATCAAGAAAACGTCATGAACCGGGAAAACCGTGAGCATAAGAGAAAACCCCGAGACCTCTCAAAGGTTTAATGTTATCGATGTGATGTGTTTTGACACTTTGAAACATAAGCTTACCTTGGGTTTCGAGATGCATGTCTTCTTCCCGATTCCGTTTCTCGTATGCTTTTAAACGTCCCACCACCTCTTCATAACCAACAGTTTTGAGATCCAAAGTTTGTTCGGATGCATGCAACAACCCGGGATTGACTATGACGAAGCACGATTCGAGAAGATACGGTTTTTAATTGCTCTCGCGCGGATTAAAATCAAGGAGATGCAAGTTTTGCTAAAGTTGAATGATCTCCCTCATACGAATAAGAAATTACGTCCAACAATCACCCCCCCCCCTAATTTTTGATTCGCGTCCAATTTCGGGTTCCGTGCATGCCATCATCATATGACACATTAACCGAAACTGATTAAGCGTTTGATGCCAGGTTAAGCGCGCATCCCCGCCGTATCACACGGGCATCCAACTAGTTATATGTGTGTGTGTGTGATGATTTGCTTTGTTACCCGAAATTTGTTAAGCTCAAAATCAAACCTTTTAAATAGTTTTTCATGCATCACGTTAACATGTTTCTCTTATTATAAGCAAAAATACGTTTTAGGGGATCATCTTCCCACTTATCATCATATAAACATCTCTTATTATAATCCAAAAATCTCAAATTATACAACACGGAAGACATAATAATATTTTTATCAAATTTTGAAACATAATTTTCCAGTATAACTTATTTTGACCCTTGTTATTTTTCGTGTTTTCTAATTATCTCGTGGTCTTGCTCATGGTTTTGAGTCTCTTGTAATGGGTCGTATTTTGTTTTCTCTAGTTACTTAGTAGTAAAGGTATTTTCTAATATATATATAAATATATATATATATATATATATATATAAATGGTTTGAATCAAATACAAATAAAATTAATGTGCTAATTGTAAGAATCAAGTAGAATAATTATATATACAAGTAGCGTAATTATGTAATTACACTATGATATAAGTATATAATTACACTACTTGATTCTCACAATTAGCACGTTAATTTCATTTATATGTTAACTTTTCCCATATATAGGATTGAGATCATGTGAGAACCATTTTGGACAACAAAATAACTCATTTTAAGAAAAATAAAAAGTTTTATAAAACAAAAAAAACACGAAAATAAAAAAGTAAAAAAAAACAATTTTTTTTTATTTTCATCCTAGTTTCATAAAAAATAAAAAAAAATATCGGTTTAGCAAAATTATACGTATATGTTTAATACTTATTTTTTTAATTTTATACATGTTATTCTTTATACACATATGTACAATTAAGAAAAGTTATAATGTACATATGTGTACATTATGTAAATGGAGATTAAATAAAAATATATATATGTGTATAATTAGCTTTTTTATGAAATAGGGATAAAAAATAAATTTGTTTAGCTTTTTTACCTTTTTAAAATTTTCGTTTTATAATTCTTGTAGTGTTTTTTAAAAAGGTTTTTTGTGATTTAAAATGGTTATAAAAAGTATTCAATTTTAAAAAAATCTCTTAGATACTCATCCTCTATATATATATAAGTAATGTCGAGGTCAGAAAAAGAAAAAGTATAACTTAATGTATCGATTTACGTATATCAAATAAACTATCAATTAACTGTTGATTTAAAGGAGTGATAACTAATAAAAAATACTGGTTTTGGTAACGAAAGTTCAAAAAAGTACTGACATCACACATAAGTTGACTAATAAACAAAAGGATTGAACATTCAAAGTCAAGCAAGTAAACGAATTTTATATATGGAAGGCACATTTTGATTTCCTACCATCCAAATGACATTATGCATTGGTCACTTTGGGTCTGTTTGTTTCATTTCCTATCATCCAAATTACATTGACAATAATGCATTGGTCTCTTTGGGTCTGTTTGTTTCATTTCCTACCATCCAAATTACAATGACAATAATGCATTGGTATCTTTGGGTCTGTTTGTTTATACTAGTTTGTGGTCGTGGTCTTTTATTTCAACTAAGCTTTCAAACCCGGGTATTTGGAAACAGATTTTTGAAGCTCAAGTGATTTAATCAAGTTGAAATTTGATTTAAACAAATTGATAAAAATAAATCTTTGGTTGCGGGTCATATATCATGCTTTGGTTGGACGAGATAAGACCAATTGTTTTCTAGGCTCCTTGGATTTTCAATCTTGAATCAAAGAAAATTTTCTCTGTTACAGACCAGGTCGAGGTGAGTTTGGTTGGCAGTTTCCATTTAGAAATTTCAAATGGCATTAATAAAAGGCGCAATTTTGACACTAAATTTCATATGTGGAATTTTGAAAATTTAATCACTCATGAATTTTTATTGCAACAATAATTCGACCCCAGCTAAGAGTATAAGATTTGATTTGGTTATTCTAAAGAATATGTTACATATATGCATGTATGTGTGTGGTCTCATTTATTGCATCAGGTGATGAGAATTTGGAATATAAAATGGGAAAATATCTTTTACTTTGGTTGAGTTAGGCATGAAGCGTTAAAATCACTATTTACAGTTGACATCACGTCTATAAAGGTCCCTCCGAATATTAGAGATGGTTCCAAACACATTTCAAAAAAACTTTTAAGTATCGACATACCGCACATTTAGCAATATTTTAAAAAATAACACTAATGTGAATTAATTTAGAAAAAATACAATTAAATAAAAATCAGGTTAGCCAAGGAAGAAGACCGTCTGCTAGATCCATGGTTTGGTCAGAGTATCATCAATGCACGAGCGTTCAGGAAGAAGACCGTCTGCTAGATCCATGGTTTGGTCAGAGTATCATCAATGCACGAGCGTTCAGGTAGCGTTATGGCTAATTTTTCCACCATGATCTCTCTTCTTTCTTACACAATGACTTCTGCCTCGAAAATGCATGTTAATATTTTTGAGAATTTTGTTCACGCTACTATCGAATAAATTAGGCCTATCATTGAGTTGATGTTCCAACTATCGAATAAATT
Source organism: Bidens hawaiensis (assembly GCF_021521415.1). Taxonomy (NCBI): domain Eukaryota; kingdom Viridiplantae; phylum Streptophyta; class Magnoliopsida; order Asterales; family Asteraceae; genus Bidens; species Bidens hawaiensis. The sequence continues at coordinate 729,956 of NW_027491672.1, forward strand.
AGGCTTATCCTGATGAGTCATCGCAGGGGTGCCACGTGGTCTGACACGTGATGCCACGCGTCCACACGTGTCATCCATGTAGAATGGGCACTTCGGGCAGCGCGAAGCAACCTGGGCTAGTTCTTCGCGTAGCGCAAAGGCGTACTTTGGGTTCTGTGTTTTTCCCTTCGTGTAGCGCGAAGAATCGGTTTCTTGTCCGTTTGCGTAGCGCGAATGATAAAATGCAAAGTGCGACATCAAAACGCCACATTGTTCCCATCGCCTGAGCCCGTGCCCAAGCTCTTGCGCGTGCGCGTCGGATGCTTTGCACCCTTTCGCTATGACCACTGGGTACATGCTAGGCATAAAAGAATATTACTACGGAAACTCATCTTCTTATAAAGAGCTTCCAATTTTTTCTAATTTTTCATGTGGGAGGAAAATTTTCTTTTCATGTTTATACTTATGCAGGATTTTTTTTGAACGACCAACTAAGTAACTCCGGGTACTCCGTACGCGGCCCCCATTGGCTAAAGGTAGCCCGAGCCGGCCACTAGTCCGGACGGACAAAGCCCCTAGCAGTCCACCTATTGAGGGATTCACCGAATAAAACCCGACCCCCACGCCCGCCAAATGGCACGACAGTGAGGAGCCGATAAAACTGGTGAGATCAGGACTCGAACCCGAACCCGAACCCTAGTAAGCCAGGGTCATCCCTCATATCTCTCATATAAATTGGTGATAGTGAGGTTTGAACCCCCTACCTCTCACTAGTAAAGTGAGTGCTCTACCATTGAGTCACGTCCAATTTATTATACTTATGCAGGATACTTCCACTTTCTCAACATGGAATTGTTTTATTTCCTTATCTCATTTTTTTATTATTTATCTTGAAAATATTTTTGGTCATTTATCTTTATTAAATTGTCAAATTTGGATCAAAATTTTGGGATGTTACAGATGACGCTAGAGTACTTACAACTGATACATGATAAGCATATATATATAGGGGAGGGTTATACTAAAAAGAAGTAGTTTCTTGGGAAGACTAGGAATAAATCATAGCCATTGGATCATGTTAATCAATGGTTTAAAATCACCAATAACCGACATAATTTCCTAGAATTACTCTTTAATCATTATAACCGACATAGTTTCCTAGAATTGTTCTTTCACCATCATTTGTATGCCAAATGTCAAAAATTTATTGGTTCTTACCATTCTTAGGAAACTCCTTATTCTTATTTGAACCCTTTTATATATATATATATATATATATATATATATATAATGAAATAAAGAATAAAAAGAAATAATGAAAGGTAAGCCTTATGAACAAGCAGCCAAAGTGAGGGGATGAGGGTGCGAATTAAGAGTCGACGAGCCTAGCGAATTAGGGCGTTGATGATTGTTGACAACGAAGACAAGAGAGCCATTGACTATGACTTTGTGAGGGACGCCTAGGGTTGTGATGTGTTCTTGGTTTTGATTTTCTCTACACAAACTTTGTTATTAAATTGGAATCTCTCTTATTTAAATATACTCAATTCACAAATATGTTGCTATTTTTACAAATCTGTTCATTTTCGTTGTTGGTATTAATCTGAGAAGTCTAGGGCTAACAAAACCGATTTAAGCGTGTTAAGCAAGTCAGACTGACACAACAAGGCACACAAGGCCGTCTATGAGAATCCCTTAAAATTTCGGGCCCGGGGCGAGTAAAAAATAACCTCTGTATATAATTACAATATTTGATTTGCACATCAATTTAATTTGTATTAATGTATGATATCCAAACCATATATACACACACACGTATCATTGTGAGTTTGTTCTCATCAGAGACAGCCACCTATTTTGGTGTCCTAAAACAAATATAAAATTTGAGGCCCTTATTCAAATAATTGTTGATGAACACAACCAATCAATTGATGATAAACTAGAATCCCAGACAAACAACTGTTCATTCAATCACAACAAACATAAAGATCAATTAATCATAAAACTAATCACACTTTAATCCAACAAAAGATTGGAAACACATATTATTGAATAAGATGAATAAGAATTATTATTGGCCAATATTAATCAATAGGGATTATTAAAATTCAATAAACATTTATTATATATATAATTTATTTAGTTTTAATTGAAATTAGGACTCAAAAATTTAGGGGCCTAAACAGGGTCACAACTACTTTATGAGTAGGGTTGTCGGCCGACCCCTGTGAGAATTTTTTTTAGTGGTATATGTGTTAAACTCTCGACCGACCCCTGTGAAATTTTGACACCGACCTCTGTGAAATTTCAAGAACGAAAAAAAGACCATGTGAAAATTCGAGAATGACCCCCATGAAATTTCGAGACCAGCCATAATAAAAATAAATTTACAAATTTACATTTATAATGAGCTAAATGTATACAAATAACTAAATTTGAGTTTAATTAAACAAATTTAATACAAATTTAAGCTCAAATGTCAATCAATCTATTCCTAAGTTATAAGTCCACGCCCAAAACTCTCAACTCAATCTACAATTAACTTATTAAAAAAATGTTACAATGACGCAAGTAATTTGTTAGGTAAGCATTCAACGGATTATAAGAATTTTAATCTAAAGAAAATGTTTCGACTTTCTATATACGTTGGTTTGCTCACCAAATTCATTTGTTTTGGTTGATCGTTTATTGAGGTTAGCTCTTGTATTACTTGTCGCAACCGGAAACGTTGAAAATACTTTTCAGCGATACAGTAGGTGAAGTTTGATTTGTGTAATCAAATGAAGGATGAGAATTTAAACTATAGTTGTATTTGTTTTAATGAAAAAGACATGCGTAATATATGATTTTTTTGTTAAGCTTCAAAAACTGAAATCCCGTAAAGAACAATTTTAGACATATGACATTTTATTTATGCATTTCTATTTAAGTTTAACGTATTTTTTTGTTTGATTATGTTTTTTCTATATTACTCAAGCCGACACGATTCTAGCCGATCGGAGGGACCCAACCGGACCAAAAAGATTATATAACGATTATTTGACACAATTGGCCGAACCGAATCGGAAAAAAAATTATGTAGCGATAGTTAATAGAATACAGACTAAAAAGTTTTCCGACCCCTGTAAGAAAATTTCTGGATCCGTCACTAGGCCTAAAGTTCTGGTTTCACCTTATAACATATATGGGCCAGCCCTGGTTCTCACATCAGATCCTAATACTATATGAACCAATGCTTCTAAATAATAAGTTCACATAATAGGCTTATTATTTGAGTTTGGATCCTTAGTTTAATTTCCTATTTTAGGCCTACATGTTTAATAAGACTGTAAGGCCCCGTTACCGGTGCCTCACATTTGGGCGTTGGATTTACTCATCAACATAGTTCTATTCATCAGAGTTAATAAAAACATAAGCGGAATATAAAAACTTTCATAAATTATTACATAACGATCCATAACATGTCTTAAACACCCATCTTGTCTTTAGAAAACTAAGTATTTAAACATAAAGTGATAAACGTCTTGAGTCTTCCGATGCCAGCCTCTTATTCAATGCCACGTGTTCCCCTCAAGCGAGCTGTCTCATCCTACTCACCTGCATGCATACTAAAAGTCAGCTACGCTGAGTGAGTTCTAGTTAATCATACAACATACAATCGGTTCACATACTTGCACACATGCCTGAAGGGGTGTGCATTAGTCATACTTACTTTTCATATATAACTATCCATCCTATTTAAAGATCCTTCCGCCCTATAACATCACAGATATTATAAGGGTCTAGTCCCTAACATCACAGATATTATAAAGGGTCTGGTCCCCACCATCACAGATATTATGAGGGTCTGGTCCTATCCTCACAGATATAATTAAGGTCTGGTTCCTATTCTCACAGATATTATTAGGGTATGGTCCCTTTGTTTCGTGCAACTGTACCATACATGTCTTTTCATACCTTCCATGACAACACGTGCAATATCCGAAGATTGTTCACGTGCCATCAACATATCATACATACATCAAATATATTCATACATTCATCATTCATACATCATATATGTTCATACATACATCACTTATACATCTTATATATTTATCATATCTTTAACTTCCACCTGACGGTACGTGCAATATCCGAAGATCGTTCACGGACCGTCAAGAAATCATCATACATAAATCATGCAAGGCATACACTTACCACTTAAGGTAAATGTATTAACTATCACATCGAGTATGCACACAGCCCCGAAAACATAACAAGGAAGTGGGGCTAGAAACTCACCTGAACACGGTTACGTTCACCGTTAATTGTTATTCCTTTCTTGAGCTGTGCACGACTAACTGTATAACAATTACACGTATCAATCAACTATTACTACTCGTATCGCATTTCTGTCTTTAAATAACCCACAACGAACGGGGTCCGGGGGCAGCACCCCTGGCAGCGGGGTTCTAGGGGCAGCAGCCCCTAGCGGGTTCCAAGGGGCAGAGCCCCTGGCTAGGGTTAAGCTGTAACAACTCGGACTTTCCAAGATTTAATATTTATATTAAAACATGACCCATTTCGATTCCCGAGAAAGTTTATCGCTTTTATCGAGTTAATTAAATTATTATTATATTATTGTTTAATTAATTTTATAATATAAATATAACTTTCTTACTTTGACAAAAACCACCCAAAACCAAAGTTTAACTCCAACTGTTTCCATCCTCAAACTTTAGGGGCTAAAATGCAAAATTTAATATAACCCATTTAGAAATCTGGTTAACCCGTATCCTAACCCAAACCCACTACCCGTATGACGAATCGTGTACCAAAACAGTTAACTTGGACCACAATTCACGCCACAATCATGGAAATCGAATCAAAATATATGTTATACATACCATATGCGCCTAGACAATGACTTAATTATGTTATGTGAATCAAAAACGGATCTGCGGATTGTTTATCACCTAAGCCGACACTAACCCTAACTTAATATGCTTATAAACGATCGCAATACATCAATTAAACTTCGATACACCTTCCCCTAACCTTAGCCGTCATAACCCACATAATTAATTGAATTAACACCAACGTTTGCTTGTCCGTTCTTGTTCGTTTTTGGCCGGCTACTGTTCGGATTAATTAACCCTCTTTGTGACACCGATTAAGGTAATTAAATAGTTTGTTTTGATCGTTGTTCATAGTTCTGTGTTAACCCTATGAGTAAATAACAAAACACAAACGGAATCGATCGATTAATCTTGTTAGGGTTTGTTTGTGAGTTATGAACAGGACGCTGGTTAAGCGTTGGACTTACGGTGGGCAGGTCGCGGGTTCGAGCCTCTACCACCCCGAGTTTTTAGATTGTTTTGGTTAGTTTTTCTTTTAAATCATTTTAATGTGTATAGTAGTAATAATAATTATTTAACAATTATTTTTATTAAAAACCGATCATATAATACTTGTTTTCTTGCACTTGTCGTTCGTGTATGTACGTATATGTAGACATATATGTATATATGCGTATGTATATTATATAATACCACGTAAACTAATATTTTTTGTTATATATATATATATATACACTATATAACAAACTTACTAAATGTTCTAACAAACTAATAAATATTCTTAAAGATGTATTTTACTTGAATAATATTTTTACGTAATAAAATATTTAATAAATACTATTAAGCGGATTAATAAACTAATAATGTTTTTATGGATGCGTTTTACTTATATAATATTTTAATATACCTTATTTATAATTTAACAAACTAATAATTTTTCATAATATTATATTAGTTATGAGTAAAAAGAATATAATATGGCTTAATGTTAATCATTTAACTATCGAACTCTCTTATCCGATCTATTTCGTTTACTTAGTATCTTCGTATTCTATCTCCCTTGTTAGGCCTTATCGTCAACGTGTGATTTCCGCGAATCATCATCCTAATATTCCTCTTTTCACTATTGTTCGTCTATCGAGTTGAGTACCACATTCCCCTATTTTACTTGTTTTTTCACGTTTTGGGGACATATGCGTAAATATATTTCTTATTATATACTTATACTTAAAACTGCAACTTTGTCTTATGTGCTAACAACTTATACCTTATTTGTTTATGTGCTTATTTGCTTTGTATGCTTTCGCATTCGGAGAGGTCCAACATAATCTCAGTCTAGTATGATCATACGCCAGTCGTTAGCATTTGTGCTTCTCGACATCTCAGTTATACTTTTTCATTTGCGGCCGAAAAAGGAAAGGGTTTGTGTGTGTTATGGAGGTGTAGAGAGAATAAGATGGAAAATATGGATGGAAATGGAAAGATTTAGGGTTTAAGGGGTATTTATACTCCCTTAAGCTCATGGACCTAAGGCCCATCTTTCCTTTTTAGTCCATGATTAATTCTCTCTAATTAGCCTGCTTCTCTTTCCCTCTTTTATTATTATTTTATTTACCGTCTTAAGTAAACTTGTCCACCATAAGAGATAATATATAAAATATTATTTATTGCAAATTTTGGTATGTTACATAGACTGACTTGATAACCAACTACACCAAGAAACCACTTTGGTTTAATAACTTTATTCACAAAACAAATACACAACACAGAAGCCTCCTCAAAAAACTAGAGGGAACAAGAAGACAAAATTTGGCAAAGAAATGATGTTACATTTCGATCTATTTTAAAACCACAATAACCCTCAAATCTTGTTGTCAATGATGCTTTAAATCTTGACTTCCTTTCCTTTTCCTGTTTTTCATAGTCTCTAACAATCTATGATAACAATGACAAGAAACACTTTCTGCTCAATACTTCTCAAGCCGACATTCTCATGAAGCTTCAACAAATCTCTCATTGAGAACACGAAGATCGGGGGCACCCTACACCAAACAATAATATGATGCACACCATAACGCCACAAGACACTGAAAAGATGTGTTCCACCGAATCAGGACTAATCACATGTACGTACACCTGAGAGAGTGCACCTAAATATTCCTCCTAAACAACCCACCAACTCCATTTCATGACAAATAACTAACATCTTTGGAAGAAACAAAAGTACGCTTAGCTGACCTAACTGAGAACTCCCCCCCAAAGAAACAAATGTCATTGCCATCACCCACCATCCCTTTAATCAAGTGATGGAGTCTAACATCAGCCAGATATAAGTCATTTACCACTCTATCGATGTTTTTTCGAGTTCTAGTGAAGCTTTTATTAACCGGGACCACCCACACCCCTCCCTTGGCATGTCGACAGCCTCGATCACCATTCTCCAAAGGCCCTCCTTTCTTTTTTGGAAGAGCCACATGGTGAAGCTGATCCCCCCACCCCACCCTTCTCCCGGTACGACGCACATACACATAACCCCATGTCATAATTCCTTCTGACTATTTGATGACCTTAGCTAACACTTTAAAAGAGCAAGTAATAGTAGATCGGCAAACTCTCGAGTGCATATTTAATAAGAGTGGCCCTACCTCCAATAGTTAGAGAGTGCGCTTTCCATAGAGATAATCTAGCCTCGAAGACGTCAATGACTTGCTTCCAATTGTTAACTTTGTGTATATTATATATCCCCAACCATAATACCCGTCCTACACCGTAACACCCTTCCCATGTTCCTAATTATTATTTATAAATACATTTTTAAATAAAAATAACATTATACAAATTACAATATATATATATAATTTTTCAGGTTTGGTAGAAGGCTTGCGTTATCCAGTGGAGCCCTAAATTCGATCCTCACCTGTGTCACTTTTGTACAAGGTTGTCGGTTCGAATCCGATCCCACCCGGGTTTTTCGTCCCACCGTATGTTACGTAAAAAACATCTGCTCTTGTAATGACTCCACGACTGTCAAGTGATGGTTTTTTGTGAGAACGCTCAAGCCAAACTTTAAAGCCTTGGGCCCGGTTAAAAAGTAAAAAAAAAACTAGAAGCCGGTCTATATTTACACTTGCTCTTTGTTTCAAACCCTAGAATAAAATTCCAATAAACAATCAAGGTAATCATAAAAAATGGGTTCTCTTTCTCGCCGAGTTGATCCAGGTGAAATAAATCCCGGCGATCACATTTACACCTAGAGAACTGCATTCACTTACGCCCACCACGGTCTGTACTTTTATTCACACGTTTAGAACAATATATACATTCTGCATGTGTTCTACGTTGATAAACAACTCTATCGTCTTATATATATTTGGGAATCAAACAGACAAAGCTATCATATTATTCATGAAAAAGAATTTGATTATTTGATTCTTACCTATATATGACCTATCGGTCGATAATAATCCATACTTGCATGTTGACCATTATAATCCTAACTTTCATTTTTGTTGTCCCGGTAGCATAGTCATAATAGATTTATATCGATTTCCCTCACATTAAAGATTATGAACGGAGAAACGTGGTAGCGATATTGAGTATAAATAAAATGTAACTGAGTGTAAAATTTATGATGATTATACTACCGGGATTGCTCTATGCAATACAAATGAAAGTTAGGATTATGAAGAGGTAGGTCCCAGCAGAGCCCAGTTGGACCCGCAGGACTCACCTTGAAGAGAGACGTCTGCGCAGAAACCAACTGGATCCGCAGGACCCACCATGCTCAGAGACGTGACGTCCTTACGCGCAGTACGCAAGCTGTTCCCGCAGGAAATGCCTCCCAATGGTGAAGTACTCCGCCTGTTCCCGCAGCTGCGGATACAAGCCATCAGGGAAGGCCACCCGCGCAGCAAGGCTACACGCACAAGGCACTTAGCTCTCAATAATTCAGTAGTCACCTGAAGGAATGAGCAAAGCCGGGGACAATCCCGCACAAAGGCGGGAGGGGGAATACTCCAGCCCAAATGAGCCAGTCCGTACGATACTGGAAGATCTTTTGTACTGTACCTGACGAGGTATGGGCAAAAGATCTGACCAGAGATACGACAGCCCATTGACAACAGTATGGCGAGCAGCATGCTCTTGTACTGTATGTCACTATTAGCCGCTACCTACTCACCAACTCCTGTCATACCACGTGCATAGCCTGCAGTTGGTGGAAAAGGAATAGTACACAGCAGGCCTGGTCACTGTCAGCCGCTGCCTACCCACCAACTGCCAGCATGGCACGTGCGTAGGCCACAGTTGGTAGAACAGGAATACTATTCAGCCGGCTATACCCTCTTGGAAACCTACCTTCGGCTATAAATACCCCAAATGGTATGATCATCTCATCTTATCTTGTATCTTACATCTTATACCTGATATCTGCTCTAGCAATCTCTTAATATACATTTATATTCAAGAGCAATCTAGTCTGATTCTCACGCCGGAGGGTGGTCACAAGGAGGAACCCCCCCCTTCTCAGTGACGAGCTCACGGTCTGTTTTGCAGGTTATCAGAAGAACCATCTTTGCCGGATCTAACCCCTCGTGGGAAACATCTATTTAACCCCCAGATTATCCGTAATCTGCCCGGGGTCGATTAGTGTTTCTTCATTGGCGCCATCCGTGCATAAAAGCTAGAACTTCATTTCTTTTCAGTTTTTTCGAACTTCTGGAAAGATGGTTAAAGAAACTCCGGTAACCACAACCCCAGCTACTGAGGGGAATACCGGCGACTACACAAATTTTACGAACACTACCCCAGTTACCCAAGCTGGGGCAAGCGCAGTAAATAATCGCTCACTGGGATTCACCGATACCCAGTAGAGAGACAACGAACGAGGCTCCCCCGCCAAACACTCGATGAAGTTAAAGCGTGGGCGGAAGCACGTCAAAAAGAATTCCAAGCCGAGTTGGATGAACGCTTACGTTCAATCCAACAGCCTGAGGAATTCGGAGAATACTTGGACGATGATTCGGAGGAATCCGACACCGACGTAAACCCTCGCCATAAGGCGAAAGGGAAGCGTAAGGAAACGGACTACCAACCGAGAAGGCGTTTTGGAGAAACCTTCAAACCAAAAAATGCAGGGGGAAACCCACGTGACTTCTCCAAAACATTTACACCAACTGCTGCAAAGGCGGGAACGTCCAAATTTGCAAGGGACATTGCGGAAGCAATCGTCCCGAAAAGTGCCAAACAGATGTCCAACATCGGCACTTACGATGGTATATCTGATCCTGACGATCATTTGAACAGGTTCATAGCGGGGGCAACCGTCAGTAGTTGGACGGAACCTACGTGGTGTTACATGTTCCAAATGACGCTTATTGGGGCAGCTAGAGCGTGGTTCGATCGTCTACCGGTCCACCACATCTACGATTGGGAAGACTTCCAGCAAAAATTTAGCCAACACTTCAGCCAACAAAGAAAGTATACCGAAGAGCAATGGACAATCCTCAAATGCATTCGAGAGGAAGATGAATCTTTGCCAGACTTCATCACTCGCTTCAACTCAAAGAAGCTAAGTCTGGGTAATATTAGCGAAGATCTTGTTCGCGCTGCTTTCATACAGGGCGCAAACGACCCAGAGCTCATCCGCACCTTAACGGGTAAAGATGGCATGCCATCCACATGGGATGCCATCATGACAGCAGCTAAACGCTTTGCGGAAGCGGAGAAACAACTGGGTAGAGATCTCCCCCAGGGCACAAACCTCTACACCCAGAAAACAAGATAAGACAACGTCCTTACCGCCCGACTAAACAAAAAGCGGAAGCTTGGCATTTGGCAGTCAAGGGTAAACTTTGACACATCCGGCTTGCAACATCGCTTAGGCGGAAGGGATAACATACAGTCGAACCAGAACTCCAGATGGACGCCACTCACCAAAAGCGTCACCGAGATATTCGTCACTGAGGAGCTCCCATGGCCAAAGGCTCCAATAATCCGACATCGTCACAATGCTGATCGGAGCAAATACTGTGACTTTCACAGGACAAGAGGCCACAACACTGAAGAATGCACAGATGTAAAGGACATCGTCGAAGCATTTGTCAGAGATGGGACGCTCGCACACCTCGTGGCGTAACGAACGCTGAGCAGACTGATGCGTGTAGAACCCCAGCTGGGGAAAACACGAATAAAATTGCAGCTTCAATGCCGGAGACTACATACTGCGTAAACAACGAGATCCCGAACCAGGTGCATACCGGCTCGATGGCACTCCCATCCCAACAACATGGAAGGGAGCTCAATTACACAGTTTGCATGTAGATCAATTCCAAATTTGTAAAGAAAAGGCCCAGAGCCACTTCTAATGGAAATGATTCTCCTTAGAACATCGACGCTGATGATTTTACATTTATACTTATGAACTTTCCACACGAATGTGCCGGTTTTCACCGCATAATTACGGGGAAAGTCGTTGCGTGGGGAAGGCGGCAAAACCCGCATAAACCCAAAAAACGGTAAACCTTCACGCAGGTCAGTCATAGGTAACCTTTGGTCATCCCACTAAATGAAAGCGCCGGTCCTAACCGCACAAATCATGAGAGGAAACCGAACCTATTGACAACCGCGCGTCGAGCGGTTAACTTAAAATACTTTAGAAAATTTCGAACAAAAAGATGAGGAAAACTTCCACGCAGGTCAGATATAGGTAAAGTTTGGCCATCCTACTAAGTGCAAGTGACGGTCTTACCCGCACAATCACGAACGAGGAAGCAAAACTTCAACCTATTATCTACCACGTTCAAAGGTTAGCTTATTCTAAACACTTAGAAAATTTCAAAGGAAAAGATGAGGAAAACTTCCACGCAGGTCAGATATAGGTAAAGTTTGGCCATCCTACTAAGTGCAAGTGACGGTCTTATCCGCACAATCATGAAAGAGGACGTAAAACTTTAACTTATTATCTACCACGTTGAAAAGTTAAATTATCTAAGTACTAAAGAAGTTGCTAAGTTAAATCAGAATATGCGTGAAATAAACAAGGCAAAGGATTGGCAAATAATCTTTATTCCATCAAAATTCAATTATTACAAAGATTGCTGGGTACATACCCGCATACAAAAGAAGCTATACAAACAAAAATCTATAATGGTGGAAAGGGATCTTCAGGATCATGCTTCAGGACCACTTCCACTTGGACCCGCACCATCAGTAGAGCGTGGCGGTTCAAGGAAAGCTTTAAGGATAGCTAGCCCATCATCAGCAGCGGCAACTTCGTTTACCTTTTCCACCACCGGATGCGGGAAGGCGGCATACTGATTCACTGCTTGGTCGTATACAGCTTCAGTATCCACATCAAATAAAGGGAAGTTGGAAGGCGGGATGCCTTTCTCAACGAACCCTAGACCAAGCAGGAAGTCGGCCTTTTCCCCATCCTCATGAGAAGCGTTGAGGGCTGCGCTCATAGCATCGTCATAAGACGTCTCCGTGAAGACCCGATGCACAACCTACAAAAAAGAAAAAATACAAGTATCAAAACCTTTTCTATTCACAAAGAAGCGTAAAGACATTATGAAGTTAAGCTTACCTGAGACAACGCTTTTCGAAGAAGCCATTCCTTGGCAACCAGAGCTTCTTGGAGGGCAGCTTGAGCTTGGTTACGGGCGCGTTCGGCTTCACTTTGGTTGAGGTTGGCAAGCAACACTTCTTTAGCCGCAGCCTCTTCAACGCCCTTTAGCTTCCGCTCAGTCTGGTCAAGCACCCCCCTCTGGTCCAGGATCTCTTGGAGCTTCTTCGCGTCTTCCATCGCCAAGGCATCATGAGCCTGTTGGAGCGCCTCTAATTTAGCTTTAAGTTCCTCATTCTCGAGGCGTAGAGGCTCAGCAACAGCTTCAGCCTTGGTGGCCCTTTCAGTTGCTTTCCTAGCAGTTTCCTTAGCCAGCCGAAGCTGTTCGTTAACAGCTTGGGCAGCCTTGGAACGGGCCTCGAGACGGGCCTGAACTTCAACTTCAAGGGCCTTGAACGCCTTCTCCTTCTCCGCAGCAGCGGCGGAGAGCCTCCTATTATCCTCCTGGACAGCCCGCGCCTGAGCTACTTCTTGAATGCGAGCTGCTTTTAACTTGTCGTTTTCACGACAAAGCAGCTCGACGCGCGGCTGCATCCGGGCCAGGAGAACCCGAAGCTCATTGGTTAGCCTACCCTCCTGGTAGCTAGCCATGGCTTCCCCCAACACACCACTGGGAGCTGCGTGACGAGCCCACTCCACGCACTCTACAGGTGTGCGAAGGGTTTTTCCTCGGCGGATGTTCCATCGTGGAACATACACTTCATTGGAATCCGACACTGCAAAAAACATAAAGCAGTTAGGAAAAGATGATAAAAATATGAAAAGGGCCAAAAGAACCCTACGCACCTGTAGGGTCAACAACAGGCCGATAGCCGCCAAACCCATCACCTGAACCCAAGGGAAATCCATCCAAGAGGTCAGGCAGATGGGAAGGAGGCAGAGGTTGGCGATAAGCCCCATGCATACCTGAAGGATCGGCCGTCGTTGCCGATGACGGAGGAGGCATGGTAAAAGCCGCCGCGGTCGCCGCTGCGGAATCCGCAGCAAAAGTAACCGCCGGCTCAGTGAAAGATGCGGTAAAAATGGCACTGACAGCCGGCGGTGACGTCATCACAGCTGGAACAGTCGGCTCAACGGAGTGAGCAACTGAACCAGCGGAAGCAGGCGCAGGCGCAGCCGCCTGGGTCGTCGCCTCAGGTAGGCTGACCAAGCCTACCGTCATGGGCGGAGGGGTACTCCTCTGCGCTCCACCCTGGAATGCGTCAACATCCACGCCTGCACAAAGAATATAAGTGTTAATGATGGAAAGCTATGAAGTTAAAAATAAAGGAAGTTTGTACTTACGGGATTTCTTGAGCCTAAAAGTGCGGACAGGCGGGGACGAACCCGATGGAGCCGGCCTCTTTGCGCCGCTCACCGTCGTCATCCGGGGCTCTCCGGAGGTGACAGTCGCAGCCTCCGGAGCGGTGGTCTTATCACCACCGGGGTTCCCCGCCACCTCCTCGCTCTCGGCCTCTGAGTCAGACCGAGGCACCGGATCGGCAGTGGAGGCCACCTTCTCTTTCCCCTTCCCGCCGGCAGCCTTCTTCTTCCGCACCAACGGAGGACCATATGCGGATTCCTCATCAGAACATAAGATTAGAGGAATTCCAGCAGAGGTTTCAGCATTGAGGGGTCGAGGGTTGAATAACGCCTTACCTGGCCGTCTGGCGCTCAGGATCTCGTGGCCTGGCGGGTAGACCTCCACGAACCGATCCGCCATCTGTTCAAGGATGGGCAACTCGTTCTCATCTAGAGCACGAGTACCCATCCGGGCGGGACCATCAGCCTCCCGCGGATACAGGAGCGACTGCAAGTCGTTCCCCTCTGAAATAAAAGACAAAACAGTTAGAAGACAAACCTATATAAACAAAGTAAACAGAGCATACCGTAAGGAACAGAGTTCAAACCGTATTCGAGGACGATCGGGATCTTTTGTGCATCCGCATCCTTCCATACCCGGCTCATCCCGAGCATCACCATCCCGGACTCCGCAAAGCGGTAAACCAGAGATTGGACTCGGGATATCTTCGAGAACCATTCCGCCTCCTGGTAGTTGGAGGCGTGAAGGCTGGGGAGTGCTTGCCCATTCTTGAACTTCATGGCAAGGGGGATGGCGCGAGCGGAGATAAAAAAGAACTCCCGCTTCCACGAACGAAGACTGCGCTCGGTTGCGCAAATCTTCAAACCCTTGATCCGGGTTATCAGAGTATACCACCCCTGGATGCACCTCCAGGAATAGAAGGTCATTAGGCGGTCGACATGGGGCTCAACGCCCAGAATGAGGCACACCCATTCAAAATGGCGAATCTTGGCGATCGCCATTGGGTGTACCTCCGTCAGATGTACACTGTGCCTCTCTAGGACACGGTACACAAACTTTGTCAACGGGAACCTAAGATTCCCATAGACAAAGAATGCAGCATATACCCCGATCTTGCCTCTGGGGGCATCATACACCGTCTGATGAGGTTCAGGAAACTCAGGCTCGAGAGACTCGAGCATGAACTTCCTGACGATGTACTGATATAGATCGACAGGCAGAGCACACTGGCACTCGCCAGCAGTACTCTTGTCATCGGCGTACACCCCAGCCTCCTGGGCTGTAGCCTCAAGATCATGAGAAGACATCTTGCAGGTATGAAAAAGAGAACGATTTCAAGAGAATGCTCGACTAAAAATGTGAGTATTCGCCGGAAATCGTTTTGAAGATGAAGAGAAAAGTGAAAGTGTGGATTACAAAGGACCATCTCCCCCTTTATATACTAATCGCAATTAATGCGATGAATTTAATGCGGAAGAGAGAGAAATCGCAGGTGCAATGAAACTATGACACGTGGCAAAAAGCAAGCTGGCAACAGCTGTTGAAAGGACGCGTGCCAGTAATTTCGCGGCCACGCGCCCGAAAATTCGCGCCCACGCGCCTGAAAAAGCGCCTGGAATGACCATATACTGTCACGTCGCCATAACTTCCTGCACGTCCTGACACAGTCAGAAGAAACCATCGGACGACGTTTCAATAGTTTGGACTGTTCTTATCCTTTCACGAACTCTTCGAATTTCAAAATTTCAAAAAAAATTCAAAAGCGGGAAAATACCCTTTACATTGGCAACCAATTAACTGTAAGACAGGTGCGGGTACAGTGTTAAGGCAAAACCCTTCACATACTTAGCACCTGCAAGGAATTAAAGCCAAGAATTCCTCGGCAATCAAGTAACTATAAGACGGGTGCGGGTACAGTGTTAAGGAAAAACCCTTCACATACTTAGCACCCGCAGGGAATTGACGCCAGGAATACCTTGGAAGTAAAGTAACCGTAAGACGAGTGCGGGTACAGTGTTAAGGCAAAACCCTTCACATACCTAGCGCTCCGCAGGGAATTGAAACCAAGAAGGATCCTCTGGGCAATGCTTGCGGAAACGGGAATAACATCCTCGCATAGCGGGAACGTCGAGAACTACATTGTTTGAAGCTTCAAGATGGAATTGGTGGTTTTAACATAATTGATCACTATGTTCAAAACTACCAAAACCTCATGGAGAATCCACACAAGTGGGACTCAACGCTCCTGACCTGCGAGGAGGTTACAGACCTACCCGCATCATACCCAAAGATCAAGCAGGAAAGTCGGGAATTTCTGCAAGTGACAAGGACTTCCGCGGGAAGAATCCCCATGGAAAACCTTAAAACTAACCCTTTTCAAAAACCCTTTGCTTAAAGTCCAAAAGTTCACCTCACTTTATTAAACATTCATGAGAAGAACATTGGACTGGGGGGACTTGAAGAGGTAGGTCCCAGCAGAGCCCAGTTGGACCCGCATGACTCACCTTGAAGAGAGACGTCTGCGCAGAAACCAACTGGATCCGCAGGACCCACCATGCTCAGAGACGTGACGTCCTTACGCGCAGTACGCAAGCTGTTCCCGCAGGAAATGCCTCCCAATGGTGAAGTACTCCGCCTGTTCCCGCAGCTGCGGATACAAGCCATCAGGGAAGGCCACCCGCGCAGCAAGGCTACACGCACAAGGCACTTAGCTCTCAATAATTCAGTAGTCACCTGAAGGAATGAGCAAAGCCGGGGACAATCCCGCACAAAGGCGGGAGGGGGAATACTCCCGCCCAAATGAGCCAGTCCGTACGATACTGGAAGATCTTTTGTACTGTACCTGACGAGGTATGGGCAAAAGATCTGACCAGAGATACGACAGCCCATTGACAACAGTATGGCGAGCAGCATGCTCTTCTACTGTATGTCACTATTAGCCGCTACCTACTCACCAACTCCTGTCATACCACGTGCATAGCCTGCAGTTGGTGGAAAAGGAATAGTACACAGCAGGCCTGGTCACTGTCAGCCGCTGCCTACCCACCAACTGCCAGCATGGCACGTGCGTAGGCCACAGTTGGTAGAACAGGAATACTATTCAGCCGGCTATACCCTCTTGGAAACCTACCTTCGGCTATAAATACCCCAAATGGTATGATCATCTCATCTTATCTTGTATCTTACATCTTATACCTGATATCTGCTCTAGCAATCTCTTAATATACATTTATATTCAAGAGCAATCTAGTCTGATTCTCACGCCGGAGGGTGGTCACAAGGAGGAACCCCCCCTTCTCAGTGACGAGCTCACGGTCTGTTTTGCAGGTTATCAGAAGAACCATCTTTGCCGGATCTAACCCCTCGTGGGAAACATCTATTTAACCCCCAGATTATCCGTAATCTGCCCGGGGTCGATTAGTGTTTCTTCATTGGTCAAAATGCATCTTTGGATTATTATCTGTCGATAGGTCATACTGTCATAGTTAATTATTACAATACAATTTTTCAAGAAAATATAAGTATTGTTGTTTTGGGACTATAGTTGTGACTTGTGAGTATGGGTGGCAAATGGGCCGGGTTATGATCAGAACGGGTCAATTAAAATTTTTTTTTTATTATTTTTTTTAAACTAAACACAACTTGTGAGCTAAGGGGTGTGTTTGGGATTACTTGTTTAAACTGCTTATGCTATTTGAAATAATCAAATGAGTGTTTCGACGATTTCGCAAATAAGGTATGCAGAATCAGATTATTTATTTGCAACTCCAAAACAGATTATTTTATCATCAAATGATTGTGATAGGCTCATCCAAACACTCAAAACTAACTGTTTATTGTTTGCATCTAAATAAAGTCTAATATGTATTAAATACTGTGAAAGCTAGTTACTTTTTTTTTTAATATTTATGTGATTTTTTTTTCTAATTGATCTTCAATTATGGTAATACAATACTCATTACAGGTATTTATGTTGGTGAAAACAAGGTTATTCATTTCACGAACGGTCAAGAAACTGCGAGTCCTGTATGGAACTTGTCTTCTAATCTTCAAGTTCCATCTTCATGTTTCACCTCTATGGACATTGGATTTCCACAGCCCGAATGCGGAAAAAATTGTGATGTCGATTCATGTTTATGCACTTACACCTGTGGATTTCATCAACCAGACAGTGGAGTAACACTCTCGTGTTTGAATTGTTTTATTGGAACCGGATAACTATACATCTATCAATATGGAGTGACTAAATGGGAGCATATTTCCAAATTTCGAGGCGGCATATGCACCATTAAACCATCGAGCCCGCCCTCTGATGTGATCCACCGAGCCATATATTTGCTCAAATCAGAAACCGGATTTGGAAACTATGATGTGTATAAGCACAACTGTGAGGATTTCGCTTTGTACTGCAAGACGGGCTTTTTGGTTTATGGCAAGGTCGCCACCGGAGGCAGTGGTCAGGTGAATTCCATCGCTAGTGCTCCATGGAAGCCCGTTCTTCTTCAAATGTTTGGAAAAGTTGTGTTACGCACCTCTATGAGTCCACTCACAGTAGCGGCCACAGTTGGGGGGTATTATTGGGACCGATATAAAACCGACATTGGTGTCCGAGATGATGTTGTTAAGGTTAGAGTGCAACATGTTGAATCGTTTTTGTGTGCTCGTGACCATAAAGAAACCAGAGGAATGTAACTGATAAGCTTATGGCCTTTAACACGAGTTGACGTTATTGCTTACGTTATTTAAGGACTTGGGATTTTGTTTCAAATGTTATCTAAGACGGATTTTTAATTATCTTTGTTGCTTTAGTAATTGTCTCTTGATTTTTCTTCTTTAATAATATCATTTACGTATACTCATTTAGTATGCGATGCCTACACTTAGAACCCCAGTATTTTTGTACATTTGACAATATTATACATTATGTTTGTGCATAGATGAATAAACAATCCTTCGCCTTAATGTTAACTGCATCATCTATAACCCCATTATCAGTCGTATATTGGTTTATACATCGTGATTGCTACAAATGCAGCCATACAAAAAGAACTGTACTGTTAATGTTTGGTCAAAACTTACAATACTGGATTGTGGGAGATGAATGGCATGATGGAAATGTAGCATGTAATTGATGCCATTTGTTACAAGACCTTTAGATGTAACATTGAGAAGTCAAAGACACAACGTGCAAAAAAATAAGTAATAGTGGCTTCGCCCGGGTTCGAACCGGAGACCTTCAGTGTGTTAGACTGACGTGATAACCAACTACACCACGAAACCATTGTTATTTGTTTTTTCTGTGTTTATTATATAGATCTATCTTATTTCAGCTCATCTTTTTATGATGACTACAGGGTATAAACAAAATTTGCTTTTTTGAGATGGTAACATTTTGGATTCTGAAGGTGATTGTGATGAATTATCAATGGGTACTTTATAATATGATTTGGATCTTATATTATTAGCTTTTATATAAGTGATCAAACCAATATTTATTTTCTTTTTAAAGTTTTAAAATCACCTTATTTTCTGTCTTCTAAAACCTTCATAAATAATTGAAAAAGGAAAT
Organism: Bidens hawaiensis; assembly: GCF_021521415.1. NCBI lineage: Eukaryota > Viridiplantae > Streptophyta > Magnoliopsida > Asterales > Asteraceae > Bidens > Bidens hawaiensis. The sequence goes on from NW_027491672.1 coordinate 749,272, forward strand.
AAGTATCCATCAAGTTTGATCCTTTTTTTTCTTAGAAAAGCTATATGCATATATATTATTATGTTAGCTGAAAAGGCGTTTTCTGTGAAGATCGTTTTCGTATTACTCTTTGGTAGGACTGTTCAAAGGGTAAGACCCGACCCTTTTACCTAATACTCTACCCGGACCCTTTACCCTTTTAGGAAGAAACGTAGACCCATGACCCTACCCTCTCACCAATAAAAGGGTCAAGTATAAATAAGGGTTTCAAGGGTTTAACCCTTTACCCTTTAAGACAGTAATCACATCTCATTTTTCTGCATTTACTAGTTGCATATCTCATAAATTACTTTAATATATGAATCCTAGAACAATTATACTTATCATTTAATAACATGGTAAAGTCTAACTTCGAAAGTTTATCAATCATTTGAACTGATGCAAACAATATTCACATTCAAAAATTACTTGTAGAGAACAATTCAGTAATTTCCATATATATGTTTTCATTCAGTAGTATGACCTTTTATTTTTATTTTTCTAGTAGTTGGAAATTTTTGATGAATCATATATAAAATACAAACCTCTCATAAATTTTAGATTAATCATGAATTTGATGTATATCTATCTAGTAAACGGGTCAAGGGTTTGAAAAAGAGTCGGACCCTTGAAACCCTTTTACCCTTTAAGGTGAAATTTAAATACCCTTTACCCGACCCATATTATTTATTCGGGTTTAATTAAGGGTTTTAAGAGTCGGGTAACCGGGTTTCAAGGGTCCGACCCTTACCTTGCTCACCCCTACTCTTTGGTGGCGCATATTTTTTCAATGACAGAACGTATTTTATGGTTTTATATCATTACTTGCATCATGAGCTGCATTAACAAGCAGTCAACTAATGAAGAAGTATAACAATTGATGTGCATTGGGGGGGGGGGGGGGGTCATCATTATAGCTGGTAGCTAAACACTTGATGAGAAGTAGTGTTCTTATAGCTGGAATCATCAACAAGTTTCCGAATAAGTGCTTTGAAAAGGTTATACATGAATTTTTAGAGGTATTGGAGCAAGAAATACCTCATTAGTACTTGTATACCTAATTGTAACAATACACTTTTACAATTTGTGAAGGCTTTTGAGCTTTTGGTTTGGGTCGACAAGATGGAGCACTGAGGTCGGGTTTGATTATTTTATTAAAGGTTCGTTTATTGTTTCTTGTTGACTAAGTTATTAACCATAGTCCGTCTCTATTTATACCTATGTCATATAATTGTAATCTTTGAATATTATCAATGAAATAACCTAGTTGCAGCCAGTGGATGTAGGTCCCCGTTGGGACCGAACACGTAAAATTCTTGTGTCGTGTTTATCTTTTATAATTTCAGTTTCTACGTGTTTAATCGTTTGTGCTAGTGTGTTGCTTCCGCTGCCCACCGTCTTGTTCCTAACATACATGTATAAAGTGTTTCTAGACAACCCTTTCAAAGCGCTTATTTAAAACTTCATGCAATCTAGGCAAAAGAACACTCTTCTCACCATGTACTCAGTGCTCAGCATATAATAGGTTAAAAGCTCAAAATAGAGAACCCCTAATAAACATCCAATCCTTATACTTCTGCCCTGAGGTGGCTGCTTGGTTATGCAACTCAAGATACAAGTAACGTAGTAAAAAAATGATGCACTTATTCGACCATGCTCCAAAGAGTTAAGAGCATGCCGGTCACCCCTTTCCCTAAAGTGTATGACTCGAAAACTGCCCTGCAACCTATAACCGGCTATAGCGACATTGAATCAGTTGCAATATCATAAGACATAATAAGAGAGTTTGAGATTAGTTTGCTATAAAGTTTGTATAATAGTAAATTAGTAAGCATCCAAAGTGTTTTAAGTGGGAGAAAACCGTGAAAAATAAAAAAATAAATAAATATATGGCTTCGCCCGAGTTCGAATCAGAGACCTTCAGTGTGTTAGACTGACGTGATAACCAACTACACCACGAAACCATCTTTTTAAAATTAACTATACTAATTACATAAATGCAAGTTATACTAATGTCACGCATGTTAATCAACCAGGATCATTTTTATTCTTATGATTATAATTGTCATTGTGGAAACTGATTATTGTTCAACTCCTTTTTAATCCATTGTGTTTGGTCACTGAACATGACTCACACTTGAAAGGTTTTGAAGATTATAATAAGAACTTTTGTTCAAATTGATAAAAACAGAAGTCAGGATTGAATAATATGACTATACTCGAACGAAACGAAGAATACTTATTTTAGCCGAATACCTTATTGCACCCGTCAACAAAAATTCTTAATCCACCGTTGCTTCTTGTAAATGTGCGATTGCATTAAAAATGATAACAATCGATCAACTGCTAACAAAATCACTTAAGAGATAAATCTACTTGTTTACAACTTGTTACGCTCTCAAAACCCGATAGCAACATTTTTTAATATACTTAACTAGTACTTCTTCATATGAACCAAACATGTTTGCCTTTTGGTAAGTCATAAGTTTATACCATAAGTAAATCAAGTTGAGTTAAAATAAGTTAGTGACTCAATAATACCTTCTTTTATTGTCTCCAACACTCTGGACATGGTGGACCTGGTCACATTGAAATATGGATCTATAGCATTAAATTAAAGTATAATCTGATATCCATTTTTAATACTTCATAATTTGATTCAATAATGCATGAAAGCTGCTGCTGCAGCTGCTTGTCCTTCTTGATATTCCAAAAAAGTAAAAATTCCAAAGCATAAAATCTTTTTAAATATGGTACAAATAATATCACTGCATACCTTTAAACAATTTGTGAAAAAGTAATGTAACCTTTAACTCCATTACACAAAATTTAAATCCTATATCTTGCCACCAACTAAACCACAAATCATAACTCCAATGACTGCAGCAAATAAAACTGATATCTTAACGTTTAATGACGACGATGATGATGGCGATGGTCCTGTTGGTATCCCGCCAAAAACAGTCGGGTACGAAGGTGCAGTGTCAGCCAATGCACCACTGGGACCGGAGGCTGGTGGTTGAGGTAATGACCCGTCACTTGCATACACGAAAATCTGAAGTTTTTGGGATTTTTCGCAGTGACCCGACTCACCACTCATGAAGTAAAACACACCCGGTGAAGTGATGTTGAATAAAGAATTGCCGTCGTTCATGTACAAGATTGGATTTTTAAGGTTGCAAGTGTTGTAGGATTCTTTTGTCACTTGAATTACTGAATCTTGGCTTGGTGGGTACAAGAATACTGCATAATTACACACATTTTTAGTTCACGTTTTCCCAAAACAGTTTTCTTGTTTGTATCAGGGGTGTTAAATGGGTCGTGTTTGTGGGTTGGCAATCCAACCCGACACAAACTCGGAAATTTGGCACAAACCCAAAAATCGTGTCAGACATATGAACCCAAACATGACAATAATATTCACGGGTGACACAAACATGACCCATCGATTATTTTTCTTTCATATTAATACTTCGGAATTACAATTTTGAAAAGAAACATAATGTGTATAAACAATTTTATTTATGCTTTAAATATTGTCATAATTTATCCAACCAGTTTAATTTATAATATAAAACACAACTAAAAAATAAAATGAAAAAATAAATGGGTTAAACGGGTCAACCCATGACCTGCCAGATTGAGACGAACACTACCATTTGGCTAAGTAAGTTCATGGGTTAGACCCGAAACTCACCCGAACTCATTTATATTCATTTGGCTAAGTAAGTTCATGGGTTAGACCCGAAACTCACCAGAACTCATTTATATTAATCCCAAACCCGTGAATTATATGTTAGGCCCGTATCATGCCAGAAACTCAATTCCCTAGTTTGAATCATGAATTGTTTTGAACTTACAAAGCGAATCGCCGATTCTGAAAGTGAGTTTCTTGGGCCAATTTGTGTAAACTTTAGTATCTTCTGAGGTGGGCACATTCCAAGCTTGAAGATTTCCAACTTGGTATTGATATGCAAACACATTTGCTTGTATCAACACGAAGAACACGATAAAACACGCAACTTAACCGCCATCTCCCCGGTTTCTCTCTTCTTTCTGTTACTCAAATTTAGTAAGAGAGAGTAGAATTTAAGGAGACAAGCATCAAATATGTGTAGATCTACAAAAGGAAGACAGAATATAAGTAAAAAGACTAAAATGCCCTCACATTATATTATTTTAAGTCTTGTTGTTCATGTTGTTACCAATAGGAAACAAGGCTTTTTAACTAAGGATCTATGATCTGAATAGTGCAGTCATGGTAGATCTGTGAAGGAATTTACTAAATATTGACTTGTAGTAGATAATTTATGTGTATATAAAATATTAAATGATTAAAATAGACATGATCAATTATTTAAAGAAAACAAATGAACGTGGGACAGTTGGTCTACAGAGCAATACAAGACTGGATGCAGCTCAACATGGAGGCAATGCAAACTTGCATATGTTATGGGAATACATGTGGATGTATGATTTTTCATTTAACCGACATTTCAATATTCTTTTCTTTTTAATTTATTTGTTTTTCTCGAAAGTACACTCGATATAGAGTTCCCTTGAGGGTGTAGTGAGTCAAGCCGCTCGTGAGCTTAAAAATTCTCGAGCCTAAGCTCGAGTCTAAAAACAAGTTAATCTAATAACAAGTTAATTTAATAACTATAGTTAAAATATATGTAACAAATAATTATAAATTTATGTAGTTTAATTAACAAATATTAAATGATATGAGCTCAAACTTGAAAACTACTAGCAAGCCGAGGTCGGGCTTTAGAAATAGAACTTGAAACAGGCTAGCTCGAGCTTTATTAGGTTACGAGTCAAGCTTGTGCCTAGTCAAGCTCGGGATTGGCCTGGTTTGGCTCGTTTATACAAAAAGGATTCAAAAAATCATTGCATATTCTTCTATCTAATAACTAAATTAAGCTCCTTATTCACTCTTAACAAATTTTGAAATTTTCGACTTTATTTCAACCAAAAATACATTGCAACGCACCTTTAACAAGAATAGTAAGTTGACTTTTGCTTTTGTTAACAATTATATGTTTCTTACATCTTGTGATCAGATATTGAGTGGTTCACCTTTAATGAATTTAAGAATTAACTTTTTTTTTTTTTTCTGAGCTTAGGACAAAAAAACAAAGGAGATATTTAAGATGGAAAAGAAAAGACATGATCTTTGTGCAACCACCAACATTAATGTAATGAAGAAGAAAGAAGCAGAGAATGGAAATGCATCAGACGGAAAAATAAATATGTTAATTATTCACTTGTGACTGACTGACTGATATTATTAATTTCTAACAACGGCCATTCGAGTTGGGTATAATATAGGTTAATTATTATTAATTAAACTTTGAGACGACGGGGCCCGGTGTATTAATATTATGTATCTGGATTAATTCATCCATATATATATTTAAAATAGTGTTCGTTTTTTAGTTTCTAATCAACACCTAGCTCTACTTGATTTGATGATAATTGTTTGCGAGTGACCGCAGGCACAAAAGTTATTGGATGACATATTAGAGAAAAGCATACAAATAGTTAGACAAGAACCCTCAAAATCAAAAGTTGAAGAAAACCATTCCATCTCCAATGGAGGTGGTGTTAGACTCTTTAGAGATGCCCCGCCTGGTATACTGTTCCATCAACTCGGTAAGCAAATTCAACGCCCATTATCTAACCAAATCCTTAACTTTTATTGTATACGTCTAAATATTATAAATGTATTCAACTGAATTGGTTTTCTCATTGAATTGATATGAAGATATATACAGTATACAAGAAAATCACTAGGCTAACATTACGGGATTTGATTACAATAAATAAGGTAAAGTCATAACTAGTTAATATATGGTCAAAAATAAAACACTGATTTCAATATTCAAATATCTTGTTTGATTTGAGGGAAATCGTTTGTGGTGTTAATATCCCCCCCGCAAGACGGACGATCGAGAGGTTAGTCCAATCTTGGAAATGAGTTTGTGAAAACTTGGTTTCAACAACGGTTTAGTGAGCGCGTCGGCAAGTTGATCGTCACCGGAAATATGCGTAACACGTATGGCACCTTGTTGAACCTTTTCTCGTACGAAGTTAAAATCAATTGCAAGATGTTTCATACGAGAATGGAATACCGGGTTTGCTGAGTAGTGTGTGGCACTTAAATTGTCACAATATATTGCAGGTGTGACGGTAGACTTGTAACCAAGCTCGGATAAGAGCGATATAAGCCATTGAACTTCCATGGTAGTAGAAGCAACGGCCCTAAATTCCGCTTCGGTGGATGATCTCGCTATGGTTGGTTGACGTTTAGAGCTCCAAGCAACTGGATTAGATCCGAGATAAACTAGATAACCCGTGGTGCTACGATAGGTGGACCTATCACTAGCCCAATCCGCATCTGTGAAAGCATGAAGGTTTAAAGGAGAGTTCTTTTTAAAAAATAACCCATGGTGTAAAGTGCCGTAAAGGTAACGTAATAATCGTTTTAGTGCAGCCCAATGAATATTGGTAGGTGAATGCATAAACTGGGAAAGTTTGTTAACGGCGAAAGAAACGTCGGGTCTCATTAGGGATAGATACTGTAATGCACCAACAAAGGAACGGTATTGGGTAGGTGATGATAAGGGTGTTCCGTCAGTGGGCATGAGATGGTCTGAGAACGACATTGGAGTGGTGGCCGGTTTGCAATCACTCATGTTAGCTCGAGTTAGCAAGTCAAGTACATATTTAGATTGGGAAAGGAAAAGGCCATTGTTGTAGGGAATGACTTCGACACCTAAGAAATAGGAAAGAGGGCCAAAGTCTTTTAGTGAAAAGCGGGAAGCAAGAGATTGGATGAAGCAGTTTATAAGAGATGAGTTTGGGCCGGCGACGATAATATCATCGACATAAACGAGAACATAAATAGGGAATTGAGTTACATGGTTAATAAAAAGAGGCGGATCAGAAATGCTTGTTTGAAACCGACCGAGAGAAGGTATGATTTTAGTTCATCATACCAAGCGCGCGAGGCTTGCCGAAGACCATATATGGCCTTGTTTAATTTGCAAACATGATTCGGGAGGGATGAATCGGCAAAGCCGGGTGGTTGAGACATGAAGACATCCTCGGTTAGAGTACCTTGGAGAAAGGCATTGTTTATGTCAAGTTGACGAAGGCACCAATTTTGAGAAGTGGCTAAAGAAAGGATAAGCCGAAGAGTGGCCGGTTTAATAACGGGACTAAAAGTCTCCACATAATCTAGGCCGGGACGTTGATGAAAGCCTTTGGCTACAAGGCGAGCCTTTAGTCGATCCACCTTCCATCCGGGTTAAATTTGGTACGGAAAACCCATTTACAACCAACGAGGTTGGATGCGGAATCGGGTGGGACAAGAGACCAAGTTTTATTGCGTTGAAGGGCATCAAACTCCTCTTGCATGGCCTTACGCCATAGTGGACTTTTGAGCGCTTGAGTGACATTGGTTGGTTCATTAGGATGTGGAGAAGTGACGGTGTAAAGAACAAAAGTGTCATTGTGGTATTTGGGATTTGGTTTCCGAGTGCGTGGAAGAGGATTGATTTGGTCATTATTTTGGTTAGAAGGAGATGTAGATAAATCAAGTGAGGAATTATTTATTGAAGATGTGGCAGTGGATTGTGGGATATTGCTTTGAGTTTGAGAATTGGATTTAGATATGTTTGAGCTTGTTGATGTAGGTGGGTTGGAGGCAGAAGACGACGTGCATGGTGAGGATGTTGTGATTGGCTCAATAATGGGAGTGGTGGGTGTTGTGTGAGATGAGAAGACCGGAGTGTTATTAGGTTGTATGCTTACTGTTAATGGTAACCAAGTGTCGGGATTTGGAGGTGGAGGGGTAGATGACTTTGATAGAATTTCATAGGGGAATTGATCTTCAATAAAGATTACATGACGGGATGTGTAAACTTTATTTGTTTGAGGATCGAGAAGATGATACGCGCTTTGAGTGGATGAATATCCAACAAAAATACATGGTTTAGACTTGGCTTCAAGTTTGTGGGAAGAATATGGTCGTAACCAAGGATATGATAAACAACCAAAACTTCGTAGTTTTTCGTAGTTTGGTAGCTTATTAAATAGGCGAAGATATGGAGAATCTTTTTGGAGAGTGAACGTAGGCAAACGATTAATTAGATAAGCGGCAGTGGTGAAGGCAAAAGGCCAATATTTGAGTGGCATTTTGGCATGAGAGAGAAGAGTTAGGCCGGTTTCGACGATGTGACGATGTCGACGTTCGGCGTAACCATTGTGTTCGGGTGTATGGGGTGGGGATGTGAGATGGGAAATACCACATGAAGCAAGGTGAGATGCAAGTTTAATATATTCACCTCCATTATCCGAGAAGAGTTGTTTGATTTTACATTGGAAATAATTTTCGACAAGATTTTGAAAAGTAATAAAAGTATTAAGTGAATCGGATTTCTTTTTAAGAGGGTAAATCCATGTATATTTGGTAAAGTGATCAACAAAAATTATGTAGTATTTATAACCATCATAAGAAATAACCGGTGATGACCATACGTCAGAAAATAAAAGTTGAAGTGGTGCATTGGAAGTAATTGATGAAACATGAAATGGAAGCTTGTGGCTTTTGTTAATGCAACAAGAATTACATGATTTATTGAAAGTAGAAATAGACGAAACAACGGAAGATAGATGTTGTAACACTTGGGCGTTCGGGTGTCCAAGACGGTGATGCCACAAGGAAGGTTTATTTTGCTGAACATAAAAGGCACGAGGCGGTGATTTTGGTCGAAGCTCATAGATCCCGTGTTCAATTGTTCCCCGAAAAAGGGGGAGTTGGGAGTTGCAGTCCTTGATAACAAAATTAAGAGAGAAAAATTGTATTAGTATATTGTTATCAAGACATAAACGCGATATAGAAATAATATTACGAGAGATAGACAGGACACATAAAACATTATGTAAGATTAAAGAGACGGTGTCAAAATGAAGTGTTAAAGAGCCAACATGAGTAATAGTAAGGGACGAACCATCACCAATGATGAGTTCTTGGGTACCGTCATATGGAGCATGAAGTGATAGTGAATTCAGATAATTGGTAATGTGATGAGACGCACTACTGTCGAATAGCCATGGGCGGATGTCATTAGTGTTTGCATTTGGAACTTGCATCGTATTGGCTTGTGATGAATTGTTTTGTGTTCCTTTGGGCAAAGAGGGTAACCCAATGTGAGGGTACTGCTTCTTGAAAGCAAAAAATGAGGTAAGAGAGTGGCCTTTAGCAAAGCAAAATTGGCATTTTCCTAAAAAAAGGCGGTTTTGAGGGGTTGTTTGGGGAGTGGCCAAATATTTTGAAGGTGTAGGTAGTATGCCCGGGTTATGTGAAGAGTTGCGGGTTGGCCAAGGTTTATGCGTGTGACGAGTGTTTGCAGCAAAGGCGGTTGTAGGTTGGTGGAGAGTAGGAGTAGTTGGATGTTGTTGGGCTAGTAATAACTCCTTGTTGATGAGTTTTTCGTGAAGTTCATGGAACGAGATAGGTGTATCACGGCCATGAACCGCATCTATTACGGATTTGTAGGAAGAGGGATCCAACCCGTTTAAGACAACATCAGTAACGTCTTCCGGGTCTGGTTGTTTGCCAAGGATGGCGAGTTCATCGGCTATGGCTTTGACCGATTGCATGAAGTCTGATATGGTTTGGTTTGAACCTTTGGTGGATTGTTTTAAGCGGTATTGAAGCTGTTTGATATGACCACGAGAGGCGGAGGCGTAGGTGTCGGAAAGTATGTTCCATGCCTCAAGTGAAGATTTGGCATTTGTGATCAATGATACAAGAGAGGGAGAAAGGCTACCGACTAATGCTCCGAAAAGAAGACGATCTTGACGGAACCAAGCGTTATAGTCTGCATGGGGAATTGAATTTCCGTCTTTGTCAACGGAGGGTTTTGGTGCCGGAAGTGTACCATCAATGTATTTGAAGAGGTCAAGGCCATAGAGGAAGGCTTCAATTTGTGTTTTCCAACTTAAATAATTGGTTTCGGTGAGTTTTACAGAGGTAGGCAGGGTGACAATTATGAGAGAGGATGAGGTGTTGAGAGGTATGGTTCCGATGGTTGAAGATGTAACAACACCGGTGGTTGCCATAGCTGCCGGAAAAAAAAAATGAATCGCCGGAGAAGATGGTTAACAGGGGCGGCAGAATCGGTAAGGCGGCTGCTATATTTTGAAGGAGATGGGTTTCCTGGCTGATACCATATAAATGTATTCAACCGAATTGGTTTTCTCATTGAATTGATATGAAGATATATACAGTATACAAGCAAATCACTAGGCTAACATTACGGGATTTGATTACAATAAATAAGGTAAAGTCATAACTAGTTAATATATGGTCAAAAATAAAACACTGATTTCAATATTCAAATATCTTGTTTGATTTGAGGGAAATCGTTTGTGGTGTTAATAAATATGTGTTTTGTGGCAGATGAACTTCAAGGGCCACTAAAGAGACCAAAATTAGCTCCTATTGTAGACGAGGTTGATGAAAAATCAAAAAGGGTATATTTTGCAGTATGTAAAGTAAACTTTAGTGGGAGTTTCGTATATCCCCTTTAAACTTACAAAGTATTACTTTTCTCTGAAACACAAGTTTTCAATGAATAACGTACAATGTTCTTCAAGCGTGATCTGGAAATATTAGGGGTGCAAATGAGCCGAGCTGAGCCGAGCCCGAGCTCGACTAGGCTCGAACTTGGCTCGTTTAACTTACACAGAGCTCGAGCTCGAGCTCGGCTCGTTTCGAGCTCTATTTTCAAAGCTCGAGCTCGGCTCGTGAATGAATTTTGAAGCCCGAGCTCGGCTCGTTTACTATTTATCAATTATTTTTTTTATATAATTATAGTTATTTATATATTTTTTTATATTAAAATTTTATTTATAAAATAATATATATATAATTTAGTTATTTTTATTTATTTTTTCATAACATTATATTTATTAATTAATAATTCTTAAATATATATTTTAAAAAAATTATATAAATGGCAAGCTCGTTTAAGCTCGCGAGCCAGCTCGAGCTCGATAAGTAAAGCTCGGGCTCGGACTCGTTTATTAAACGATCTTATTTTTAGGCTCGAGCTCAGGCTCGGGCTCGATAAAGCTCGGCTCGATCGAGCTTTTTAACGAGCCGATCTCTAGTAGCTCGCGAGCCGCTCGGCTCATTTGCACCCCTAGGAAATATGATATGTTGCCAATTTAAAAGGGGATCTATGTAATTGTCTCTTTTTTTATATTTTGTGTTAAGAGTTTGTTTTTTGTTTTTGTGTGTGTGTGTGTGTGTGTGTGTGTGTGCAGTTTAAGAACCAACTGAAACTGGTTGTTGTTGATGGAGACGCTATAATATGTTCCGCAAAAGAAGCATGTGAAAGGTCTTTGGCCAAGTTAGAAGCAATAGATGCGGCTGCAAAAGCAAAAGCTAAAAGAGAGGAAGAGAGAGTTGCAAAGTTGAAAATGATCCGTGGGGAAGGATGGCTGCCTGCTATTGCTAAACAAATGCGGCCCAAGTAAAGATTACTTTTTTTTTTTTGCTTCTAGATGCAGCCATTTTGTATTCCCCTCTCATGTCATGTTTGTTACATTGATCATATTGATTTTTAGTAGACTGGGTTTTAGGTGTCTTATTGCCTTTTAGACGAAAAGTTATACTTTTAGACACTTCAAGGCGTCTAGGTTCTCAAATGCCTAATATAAGCTTTATTTACAACCTAAAGTTGCATCTTACTCATTTGTTTATTATCCTTTCGATTATTTTTTATCCGTTTTTTACAACCCGAAGTTGCAGGCTAAAGTTGCATATTAATCAATCTTTTTGTCAAGTGAACCTTTTCATAGTGTTTCCTTTTTTCAGTTGATGGATTATAATAATCCAAATTTTGGCATTTCAGCCATCATTAATCCCAATTTAACAAATTTTCTATGTTAATTCCAACTTTATCATATTGACCTCCTTTTCCTTATCGGAGAATAACCTAGTTAGTTTTTATGCAAAATATGTAATTTCTTCAAGTTGATGGGGTAAAAAACTTTTGCTTATTATAAACCAAATTTATTTTTCTTCTCTAACTAGGGGTGCAAATGAGCCGAGTCGAGACGCACTCGACTAGGCTTGAGCTCAGCTCGTTTAACTTACACAGAGTTTGAGCTCGAGCTCGGCTCGCTTCTATCTTTATTTCTAAAGCTTGAGCTCATGAGTGGTTTTTCAAGCTTGAGGTCAACTCATTTAAAAGTAAACGGTCAAAAGTCACTCATTGCATAACGTCTCCTTAATCACTCTCAATTAAAATTAAAAAAAAACTTGTGTCTCTAGTTTTATAGTTTTACACTTTTACTTGACATGATAGAGTAATTAAGTATAGAGCTAAACAACTAATAAAGTAATAACAGTTATTGATGAATAAACAACTTTATTATTCTTTTAAAAATAAATCTTACAAAGCTACAAATAACCAGCCTATCACACACCAAAACTACACTCCATGTTAGGATCGAACTTGGGTTATCCTGTAAGAGGTATTTCCTCTTACCATTGAAATCCAAAGTGGTGATGAATAAACAACTTTAAATAACAACATAAGCGAATACCAACTTAAAATAAAAAACATGAATGAGCTAAAGACTCGGCTAGGGATTGCATAAAAGCCTGAGTCCGACGGGAAACCAAAAACATGTGGGATGGATATAGCGAAACTCGAAGGGTAAGGAGTGTGTAGGTAATTAGGATTTAAAGTTTTCATGAGTTTAGGATGGGTATGGGATTAGATGATATCCGGCCAATTACCCAAAACCACATACTCGTTTACCCGATACGTATACTTGAAATTTTTATTTAATTATAATTATAATTTTTATTTCCCTTAAGCATTGTCTATTAATTATTTATTTTAGTAGGTTCATATATATAAAAATGCTTTTTTTATGGGCTATGTAATTATTGATATTATTTATAGTTTGTATGTTGTAAAGTATATATATAAAATTATATACAAATTCTACTGATATTATTTATTTATTGCAACGCTTAGATAAAATAACCAATACAATAATCCCTAATCGTACATTACGTACAAGAGTTCCTACATCGTCGATTTCAAAATACACGGTGTGACAATATTGTATCTGATCCACTGCTCCCATCGCTAAGCCATTATTGTACAATAACTTAGTGTATTATATCAAAATATGTAAGAGTTGTTATATGAATTAAATGTATAAATAATTATAATGCTAAAGAATGTACATGGAAATCTCAACAAGTATTTTTAATATGCTAACTTGATACCCGATGAATAATGGGCCTGGTATAAAACATGGTTTTACAAAAAGATATATACTTGAATTACCAATATCTAGCCTGAAACCAACCAATGCCCATCTCATTCGGCGTTGAACTCGCAAGGTAGCAAGTAAAAACGAGTAGGAGCTAGGAAGATGCTCGTGGCAAAGCAAGTAGAAGAACTAGGTTTGAGGGCGAGGGCGAGGGCGAGTTCGAGTTCTACCGCTCGGGGCTAGGTTGGAAAAGCGTAGTGGGTTGAGCCAGATGAGAGAGCTTAGATTATTTTATTATTTCTGTTCTTTTTAAGTTTTTGTTCTAACAAGTTTTTTTAACCCGTGTTTTGTCGCGGAGATATATATTATATGTTGAATATAATATAACAAAACTTGCATGCATAAGTGTATTAGTGGTGATAGTATGGGAAAATGGATGATTAGAAATTGATAGTTGTGTATAAATACATTAGTGTTGATATTTTATTATTATAACAATAGTCGAAAAGTGATAGCATGGCAAAATGAGTGAAACTAAAATTGACTTGCAACATTTAAAATTCTTTTAATTTTAACTAAAGCAAAGGTTGATTAAATATAACTATTAAAATTTATTAGGTCCTTTATATATGTTTCATTTATAGATAAATATAATATACCACGTGGTAAATTGTACTTTAATGGGACTTTCTCCTATGAGAAGCTAATTGACCACTGGCAACAAACACAATACATTTAATAATATAGTCAGAGATGAATCACCCTTACCATAGAGAACCCACAATTTCATGAACAGTAGTTTTGAGAGAGGGGCATAATGTTACTTTTTGATATATACAAGTATTTTGACCCCGCATTGCTGGGGCGGTCAATTTGAGCGGTTAACGATAGACTAAAATTGGTGAAGCCACCCCTAACGCTACCAAAACCAAGGGTTCGAAACTGGAAGCTGACAATGGTAGCCGATAAATCCAAGTAATTTTCATTTATACAATGAATACATGGTGGCATGGTGCTACTAAGTTGCCGCTTCTCTTCCTTTTGCTACCATTACAATATGTAAAATATCATAGTGAAAGAAACAATTAAAAATATAACAGAGGGAAAAAATGGTTGTCGTAAATACCTCACTTCATGAAAGAGCATAATACACAAAAAAATGAAACTTAACACTAAAAAGCTTTTACCACATAATTTCTTTGTTTGCCACATATTGTCAAAATTACACGGTACAAAGTGACGTTGTTTCTATTAAAACAGATCAGATGCAACCTTTAAACGAATGAGTAAAAACAAAAGACAATAAACATAACGGTACATCTGGCTCATATGCATGATCAACATAGTTGTTACGACTCCAAGGTTTACGAATCAAAACCCGACAACAACAGACACTAATGACCATAGGCTCAGATACACGATCTTCATAGCCGTTATCAACGAAGCTGAGTCAAAGGCACAATCAATGTCCGGGTACCAAATGAATCTGGCTACAGTGTATTAGGCAACCAGAGTAGTCAAACAACAACACACAATTGGCATGTAACAAACAATAGTCGAATTTTTTTTCAAAGTGGTGTTTATTCACCAAAAGAAAAGGAAAACGGGAAAGTCAAAAAAAAAAGGAAAATGGTGTATCCGCTGCTGCCAGCAGCGGATTAGGAAGAAAATCAAGTAGGATCCGCCAGTGGCAATGACGGATTAATCATTGGGAGCTAATCCGTCACTGCCAATGGCGGATTAGGAAGAACCCATATCAAATTGTTATTGTACCCAAGAAAATCAAGTGTTTGGGTACAATCGAAGATGTGGTGTTTGAGCTAATCGTTCAATTGTTTGAATTTAACCCGGTTACGACTTAATTACCGACGGAGCTTGCAGCAATGATTTTTATGGTCTAATTCCAAACCCAGATCAAATTCGTTCAATTGTTCGAATTCGATCGTTTCCGCCCTTAAGACGCTGTCGATTATTCAAATTCCGAAGCAAACGCCGTCGATTAAGTCGTCTCCGTCGGTAATTGAAGCTCCGGCGAGTTTTCCGGTAACCGGAGTAAATAAAGTAAATAAAAATTGGAGCTTTTTACAGAAACTTGCAGCAATAGTTTTTCCTAATCCGCCATTGGTAGTGATTAGCTCCCAATGATTGATCCGCCATTGCCAATGGCAGATCCTACTTGATTTTCTTCCTAATCCGCTGCTAGCAGCAGCAGATACTGTTGATCAGTTCTTCATGTAAGTAATATAAAACATGATAAATATTAAACCTATAAACTTGTTACAGCATGAAGAGTAGTAACCGCAGTAGGGTATGATGTAGTCGACATGCTTGTCATCTTGATCGAGTTCCCCTTTAGGATGTATAGTTAAGGATGGTTAGGGTTCTTAAGAGGAACCCGGTTTAGAAGAGAGAGGAGACACATGATTTACTTATGTGTATGAGATTAGGTTATGATGTTAATTTATTCTCTCTATATATACACCCAATGAGAAACCCTTTATTAGCTATTAAGAGTAATATGGTCCATCAAGAATTACCAAGCTAATATATAATAAGGTATAATTAATTATTTTGATCTATTATTATATAAATGATAATGATGGCCATATAAATAAATATATAAAATATATTTATTCTTACATTCTCCCACTTGACCGAGTAATCATTTATAATGAGTATTAGATAAGCCTGATCAGGAGTTAACACTCATTTTAGTTTTAAACTCAAACTGGAGCAGAGAAATACAGTAATTGAATTGAACATCAGCTCAAAACCCCCATTAATCATACTGCACTCCTTATTTAAAAACTTAAGTAGTTATGATCAAAATTTTCAAGTAAACCCTTCAGAACGTTTGATTTGTATATTTAATTTGTCTATATGTCATTATGCATGCAGAACATATTAAGAGACGTACAAAATCAAAACTGATGAGGAAATTTAATAGTTAATCATTCATAGTACGATATGCAGTTGTACGTGGTCATTAATAAACCCCTCATGATTATAAGCGCTTTCATAATACTTATGGGTAATAGACCTTTAGTTATAGGATCCTTAAGCATATCATGAATGTATTCGATATGAAAATTTTGATTCCTCAATCCGTTCAAAAATGAATAATTAATTTCATATCAAAATTTCATGCAACACCTATCAAACTGTTACTGTTTGAGAAAACATGGTAGCTGACGTTGTCACAATTAGTCTTCAATATATAAGTTATTTGGAGTTTAATAAAACTTATAAGTCCACTAATAAATATTCAACAAAATTTATTGACAACAACAATGTAATTAATCAACATATTATGTTGTTAAGACTTAGGTTGTTGTTATCAGTTCATTACGACTCCTTCATGAGATAGATTTATCTACTGACATAAGAATATATCCCGAAAATTACATTTCTTATCTCTGAATATGACAAAGTTTAGAGTAATATACCGGTTTGAATTCTCACTTCTTCTTTTAAATTATAGTCTTTCATTTCTTTTAAAGATATTTTAATACTCTTTTAGATGTTTCACATTAATCTAGGCATATCTAGTTTGTTACAATTTTGAGTAATATCTGAACGAGTATAGACTTGAACCTACGTAAGGCTTCTACTTAATGAAGCATAAGGTAATAATCTCAATGATCCTATTATCCTCTAAATAGAGCAATATTGTTTGTTACATGTGTAAGGACCCATTTAAGATAAAACTTATAGAACAAAACTAATGTCCCTTTGGGTCTATCTCAGAATGTTATGATATCTATTATGTACGGGATATCTTTGAGATATTTCATATCAAAGTGTGTGAACAATGCTTTAACTTATGTAACATATACTTGTCAGAAGAATGTCATCTATATAAGGACAAGTTTGTTTTTAGTTGCTCTCACTCATCTTGAGGTAGGTACATTAATCCACTTGATTTTTGATGAAAATAATTGTATTAATATTTCATCAAATTTTGATGTTTTCATTAACCCATATATGGTTTTTATTGACTTATAGACTAAATGTTCATTAATCTTCAGTTTATAACATTTAGGTTGTTTTATGAGCTTGTAGATATGTAAGTCAGTTATTAGGGAAAGTTGTTTTAATGTTCTTCTAACGTAGCTCTTTAACTATTATAAGCTACTTGAACAGTGATGATCCTCAAAGAAATGCTTTATAATATAGGTTATAAGATTCTTTGATGATTTATTCCCTTTTGAATCTAACCTTTAATAATCAATTATGCTTCTTAGTGTCTTAACGTTTGTGTTAGGATTTAGTTTAGTTATGAACACCTTTAGGTGATTCAACCAAATCTCAAAACGTTAGCGACTTATGGAATCAATTATGATTGATGATAATGGTTTAATTATAAGGAGTATGATCATTAAACTTTTCAACATCCAATTCAACTTTAGTTAGGGAGGTTACATAAGCATCAAATTTAGTAGGTTTTAAAACCTAGATGGCCTCCTAAGTTGATTATTGGGTAATTTTAAAAGTCTCAGTTTTATGGATTAGCTCTTAGTTAGGTTGCTATCATTTTCAGGATTCTAAGTGTGTAAGATTTGGCGCAGTATGGTGTACACGAGGTGTAATTGGAGTAAAATTTAATATCTCGCTTCCCCCCGCCTCTTGTACTTCTAACAAGTCAGACTTTTACTGCTCCCACTGACCTTAGAAACCTTTAGATAATTAGCATAATTAGGGTCAGTATATAAAGACCAATAGATTCTAACAGAGAAACAAGTTAATAATATAAGTTGTTGCAGTTTCTCTTGGTGAGGATTAATTTAGTAAGAAATATGAATTTGTCCACGTTTAAGCAATAACGAAACTTTTGTAAGAGTAGTAGTAAATTTTAAAGAGATAAGTTTTGATGGAATAGTGTTATGATGGAGCAGTGTCTTGTACAAGAGGTGTATTTGAGATAATATCAAGTTTTCACTCCCCCACCTCTTGCAAATCTTGTAAGTTATGATTGAGACACTTAAGGCTCCCACTGACCTTTAATATCTATACGAAAAATACAAGAGAAGTTTCAATGATGTACATGGCGTGGGAATCTGTCATATATATGTTAGACTTGATTTGATTCCATTAACGTCCAGATGTCATAATAAACTTAAAGGACATATTTAGAAGAAATCGTATTAAGTATATATGAACGGATCTCTTGTCACACCCTCAAAATCCGCTAACGGAGTTTTACCGTCAGAGGGTGTGAACTAACAGGATCGGAATCATTAGTTATAATCAAACACCATGTTTAGCGTTTTCAAACCAACAAGACATTAAGTCTTAAATAAAATATGGAAGCGTAAATTGTAAACCAAAAAGTTTGCGCCACACAGGACGACTTAAAAACCCAAGTTATTAAGATAAAAATTAAAAGAAGTTTTCAAAGCGATGGTGTTTAGCGAATGCATGTTCCTATACCGCGCGCCCGCCTCGGCTACCTGAGAATAACATACTAAAAGTGTCAACACAGGGTTGGTGAGTTCACATGTTTATATAAATAAAGTGTTTGCGTTTGCGTTTGCGTTACCAGATAGTGTTAAGTTAATTATATATCAATAGGTAGCTAACCTATCAAGCATGTATTACTAAGTGTTCGATACCGAAGCTGACTGTTTATCAATTGCCTTGCCACCATGTCAACCACGACCATGGTAATGTGTTAGCCAAGATTACACCCACTCGACCTACCGTCGAGTTTAGAGTTGGGTGGGGTTTGTCAAACCCAGTAGTACTACTCAACAGTGACTCGCTATTATCCAAATATTAACCGGTTCGATGTTATGAAGGACTTTAGTTGGTTTGTTTGCCACTTAGCCTTACAAGTGATATATAAAAACTAAACAAAATCTACAGCGTTGGAGCATGTTATCTCCCCCAAATAAAAGCGTTTAAAAAGAGTAAAAAGGGGACGTGAAACTCACTGTTTGCGAAGATAACCAAAAAGATCCGAGAAAAAGGTGTGCGTCACAGAAAATCCTCACTAGTGTTCTAAAAACAAAAATGATATTTTCTAAGTATTTAAACTACAAGTGAGTCCCTAGACTCGACACATACAACTTATGCATGAGATGCGTTTCGTGTTTCGTTTGTGAAATAAGTGCGACTCGACAAACACGTTGGTGATACGTTACATGTGTGAAAAACTACTTACGTGTCAAGTATTAATATTCTACATTACTAGAAATTATCCCCCAAAAGAGCAATTTGGTCAAAACATAGCAAACATCGATCGGTTATGCAGATTTTCACTCGACAAGATTACTCTTATTAATAAATTCGAACAGGTAAAATAAATCACCAAAAATCATCACAGAAGAACATGTGGGTTAGGTTTCTAAAACTGTTTTTATTATATTTTTATCATATATGGTTTTACCACAAAGATCAAAACATCACAGCAATCATTATCATGCGCAACAGAATGTTATTTGTTATTCCCGTTAAATGAAAAATCCAATTAATGCAAGACCAATTGGGTTAGGTTCCTAACTCAATTTATTTTCTTCCAGAAGTGGAACCAACCCATTTGGTCTTATAGTTTATGAGATATCTTAGTCGCAAAACAGCCTAACAGAAGGGCTCCCAAATCCGCCTTGCACAACAGTTTTATAAAATAATAAAACCAGACTTTTATACGTCCAAAAATTACAAAATCAGACTTTTCAGAAACTAGACTCGACCTAGTATACTGTAGAATCAACAATCGCATCAAAACATAACATTAACATCGAGTTACAGTCGTCCAAACACGAATTCAATAATCTGTCCAGCATCAGTTTTCATCAAAACTCAATAAACAATTAACCTATGAACAATTAACCATGCAAGCAACCCTCTAGACTCATAATCTATCGACAATAAATAGTTTTAACATCTAGGGTTTATGTTTATTATGCTTAATCATGCAATTAACTCAATGGAATAAACTAGAGAGGATGTAATTTACCTAGCTACCACTTTAATTCTTCAAACAAGCTTGCAAGGAGATTGTATGTGTGTGTGTGTGTTCACGGCTGCCAAGAGGAGAGGGGGGAAGGGGACGATCGTATGCAGGGATTAGGGGGTTAGGGTTTGTGTAATAATATGTTTATATTATTAATTATGTTACACTTAGCCCCCTGAACTTCTAGTTAATCAATTTTTAGCATTAACTAGGCTTTTGCTTCTTGAATTTAGTCTTATATATGTATATATATAAATATCAAGTAACACAAAGATTAACACATAACTATCAATTACTTATCGTTTGTTCACCAATGGTTTGAGTTGACTCGTGTGTGTTTCGGTGAAATTCCGAAAGACTACTTGTGTAGTGATTGCCATGCGTCATTTAAAACCTAATTTAAATGTAATGAGATATGCATTACAGTTCGTGTGATCTTAAGTTTGAATTAACGGAGTTTGGATTAACGGAGTTAACCTGAAATTGACGAGTGTCACATCATTCCCATGTTGAAAGAATTTTCGTCCCGAAAATTTGAGTCAAGTCGCGATGGGTGTCTGAAAAAGGCAAAAAATTTTCAGTTTGTCATATCATCCCCTAGTAGAAAGAAATTTCGTCCCGAAATTTAATTCATACCTCCGGTGATTTCTGACGGTTTGTCGACTTTTGCGGTTTTCGGTGTTTGGTCAACCCTTCAAAAAGGTGAGGATATTTTTTCATCATTTGATCCTCGCGTTCCCACGTGAACTCTTGTCCACGTCTCGAGTTCCAACGAACTTTAACGATTGGAATTTTGCTGTGCTTGAGTGTTTTGGTTTCCCAATCCAAAACTTCGACTGGTTCTTCGATGAAGCGTAGCTGTTCATCAACTTGCAACTCGCCCAAAGGAACTGCTTGTGTTTCGTCAGAAAGACATTTCTTCAAGTTGGATACATGGAAAACGTTATGTACGCCACTGAGTTCTGTTGGTAAATCCAATCGGTATGCTACCGGACCAACGCGTTTGGTTATCTGGTATGGGCCAACGTATCGTGGGTTGAGTTTGTTTCGCTTTCCAAAACGAACTACACCTTTCCAAGGTGAGACTTTGAGTAAAACTTGGCCGCTCACTTGGAATTCCAGAGGTTTTCGGCGCTTGTCGGCGTAACTATTTTGGCGATCTCGTGCTGCTGCCATGCGGTTTCGGATTTGGACAATCTTTTCAGAGGTTTCAAGTACTAATTCTGGACCAGTGATTTGATACAAGTAAATAGGATTTTAAATAATAAAAGAATTATGTCTGAATATTCTGTTTGAATAAGTTTCACGAATGTCAGTGAAATATAACTTATGGTGGACCCATACTTATTCCTTAAGCCAAGTAATGTTTAGGGCATTTAACACATGATTTAAAATCAATAAGAATGAGATTATATGAAAAATTACCCTCATCAACCATGTCATGATTTCTCATGAAATTTGGTTTTAATAAATGAATATTATAGGTCTCATTTGTCTTTCGTTAAATTTTTATTTGCATTATAACAAAAGTTGTGAAAGTATACATTATCATATTTTATAAATGTTTCAATCCAGATATTGATAACAAATAATATAAGAGTTTAAGGTAAGAGTGACTTTATGTTGGCTATGCAAACCTTATAACTGTTATAATGTAACTTAAGTATAGATACTAAATTCTGATTAATCTTCAGAGTATTTAAGGTATCATAAAGTGTAATTAAAAGACAGTTTATCATGGTTCTAATAACCTTAACATTTAAATTTGTCACTAACACTCATGTTAGTTATTTGTTGATTTCGGGTAAACATATAGAACTAGACTCAACAAATCATGTGTTAATCGGAATATTAGGATTAGCAGACTTATATATCATTACTAGACGGGTGCCTGCGCCATGCAGCAGGAAACGCAGACTACGTAATAAGTTTATGGGTGTGTATTGTTCGGTTTGAAACCGTAAAACCGTTCATCTTTTGATTTGACGGTTGATTTTTTTTCTTTAAGTTTTGGCCAGTTGTTTTCAACTTTCAAAGGTTTTCTTGGTTTTCGAGGACAAAAAAAAACTGTTACAAAAGGTTTGGCTCACGATTTAATTTAAAATTATCAAAACCAGGCTGAAACACACATACATAAAATGTATTTTTTTTAACTGAAAAAAATATGACAATATCATACTCAAATTAAAGATTGTTCTCTTATTCTTTCTAAGCATAAATTCTCCATTGATCTCATCCCGATGCAAATGGGTAGCTTCGATGTCAAAGTATGCATGGATTGGTTATCTTTGCACCGTGCCGAAGTCGTTTGTTTTGATAAATTCATTCGCATCCCGCTCGTCAACGGTAAAATTCTTAAGGTCTTTGGAAACACAACGTCACGAGGTTAAACCTTATGTCGTGTGCTCAATCGCAAAAGTACTTACGCCAAAAGTACGTTCCGTTTCTAGCTCTCTCGGTGACAAAAGACAAAAAGGAAAGGAAGATCCAAGATATTCCTATTGTTCGTGATTTCCTTGATGTCTTTCCCGATGATGTTACCGGTCTTCCTCCCATTCGTCCGATTGAATTCCAAATTGATCTTGTGCCCGGCGCGATGCCCGTGGCCAAGGCTCCTTATCGTCTAGCCCCGTCGGAAATGCAAGAACTATCAAAACAACTCGAAGAACTTTCCGATAAAGGCTTCATTCGTCCAAGCTCTTCTCTTTGGGGCGCTCCCGTTCTCTTCGTGAAAAAGAAGGATAGTTCGTTTCGTATGTGCATTGATTATCGTGAACTTAACAAGCTTACTATTAAAAATCGTTATCCATTGCCACGTATCGACGACTTATTCGACCAACTTCAAGGCGCAACTTGTTTCTCCAAAATTGATCTTCGATCGGGTTATCATCAATTGCGTGTTCGTGAAGAAGACATTCCAAAAACCGCTTTCCGTACTCGATATGGACATTTCGAATTTTTGGTTATGCCATTCGGGTTAACAAATGCACCCGCGGTATTTATGGACCTCATGAACCGCGTTTGCAAACCATTCCTTGATAAATTCGTTATTGTCTTTATTGATGACATCTTTATCTTTTCTAAATCCAAAGCCGAACATGAACATCATTTGCGTTCCATTCTCGAACTCCTTAGAAACGAACAACTCTATGCCAAATTCTCCAAATGTGAATTTTGGCTCGAGAAAGTTCAATTTTTGGGACATATCGTAAACGACAAAGGTATTCATGTTGATCCCGCTAAAATTGAGGCCGTTAAGGATTGGAAAACTCCAACGACTCCCACGGAAATTCGATCCTTCCTCGGTTTGGCCGGATATTATCGGCGTTTCATTCGGAATTTTTCCAAGATCTCTTTGCCTCTTACCTCTCTCACCCATAAGGGACAACCCTTCGATTGGGGTTCGAAGCAAGAGGAAGCCTTTTGTACTCTCAAGGACATGCTTTGCAATGCTCCTATTCTAACCCTTCCCGATGGAAACGACGATTTTGTTGTATTTTGTGATGCATCCCATCAAAGCCTTGGTTGTGTTCTCATGCAACAAGGTCAAGTCATCGTCTACGCATCAAGGCAACTTAAGGTCAACGAGAAGAACTATACGACTCACGATCTCGAACTTGGTGCCGTCGTTTTTGCTCTCAAAATCTGGAGACATTACCTTTATGGTACAAAATGTGTGGTTTTTACCGATCATAAAAGCCTTCAAAACATTTTCGACCAAAAAGATCTCAACATGAGACAACGACGATGGGCCGAATTACTTAGTTATTACGATCGCGAGATTCGCTACCACCCCGGTAAAGCGAATGTTGTCGCCGACGCCCTAAGTCGAAAGGTTAATGTTAAATTCGTTCTACTTCTAAGCGTCATTGTTCAAACCGATCTTCAAATTCGTATCTTTCAAGCTCAACGCACCTCCGTTGAAGAAGGTAATATGTACGACGAAATGTCATGTGGAGCCGAACTTCAACTCGAAACCAAACCCGATGGTCTTTTGTATTTTCTCAATCGTTTGTGGGTTCCCGATCGCGATAACCTTCGTACTTGTATTCTCGACGAAGCTCATAATTCGCATTATTCCGTTCATCCCGGTGCGGATAAGATGTATTTCGATCTTCGTGCTACCTTTTGGTGGCCGGGTATGAAAAAGGACGTAGCGTTGTTTGTATCTAAATGTCTTACTTGCTCGAAAATCAAAGCCGAACATCAAAGACCTTTTGGTCTACTCAAGCAACCACCGATTCCCGTTTGGATATGGGAAGACATTGCTATGGACTTTATCACCAAATTACCCAAAACCCAGAAAGGCAACGATAGCATTTGGGTGATCATCGATCGACTAACCAAATCTGCTCATTTCATTCCGATTCGCGAGAAGTACTCTGTCGAGCAGCTTGCTCAAATCTATGTTCGGGAAATCGTGTGTCGACATGGTTTGCCATTGTCTATCATCTCCGATCGCGATGCCCGTTTTACCTCTCATTTTTGGCGATCTCTTCAAGAAGCTTTGGGAACACGTCTCGATCTTAGCACGGCTTATCATCCTCAAACGGACGGTCAATCCGAACGTACAATCCAAACACTCGAGGATATGCTACGAGCATGTGTTCTTGATTTCGGTGGGAATTGGGATTCTCATCTTCCGTTCATCGAGTTCTCCTACAACAATAGCTACCACTCTAGCATTGATGTGGCTCCTTTTCAAGCTCTTTATGGTCGTAAATGTCGTTCCCCGATTTGTTGGAACGAAATCGGTGAAGCTCAAATCACGGGACCCGAGATTGTCCAAGAAGCCACCGATGTCATTAATCAAATCCGTAAGAATCTCCTAGCCGCTAGAAATCGTCAAAATAGTTACGCCGATATACGGCGAAAACCTATCGAATTTAATGTTGGCGATATTGTCCTTTTAAAAGTATCTCCTTGGAAGGGGGTAGTCCGTTTTGGAAATAAGGGTAAACTAGCTCCTCGTTTCGTTGGTCCTTTTAAAATCCTTGAACGTGTTGGGAAGGTGGCTTATCGACTCGAGCTACCAGAAGAACTTGCCGATGTTCATCCTACTTTTCATGTATCAAATCTTAAGAAGTGCTTAGCCGAGGGTAATCTCCATATACCTCTCGACGAAGTACATGTCGATGAGTCGATGATCATGGTTGAACGACCCGTTGAGATCATGGATCGCAGCGAGAAGAAAACCAAGAGTAGTCGTATTCGGTTAGTCAAAGTTCGATGGGAATCACGGCGTGGCGCGGAGTTCACTTGGGAACGAGAAGACACAATGAAGGAGAAGTATCCACACTTTTTTGCATCATCATCGTCATCTTAATTTCGGGACGAAATTTCCTAAAGTAGGGGATAGTGTGACATTCGTCAATTTCGGGTCTCGTTTGTATTCGTTTATCATGTAAACTGACCCATTTTGTAAACCAAAGCTTATGATATAATAAAAAATGATGGATTTTATGTTACAATATTGTTTTACACTTGTTGGGTCTTGAAAACATTCTTTTTGGTCCTTAAAACTCCTTAAAATGACTTAAACCAAACTTTGGGGACTATTATTGCCATTTACCAAAAACTTATTTGAAAATTTCAACCATCACATGCATCTTTACCCTATTTGTATGAACCATACTCTTACCATTATAAAAGCAAGGCTCCATACACCATTTTGGCTGTTCATCTTCTCCAAAATCTCTCTCAAATCCAAGTATTCATCTTCAATATTTTGTTATTTTTATTTCTTAAGGTCAACTAACTATAGTCTTTCATTTTAACTTATTCATCTAATATTACTAACACTTGAATATGGTGGTACAACATATATATAATACACACCCCTTGTTTCCTTTATTTGTTACTTCATCGACTCCGGTTGGTTAAGTTTCGAATGTCATAAGGCAAGGCTTCATGGAGGACTTCGTGTTCTTGATATATATATACACACACATAACTTATTATACATATCACTTATGACTAACTTCTAACCCTTTTAGTTGTTCATCTTATTTACAAGTTCCATTGTGTGGGTTTGTATAAGACTAACCTCGGTTTAACCGAAACTAGTCCAAACCGGAAACCGAACTTTTGTTTACTAGTTTTGTTAAAATAGTTGTTTAAACATGTTTATTGCTATATTTGAGTTTCAAAAATCATTTTTACAGTTCTTTGATATTAAGCATATGGAATCCATCTATGAACTCGTTGGGAGATGGAAACCGAACTAAACCGAAACTTTTGCTTAAAAGATTTGTAGTTAACTTTTTAGTTGTAAAATTTAAGTTTTCTTCATTTATAAACCAATATACAAGTTCTATGATATTTGGGCATGTAGAAACCATCTATGAACTATTTGTGAGATGGAGACCGAACCAAACCGAACTATACCGACTTTTACTCGCTTAAGACACACAAGTGTGTTTTTAGCTATCAAGACTTGTATATTTCTTTAAAAATAGTTTACAAACTGATTTTAATTATTTTCTTAAGTACTTGGAATTGTTGGATCCAACTTGATCTCATCACATAGTTTGGACCGACAAAAACGAACACTCGCTTAACGTGCGTTGTTAGTTCTAAACAATAGATCTACATACTTGGTTAAGTGTTAGTATATTTTAATGAGTTATCTCATAACAATTAATATGTTGGAAAGTTGACTTTGGGTTTGACCATTTGTCAAGACCCGAATCGACAACCCGAACACTCGTTAAAAACACGTTTTAGTATCTTCAGTCCCAAAGGAACTTGCATTTTAGCATTTTTCCCACCTTATTACTTAACATTGGTTAAGTAAATATTAAGGTTAGATACTTTAACCCGGTTTCAAGCAAACTTACATTTTTAAAGGATTGTTATTATAAATTCTTAAATAGTTACATTTTAAACCTTGAACTTAATTGTTTACTTTTTGCAACAATTATTTTATTTAAAGATCTTCAAGACAACCATTCTAAATCCAAGATTTTATTGTCATTTAGGCCTTGCTCGTTAAACTTCATCCATTCGGTTATTCATCTTTTACCGATCAAGTTTTATACTTGAACGTGAGTAACTTCATACCCCGTTTTCTATCTTTTGTTTTGGGGTGACATTTCATACTTATTCAAATCAACTGCTTTATACTTGAGTCTTAAACCACAAACGTTGTTGTATATTTTACTTGAATAATTGCTCGATTTGGTGTTCTATGCTTATATGCCTGTGTGTTTATCGCTTTCAGTTGGTGGAATCTATAAATCCTAGACTACTTGGCATCCCCTTGTAGCAAGGTGTCGTTAACGTAATGCAATTAATGATATTCTATTAAATCCTAGACTACTTGGCAATCCCTTGTAGCTAGGTGGCGCTAACGTAATTCTATTAGCGATTGTCAATTTAGCCAAGTTTATAGCTATTATTTATGGTTTTTGTATACTAGTTTTGTGGCTTTTTATACTATATATCTATTGTTCAAACTTATGAATTGCTCACCAACCTTTGTGTTGACAACTTTATTTTATGAAATGTTACAGGTTTGCATCTAGGTTGATTATGGAGTTCGGTGAAGAAAATGACACAAATACCGTTAGGATATTAGCAAAAATGAACAATATTTGATTTGCTATATTTTGCTATATTTTATTGTATTTGACTTATGAATATTTGGTTATGTGACATTTTCGATTTTGTGAAATGAAATGAGTTTGTTAAATATTGTCGCTTTAAATAGTGTCATGCGCTTATGGGCAATCGTTACACCTCGGCATATTCCGCCGCCTTTGGTCGGGGTG
Source organism: Bidens hawaiensis (assembly GCF_021521415.1). Classification (NCBI taxonomy): domain Eukaryota; kingdom Viridiplantae; phylum Streptophyta; class Magnoliopsida; order Asterales; family Asteraceae; genus Bidens; species Bidens hawaiensis. Next base: position 777,331 of record NW_027491672.1, read on the forward strand.
TGACAGATAGTCTTGTAATGTCTATGCCTAATCTAATGGCATATTTTTGCAATGAGACTTCTCCTTAAGAAACCTAAAGCTGGAAGTAATACTTGTATTTTATCTATGAACCTTAGAATTATCCTCTTTTAGGTTTTAGTGGTAATGAGTTGAATAACATATTATTTCTAGCACCAGACATTTCTTTTCGTGTACATATGTTGCTGATCAACACACTCATTTTTCTTTGTTACTTTTGAGTGTTATAGTTGATTCGTAAGGCACCAAATTGTACAGCTGAAAATTTTAGTATGTAATGTACTAAAAAATGTATTTATTTTCATGTGTAAGCCCTTAATTTTATGGGTCATGTTATTTTACATTATGATGTCTTCGGTAATGACATTTAACCTTATAGTTAGAATTTTCAAGAAAGAATGCATGCATCTTATGAGTTATTTTGATTAGTCTTTGGAAAAACTAAATCAAGAATAACTTTAGTGATAGCATTTATTTAAATAAACTATTGATTATCATTATTATAAGAGACATTATGATTGACGCATCCCATTTGTTATGATCTTGTTTTTAAAATAATGATTGTTATTAGAAAGAGCAGTAGGATAGCCATATCATGTCTTAATGAATAATTAAAATTGAGAAGAGCTAAATGTTATTAAAACTCTTTATGAGACAAAATTCAATTGTATATTAAGATTAGAGTGGATGATTTGGATGAGATCGTTATTTATGGAAGAAAATATAGTGAGTAATATTATGAGATATTAAAATAATATAGATTAAAGTTTATGATCATTATATTAATGAATGATCATTAATATGAGGATCATTATATTTTATTGAAGATGTGATATGTCTATTATTAACATCAAACTAATAGACTTTAATTAATAGTTCTACTTAAACAAAAAATAAATCACCTTTGGACAGAATTAAAATTTATTTAAGTATATGTGTAAAACAATTGTAACACATCACCTTTGGGCAGAAGTGAGACAATTATTTTAATTATGCACGGGCTAGTTTTGCTAAATAAAAATGTAACAAATCACATTTGGGCAGAAGTGAGACATTTGTATCATGTTAGGCAAAACTAACAAAAGCTTTTCAGTTATACTTGAATGATAGGGTAAATGTAACTCATCACCTTTGGGCATAAGTGTTACATCAAAAGTTCATTCAAGTTAAACCTTTATGTTTTGTAAAATTTTATAATATTTAAGGTTTACAAAACATTTAATTAATTAATAGCGGAAAATGTTTAGAGTAAGGATTTTTAAATTTCCAGTAGGACCTTATTTTGCGGAATTAGTTCTCGGAAATTTTGGGTTCCAGAGAATTGCCAGTTTCTGGCTTTTAGTGTGTTTTTCAGTATTTGAGTGTTTACATGATTTTATGGAGTTTTATGGAAAATGTTGATTCCGGTATTAGTGAGTTTTCGGGTTTATGGGTTATGACCCCAAACCATTTTAGAAACTCATAAACTCTTAGAACACATAAGCTATTTTAAGCCCATAATACATGATTTTTAAATAGCCCGTGAACCCGTAAACTAGTTTAAGCCTTTAACCCATGATCTTTATTAACTAAATTAATGATGATAAGATTTGGTTCAAATCTTTTTAATGATTAACAATTATATTTGTTTCCTATTTTAAGGGGATTTAAATCTTTTAAGAAAATATTAAAACTTCTAAGTTATCCAAGATTTGAAAAAATATTTCCCTAAATAATCATTAACAAATTTTAATATAGATTTTGAACCAACATATGTATAATTTTCGATAATAATGATGAACACGAAGAACATCATCGAAAATTTTTAACAATTAAACATAAAAAAAAACTTAGAATCGAAATCTTTAAACATGAAATTAACAGATTTCGAAAATATTAGAGTTTACTAAATATGAATTTTAGAGATTTTAAACAGTTTCATGTATTGTTTTCGTAATAGAACATGAAAAAAAAGAAACCTAAAAAATTAGGGTTTATCAAGTTTTAGTCCATATCTTTTGATTCAATTCCAGATTTACAGAAAACATGAAGAACTGATTAATCAACATCACTCTGATGCCACATGTTGACCAGTTTTTCATGTAAGTAATATAAAACATGATAAATATTAAACCTATGAACCTGTTACAGCATGAAGAGTAGTAACCGCACAAGGATATGATGTACTCGACATGCTTGTCATCTTGATCGAGTTCCCCTTTAGGATGTATAGTTAAGGATGGTTAGGGTTCTTGAGAGGAACCCGGTTTAGAAGAGAGAGGAGACACATAATTTACTTATGTGTGTGAGATTAGATTATGATGTTAATTTATTCTCTCTATATATACACCAAATGAGAAACCCTTTATTAGCTATTAAGATTTATTAGCTATTAAGAGTAACATGGCGCATCAACAATTACCAAACTAATATATAATAATATATAATTAATTATTTTGATTTATTATTATATAAATGATAATGATGACCATATAAATAAATATATAAAATGTATTTATTCTTACAGATACATCATTTTCCTTTTTTTTTTACTTTCCTGTTTTCCTTTTCTTTTGATGAATAAATACCACTTTGAAAAAAAATTCAAACAATAGTCATCCAATAGACCATCGCCACCAAGGGTTCCAAATAGTGAATCAGAACACGGCAATAGTATACCACGGACACAACCACGTCAAAGCCGCCTAGGTTCCCAAATAGAATCCAGCCACCACACCGGATTTTCGGTTTATACCAAAAAGACGGAGGTGTCGTACCGGCACTCCGTCATCACAAAGCAAACGTCAGATATAGCCGACGACACGCCGTCACCACTGAACGGCGGTAGTGATTGCCTAAAGATGAAGCAGAGGGAGAGAGAGTGACGTTGTAAGACATCGTTATCGCCATCCGCCGCCGCCACATACGGCCGAAAAGATGGTGGGCAACAACGTGCTTTCTTTCTATGGCAAACGATGAAGAAAGAAATCGTAGAGAGAGAGAGAGACGAAGAGGTGGAATAACTGGTGGAGAGCAATGAGTCACCGTAGGACGTGTCAAGCAGTAGTTTGTTAATTTCATGAACAGTAGATTATGAGAGGCCGACAAATCTTCCTTTTTGATATATATATATATATATATATATAATTTTCCTTGTTCTCTTTTCTTCTCATATTGGGCTCGGTACAGTCTATCAATCTTTGAGGGCTTATGATTAAAATCCAAATTAAAGGCCATCCGTCAAATTGGTGCTTTGGACTGGAGTCAAATATTAATCTTCAATCATCATGAAAATATATAGTGATTTCCTTTTGTCTACACGGAAGAAATCAAAATCATGATTAATTGTTTTTATTTTCTCATAACATTGTGGTTTATTATCTTCCACATCAAGTGAAAAAATGAAGTAGAACCTTGGAAGCTTGTATTGTAACATTTAATTATTATTACAACCATCAATTCAAAGACAATTATGATAGAACAAAACTTCACAACTATGTATGTACACATGAATCTATCTATGTCTTACAATAATCTTCTCCTCCTTACACTCTTGGAAGAAGCTTTAGACACCAAATAGCCCACCCCCAAACACACCACCCATATCCCCACATCCACCGCCCACCCCACCCCCTCCACCTCACAACCACCATCTTCCACCGCATCGCCACCGTCCTCCACCGCCTCACCACCACCGGCACAATCACTACAACCACACTCCACCACCACCTCCTCCTCCTCACTCTCTTGCTCCGGTATCTCCTCCAACCCCTCAAAACACCTCCTCTTCCTCCTCCTCACCACCATCTCCACCTTCTCCCTCATCACCACCTTATCCTCCTCCGCCGCCACCACCACCACCTCCACCGCCTTCACCCCACCACCACCACCACCACCACCACCCCCACCCTCCAACCCACACCTACACTCCATCCTCCACTCACCACTCCCATCCCTCCTAAACCCACCCTTCACCACCTTATCCTCTTTCACATATACCTCAAACTTAACCCCCTCACTCACCCTTACCCGCTCCCTACTCCCGTACACTACCTCCCCATCACCCGATACCACCCGATGCAACGTCATAAACACCGCTGCATCGGGTCGTATCACCGACCCGTTCACCTCCAACGGCCCCCCCGTGATCCGCGGGAGGTAGTGTAACGTCAGGGAGTCGGGTAAGGATGAGTACCCAGCTGGGGGTTTGGAATATGATAATTTTACATGAAAGGATTTGAGCTTGAAGAGACGTTCAGTTTGATCAACTGGCTGAAACCCACGGCACATGTTTGATGTACTTTTGATATGCTCTTAATTTAATTTAATGAATGAAATGAAATGAGATGAGATGAATGGTATGGTGTGAATTGTGAATATTTTGTTGTATAAGTTGATATATATTATATGGGTTTGGTGAATGATGGATGGAGGAAGAAAACAAGGGGTGGTGCACACGGTTTGTAAGGCGGTGAGTAAACGACAAAAGTTAGCGCCAACAGAGAAATTGCGAGGTTTGCTGCGGGAAATAACAACTTCTGTGTGCGACTCTGGATGGATATTTGTGTCTCGTTAGTTGCTCGTTAAATTATTATTATTATTATTATTATTATTATTATTATTATTAAATGGTAACTTTATTGTGTGATAGACCAAAGCACTTATTAAATTTGAATCTTGTTATCACACTCTAGTCAGATTATGTTGTCTTAACTAGGTTCACGCTAACAACAAAATTTAACCTTATGTCGTCTAAAACGATGTAGAAAACACAGGCTCTTGTTCATTTTCTTTGTTGAGAAAATTCAACTAATCTCTAATTTAGATTATTAATAAAAGATTTGAATATTTGTTTATTTTAGAATTTAGAGAAACCTGAAAGATTTAAATATTTGTTTATTTTAGAGTTTAGAGTAATTTGTGGTTTTTCATCTTCGTATGATTTGTTTAAATTTGTTATTTAAGTTTAAAATTATAAAATATATTAAACACCCATCAGAGTGAATGTTTCTCCAAAATATTTTTTTAGAAATTAAACATGAATTAGTGAATCATAAGTCCCAAATTGAATCAAGTTTAAAACTTGAAAACAAGAGTGGCATCATATCATACAAGAACAGGAGTGAGATGATGTTTTTTCATATGTGAAACTTATCTATGTGATGTATGAATATATATAATTTATATGACGTCCTACTTGCGGTGCGCATATATAATTTATATACGTGTGGGTTCTCATGTTGCCAAAAGTGAAATTAACTAATTTTGAATGAAAACCCACCACTAGAGTGATATGTGTCCTTTATAAAATATATTTAAGTATTTGAGATTTTAACTTCACAATTTTGTATGTTCTATTATTGATTATATATATATGTGTGCGAATTTATATTACTGCCCGTTTTTTTTTCTCTCACGAGTTATATGAAGACACATGCATTCTCAGGGACGTCCCTGACATGCACCAATCAGCTTGTGTACCAATGGTTGAGTGTTATGTGTCTTATATCCAATGCTTGATGCAAAACTACTACCAAGTCGAGGGTTTCATCGAAAGCAGCCTCTTTATTTCTACAGGGTGGAGGTAAGACTGTCTACATCTTACCCTCCCCAGACCTTATCATAGCTTTACTATTAATAGGGTTTACTGAGTACGATGATGATGAATATATTTATTAGTGCCCCAATTTACCCATGTCATGTCATTTATTATTTTTATTTTTTTATGGGTGGATGTAAAGTTGGGGAAAAAAAACCTCAAATCATAATCGGTTTACTAAACCGCTCCAGAAACCAATTTGAGGAAAACTGGTGTTGAAACCGTTAAAAGGCGAATCAAACTGGTTTAAAATTGGTTTCAAATGCAAACGATCATTTTCCATTTAAAACCAGTTTCAAAATCAAACCAATTTAGGCCAAACCCGATTTTAACTTCAGTTGGCCAAACCCTAACCACTATGTTTTCTATTTTAGATCCACAAGTTAAATTGTATAATACATGTACCGTTTTACGATGTTGAAAATTTATGTCTCTCTCTTAGATCCATAAGTTTAATTGTTTAATACATGCACCGTTTTATGAGTTGAAAATTTAAAACTGCTCACAATCACATCCATTGAATGAATGACTTTTAATAGCATCATCACCATCGGCAAGGCCCAAAATATCTTTTTATGACATCTACACCATGGTCCCCTTATCAATCATATTATTACAGAGTAATCATTCATCGAAATAGAAGATAAAACGAGCAACATGCGACACCACAAGTTGTTTAAATTTTAGAAATAACATTAGTAGATTTTGAAGTCCTAGCATTACTATAATCACATTAACCATATCCTGATTTAACTTATGCTAAAGGTTAAAGCAACTTCAAAACCACTTCTCTTTCTTTGAGCCAATCATGACATCATCCGTTATAACTCAAATGTCGATACAAATATAACACAATAAACTGTTACTTTACCACGTTCGGTATAAGCTACATCCGCCCATGATCACCAAGACAACGACAAACAATAATAATATACAAAAAAATCTTACATCACCTATCATCTATAAGGAGTCAGTTCCACACTCCCACAAACCATCAGCTCTCTCAAAACATAAAAACTTAACCGGTTATAATGCCTGCTAAAACATCGGTCTTACCTCTTGCAAAAATTGTGTAAACAAGCCGAATAGCATCAAGCCATGTATCCAAGTATTCCCATGACTCTGAAATCTGAGATTAAAAAAAACAAGATTCTCCGTTTCTCAATGTTGTCATTAAAAACTAATGTCAACAAAATTTAATCAAAATTATTCGTTACCAAGAAAGTCGGTCCATGAATTGTATCAATGCAGATTGAAGGACCAGGTGGCAAACTCAAATCTGCACACGTGGATACAGAGACAATATCCGGGATATCAATCTTAATTGCAGGCCTGCCATTATGTGTATCTGTCACAAATTAATCATAAATATCAGTACATGTAAACACACACACATTTATACATACATAATTACATACCTGTTGGAGACCTTCATGGTTCAAAACAAACTGGGTGTGTTTCCAGTCGCAACGTGGAGTGATTGGATTACCCACTGGTGGTGCGGTTAGAGAACCAACTTTTAGATAAGGTAGAGGCAGCTACAATACAAATTAAAACTCAGTAATGTGATTATATAACAACCATGATTAATAATATAATTAGCAGACTGTAAAATTCACGAACCATGGATCGCACAAGCTTCAATGCGCTCGTGTAAACCGAGTAATTTGGCTTTAACGCATGAGCAGCAGCAATATAAATAGCAGACTGACTGTATAATTCGTTTGAAGTAGCATCATGTCCTCCAGTTCTTGATGTGTCTTCTGCTAATCCATACTGTAAAAGCAAGATTAATGAAATCAGTACATGATTACATACTTTATATACAAATTAAGAAAAGTTGGTTACACTTGAACTAACCAAAACAGTGCCGAGGTTGTAGATGGCTCTATGAAAATCAAATTGCAACTGTATAGCTGCACGAAACTGCATTAAAGAACACATGTCATTAAGAGATGATACATGTTCATGGCCTGCGTTTGGGCTGTTAAAAACCAAGCCAGGTTGGTCTCGGGCTCCAGCTTGGGCTTAAACGAGCAGAATCGGCTCGGCTCACTTATTTTATAGAGCTGAAAAGTCAAGCTTGAGCTGGCTCGTTAAACTTTTATATTGTTATTTTTTCACACATTGATAAGTAAATGACAAAAAAATAATTTTTTACATACACATAATACGAAATTTATAAACTGTAGAATTTATAACGCTATATGTATTATTATTCTACACCCTGCTTGCGGTGCGCGCATATAATGTATATATGTGTGAACCCTCGGGTGGGCAAAAGTAAAATTGCACTAATTTTGACGTTATTTTACTAATCTCGTGAAAATAACGTTAAAAGTGGCGGAAGGTTAATCAGGCATCATGTGGTGGCGTTGATAGCCGAAAGACAAGGGCACATGCACCGATCAGCCGGTGTCCCGATGATTGAGTGCTATGTGCCTTATGTCCAAGGCTTGATGCAAAACTACTATCGAGCCGGGGGTCTCACCGGAAGCAGCCTCTCTATCCCTATGGGATAGAGGTAAGGCTGTCTACATCTTACCCTCCTCAGACCCTACCATAGCATTGCTATTGGTGGGATATACTGAGTACGATGATGATGATGATGATGATGATATGTATTATTATTCTTTTATTTTATTATGAGATCGAGAGGTAGATTCAAAATATTATATGTATTATTTTTGTTTTTTTTTCCCAATATTTTTATCTGTTATTGTTACCATTACTTCTATTATATATGTTAAAATTTGGGTTTAATTTAAATAAGCCAATTGAGCAAGTCAACGGGCCATTATCAAGAGACCTACGAGCTGAGCCAACCCTGGCTCGGGGTTCGGCACGTTTACAAACAAGCTTTTTCAAACGAACTTCGAGCGAGCCATGAGCCAAATGATGACGTTAATATGATATTATTGTACCTTACTGATTGCACTTTTTACTATTATTTGCTTTTCACGTGCAGGAACAATCGCACTCAGTTCCTGCAAATACCAAATTATGATATTAATAACAATTATGGAAATGGAAATAAATATATAAGTTGATGAAACTAAATCTAAAAGATTACCTGTAAAGCAAGCCCCCAGTTGTTGAGAGCCTGAGGACTGTTCCAGTTTAGTTGAACAGCTTTTTCATAATTATTTGTTGCCTGCGATATTATAAATACAAAATTCAATTACCATGTATTTTACATTCTTCATGATATTATGATTAAGAGGTCAAACCTGCTTCCATAATTCTTCAGCTTCCTTTGTACGTCCACGCATTTTGGCTCGATCAGATATGGCAATAGCCCAGTTATAATAAGCCTGCAGTTATGCAACTAGCTTTGAATATCATGTGTCATTAATTTATCAGTGTAACTACTTCATATGGATTGCGATACATACATCATGAAGTGTAGGGTTCAAACGTGTAGCCTCGTCATACTTTTTGCAAGCTTCTTCAAGCAAAGCATCTTTGGATGGTGAACTAGTATCTGAGTTAACATTATCTGCACTTTCCTAAAAACAAAAGCAAAAGATACAAAATGGTTTATATAATGCGGCAAGGTATTGGTGGGCCCCGTGAGTTTTCTCTATCAGGTTCTAATTAATACCAAAAAGAGTATTACATTGCATACATATATAGCACAGATAGTAATAACATAGTGAAGGTATCTATACTCAACGACAAAAATCGTGTGGTGTGACTGGTCATACTCATTGTTTTGGGAAATAGATTAAAGCTAGAAAGCAGGTGCCTACAACATGTATCTATATATTTATGAACATTGCTTGGTCGCATGGTTACCTGAAGAACTAGTGCCCAATTATAAAGTGCATCATAATCATCTGGATTTCTCTCTATTGCATTTGCATACCTGAAAGCAAAAGAACATATAATAAACATTACTTGGTTGCGTGATTCTTTTTTTCATTTGTTGTCGTCTAAGAATTGTTGAAACAATTTGTACTTATTCTCATAAATTTCAGTTCTTGCTACAAGAGTTACGAGAATTCTTTGCGATCTAACAAGATGGAAGACTTAATATACAAAGTTCAAGATTTAGCATAACTTTGTCTAGGATGCATACATAAAACATGAAAAAAGGACTACCTTTTTGCTGCATACGTAAGAATCCGTTGCCTTGACCGACCTTCCTCGTCAGAACTGGTGATACTGTTGATCAACTCCATGGCGGCACTGTTCTTTTCAGTATGCTGTGTGTTCTCTTGACTACAAAATTTCAAAGACATGACAACAAGAACATTAGTATATTAAGTTATTAACACAACTTCTTTATCAATGAGAAAAATACGACCGGCAGTCAGAGAGTGAGAGTAAGAACAGCAATACAAGTTTCGAAATTTGATCAAGGTAACACAAAACGTGAAATAACATGAGTTGTAAAATGTATTCCTAGCATTATTTATAATCTTTCATAGCCAAAAGTCACAGCAGTACTGGAGAGACACTAATCACACAATTAGCATAATTCAATATTGCTATTAGACAGGGGCTGCATGAAACTGAAAAGGCCAAACTTAAAAAACCAAACCAAAACAAAAACTGACGGATTGGTTTTACGTTTTTGTAAAAAACGAATTTATAATAAAAACCGAAAAAACCGAATTTAAGTAATTCATAAGAACTTAATAAATACTTATCTCAAATATTTTAGCAAAAATGCATAATCATCATTTAGTTATTAATCACCAAATGATTTTTGCCCAAATTCATTAACTTTGGTCTTTTTACAGCACAAAATTTTCAAGCTCAATAGGCAAAACCAGCCTGAACTGAACCATGCACAGTTGCACACCCCCTAGCATTGCTCTTTCTACTAAACAAAAGACTAAATTTTGAAACCCGAACGGTTTAAAGCAATCCACAGTGAATAAGTTGAACAACAATATTTATAACGGATTACATAATCAAAAACCTAATCCTTTCAATTTGAATAAACCCTACCGATACAACATAACTAATTAGTCACAATCAGTAACAAGTTAGGTCTTTTCCTTAAAGACATTCCATAACTGTCAAAATATTTAGATAAACCTAAACGAGCATAACCGACGTTCACAAACGTAAATGAATGAACAAATCAAGTGTTCATCTTTGTTCGTTTATTAAGTAAACGAACTTCTTCTCGCCAAACAGTTTGTGAACGTTCAATTTGTTTATAGGCCTAGTAACAATTAACAAAGCCTTATTAACTAACACCTAACCAATTAATCACAATCAGTAAAAAAAATAGGGCTTTTCATATTCAATTACAATAACAACCGTCAAAATAATAATAATAATAATAATAATAATAATCAAATTAAGTAAAAAATAAACCTTTGCCTGGGCTTAGCAGCAGCAACAGAAGTATCAGTAGCAGAGAGTTGAGATTGTTGATCTCCATTCTTCAATTCATTCAGTAACTCTCTCATAGTAAAAGTTCGATTACCTTCTTCTTTCTGAGCCACCTGCTCATTGTTGTCCTTTGCTTCCATCGGTTTCGGATCTATGTTATTATTATTATTATTATGATTTGATTGGATCGGTTGCTGAAGACTGGAAGAATTATCAACAATGAAAGGAAAGGATAACTTATTAGGAAAAAACTTATCGATAGTAATTATCCTATTTTTGGAACTATTTTCATTTTTATCCATAGTAACTACATAAAAAGTTACTAAGTGATTATAATTTATAGATGAAAATAAAACTATCATGCAAATCAATGAATCATGCACACAAAACAATCCATTTAACATGCCACCGTTGAAAATTTGATTGTAATGAATTGCCTTTCTTGCTTACCAAATTTCTCCCTAACATATATCTTAACATTTGTTATTTATTCAAAATAAATATTTAAAAAAAATTGTTAGATTTTTTATGTATCCTTAACTATACTTAATCACCACAATGAATTAAGGTAAATTCTAAAATCACAAAGTTTATTTTTTGAACTGCAAGTTTCATTTCATTTCAAAACAAAGACAGCATCCCCTGCTAACAAGAAGCTAGCAGAGACCAACAACAAACAACAAACAAATCACAAAGTTAATTTATAATTGACAAATCAATTTTTTTATTATTTAAGAATTATATGGGTAGACCATTCCAACTTATTGCAATAAAAATATATCTAACCCATAAATTATACATGTTTACTCAAATCATCTTCTCTAATTTTGCCTTTTATTTTAATCTCGTAGTTAGACATGCCTTTTCTCATTTATTTTATATAACACAAAAGGCTCAATTTGAACCTCACTTGATCTTAAGCTAATCATAAATTCTCCAAAGCAAACATTACAATATTAAATTCCCCGAAATGAAAAGAAAAACATGAAACAAGAAACATAAAAATACATTATTATAACATAACAATTTCAAATTTTCAATAACTCATATTAACTTGATCATTCACTTAGATCGTTCGATGTACTTCTTCTTTTCTTCCTCGGTCATGAAAGCCGTCACCGGGAACGACTTCCCGATCCCAACCGGGACCTTGAAGTAGATTTTGGAACTATTTTCATTTTCCATACTCATCTCCACGATCGGTACCCACATCAACAATTGTTTACTTTTAACCCCGGTCATTTTCTTCATCTTACACTTTTCAATATAAGCAGTCACTTCCGTATCATAACTCACACGCGTGTTAGTTGCCTCGAAAAAGTGCTCATATGGACCCTTTTGTTTCATCCAAACAAACCCCGTGGCTCTAACCCGCCCACACTCCACAAGATCCTTTAGTGGGAGGACACCTCTAGGGAAACCGAGCTCCTCTAGAAGCTCGATGGAACTACGAAGGCAATCTTCGGCTCCATACTCAATTTTGGCCCCGGCTCTTTCGTCTGCCATTTTATTTTATTTTTCTATGGTTTGTGTGAATTGTTTTTGGAATTGAATTATAGGGAGTGAAAGAGCATTGTGTTATATAGACCAAATGAGTTGGTGGGCAGGGGTTGGGGTTAAATGTGGTTAGGTTGGGATGGTGGTTCACCTAATTATGTTATGGTTCGTGGGTGGTGAGCCACCTACATTTATGTTTTACACTCATGGTGCTGTGTCCATTATTGGATTTTGGATTTTGACATGTCTATAAGATGTATGCTCAAAATAATAAAAGCAATAAAAGTGGTTACATTTACTAGCCTACATATTTTTGTTAGATGTGACATTGTGACTTGTTTTGGATACGTTGATATGGATGGACTGCCTGTATAATGGTTTATAAAAACACACGAAACCATTTGATCGTATATGATGGTTAGCTGACGTCTCTTGTTATGTTTTCTATATTTTAACAGGACATTTTAGGGTAGTGAGTTGGGTTTGGGAACTGAGCGGGGAGGGGTGTTGTGGCATGGAATTATGGAAGCCGGCGAGGAACACCACCCCACATGCTCGACTTTTGTTTATGTTTGTTTTTTAATTAATGAATGAAATGTATGTTCTTTTTACATTGCAATTTTTATTATTAAAGAGATTTATTTTTATTATTTAGATAACTAAAAGTTTAGAAAAGTTAAGGATCGTTTACATTCTTTTAATTGAAATTCCCAAACCCTTTATCAAAATTGTCTATCAAACCAAATAGATATCCTCATTTGGTTAATCTAATCAAAGGGTTTCCAACATGTTTTCCATATTATTGTGAGTCACTTCCCTATTATTTAAAGTGTTATTGTGAATGAAGGAAAAAGAGAAACTTACAGTAAATTTGAAGAAACATCCTTCATCATCTATAATTTTTTAACTGGTTTAGTAACCAGTGTACAACATGAGCGAAAAAATCACAATATGAAATAAATAAAAATGTTCAATAAACGTACCTGGGGTAAAACGACTCAACCCGCCAACCACCACAGTTGCAAAATATGAACAAATAAATCAACACAGGATGGAAAAAATATGAATAAATTGTAAAATGAATCTTACGATTTATAAAATGACCATACATCAAGCCTATATGAATAAATTAATCTACACTGGATGTCGAAGTTTTTGTTGACTTCCCCATTTCCTTTAATTCTAGCTATTGCTTTTAGGGATGAGAATTTTCCCAAATATCAATGCTTGCAAATTCAGTACCCGTATTTGTACTTGTCTATTTGGTTTGGGTATGGGAACCCAAATTTACTAACTATAGGTACGGTACTTTTGGGTACATGTACGAGTACAAGTATGTGTATTACGGGTATTGGTACCTGTTTAGAATATGTAAGGGCTTTTATTATGTTTCCAACACTCATGACTTAATTTTCAAGCGAGATTTTCAAAACATAATATATATTAGTTGAATAAGTTAATTCTCAATCTATAGGTATATATTCATATATTGTGTATTCATATATATTTATTTCATGTATGTGTAATTGTGTATATCATTAAATAACTTGTATTAACTTTCTCTCTTGTTTTTCTATAGAAATTAAGGAAACAATAAATAAAGAAAAGGAAAAGGGGAAATGGAAAGATGACTAGCGAAGATTAAACGAATGTTGACTTTCTTTGTATAAGTTAATTTTGTTCTAAACATTTTAATAAAAATTTTTTTTGATACTTTGCATGTTTTGGTATTCATTACTTGATTTTGAATGAGTTTCATATTATGATTAATTTGTTTCATTTTTAGTTTTGGTATTATGTTTTGGTAGAAGCTTCACGTTTTGGTATTATAAATAATTAATTGTTTGTACCGTACCGTTAACGATACCTAGCTTAGTGGAGATTTATAAAAAAAAAAGAACAAAGGGGTATCAAAGCGAGTATCGTACCCAAGGTACATGTATATGTACCCGTACTTGTACCATATAATTCGGGTACATGTATGGGCACCAAGATTTACTGATGGTACGGTCTCGATCTCATCCCTAATTGCTCTAAAGGCTATGTGTAGTGGAGGGACTACAAAATGGGACGATTTGTGTCATATGACACCCACTCAGCAAATGGTGATTTTTGTTTTAGGGGTGTAATGGTGTTGTAAGTCATTACATACACACACACACACACTAGTGGGAGAGCCCGCGCATTGTGGGGGGAGGCAATGAGAATTCGGTTGGTAGTGTTTCGGTTCATTATGGTGCCAACATTACTTGTGCGTTGCGATGGGAACTTATGAAGATGTCTAAAGTGTTGTTCTTAGTCATGTTTGTCGTTTCTACAGACGGTTCAAAGAAATAGAAGAACACAATTGAACAAATAACTAAAAGTAGAGGTAAATATCCAAATTAAAGACTAAAATACCGTCATTTTTACCATTACATGTATCATTTTAAACCTATACAAAGATACATAAGTGATTCTATTCCCGATGACCAACCTCCTTTAAGTATTTCACCTGTTGACTTTTTCAAGTCAAACTATGCTTCTTGGACCAACAAATTTGATTCTTAGATGCAATACCAAGCAATTATTGATTATGTCCTTGGACCTTAATATACATATATGTATATATATATTAATATATAGTAGAGGAGGAATATTTTGAGAACTTGATGAGTTGTAAGAACTTTAAGAACTCAATTTTGGACCACACATTTAATTAAATGATATGAAATATGTGGTTGAGATTAAATTTAATTAAAAAATAAATCATGAGAGAGAATAAATATTTTTGATAATTACACAAGTTTAAATGTTAGTTACACATGTGTAAAAATTCGATTCGGTGTGTAAAAAAATACTGCAATTTTTTGTACATTACTTACACTTACGTATTACACATGTGTAAAAAAGATTCAAAATTTTTTTTGTTGCGTTAAGTTCTTTCGAGTTCTTAAAACTCAAAGCGGTTTTAAAAAGAAACCAATCCTTAATATATATATATATATGTGTGTGTGTGTGTTTGTGCATATATATATATATATATTATATATATAGCTTGATGAATCTGAAATCCCAATTTCCATGTAGCTTCGGTTAACTTTTAACAAGTTTTGTATGTCATAAGCAATTAGTCGGTTTATATGTGTATTTTTTTCTATTAAAACTTCTTAAAGGTTTAAGTTCTAAAGGAGGAATCTGCAAGTATGCTAGACAATAAATGACATTATGACACATAGCTTTTCCTAACTTGCAAGTACTAACCTACCCACTGTAATATAGCTAGCCGCCTAACATGCTAAAACGTCTAGAAACACATAAGCTTTAATTAACTATTAAGGTGTTAGCCTACGTAAAAATTAGGCTAGGAACTACAATTAAGACAACTCACCTTAAGTTTAAGAAATTAATCAATATACCTCTTGTCAATGTATTTGTATATAGGATTTTAAGATACATTTTGTTTTTTTGATATCCTACGACATATTGATCAAATGTATATCAAGCTAAAATGCTTCAAATCAGAATAAAAAAAGATAGTCAGATCAATATTTATTCGTTACCTGAACAACGTCAAACAAACATAATCACAACAATTAATCAATTATAGCCAAAAATACAGATTTATCACAACATAATCATACAACACCATCCGCCATAGATAATCACATCAATGCATTGAAGCATAAAATTTAAAAGAAGTAAAGGAAAAAGAACTGGTACCTGATAAAGCAGCAATGTGGCCCTAACTGACAATCGCATGTATGAATTAAGCACCCTTAAAACAACGATCTCATTGAGTTAGGGGCAATTATCGATGGGTACAGGGGCATAACCGCTAAATCGGTTTCGCATACAATCGATCAATTCAATTCGCTTGTAGTATATCGTCAACAAACCATCTGAGTGCCGTCGGCTTGAAATTCCAAAAACACCCACCTGTAGTGTCACAAAAATAGGGAAATTACCTTTTTGCCCATAGACATGCTTAATAAGGTAGAAGCGATATAATCATAATTCAAAGTAACAATATTTACATAAGGGTTGTATTTAAAGGTTGTAAAAGTCTTTCAGATGTATTAGACCTGCAATTGCCTACATACATACAAATGTATAATTCATGTATGTAATCAAACAATTGTAACTTTCTCAAAGCTAATACTTTAGCTATAAACTTCAATACATAATAATTTCTTCAAAAGTCATCATGAATTTCAATATATGTGACAATTCGCCATAATTGTGAACTTAGTTATCAAACTAAACAAAAAGTAAGCAAAGGTAATCAACAGGATATTGTTAAGAATATAGAAACATAACAAGATTTTAATATTTGTTTTAAAGAGTGTAGTTTTTGTGACCATATTAAGGGGTTTGTGAGTCTGTGACGTTGCATTTTGAGATTATCTGAGTTTTTATTGTTGGAATAAATATAATTCGTTTTAAAAAAAAAACGTGTATTATTATACACAGTTTCTTTCAAGACACGCGTCTAAACGCCCCCTTAATACACTATAATCTTTATAAGTTCTACAAATATGTGTTATTCAACCTACCAACTTAACCCACATTAAAAATTACCCGTTTTGATAATTAGCCTACCCACCAAACACTACAATATTACCACACTTGTTAAATGTTGTATTTACCAAATTGCATCCTTGTAGTGTTGGATTATCTTTGAAGCCTCCCCACAAAAACCATCTTTTAGAGCCTCGGATTTACTCATGCAGCTAGACCTAACCTATCATAAGAACAAAAACAATAATAATTTATACTCTAAATAAGATAAGCCGAGAACTAATAATTAAAAGATATTATCATAACATTAATTACAATAATAATATAAATACACATTAAACAAAAATTGTATTATAGTTAGGCTCCTTTAGGATAATTTTAGGTTCGAGCTCAGAGTCGAACTTGTTTAAGCTTGACTCTATTCGAGCTTTTAGCGAGGCAATCTCGATTATTTCACGAATGGATTGGCTCATTTACACCTCTAGTTATACTTTTGGGCTATAGCATATAGATGCTAAACTTTTTGCTTCAACTTAAAACGAGCATAATAAGCTTGGCACGAACTTGACTCATTTACATGCAAGCCAAATTCGAGAGAGCCATGAGTTGCAAGATTTCTAACAACAATAATATGGCTGACATTTACCATATGATTATATGTAAAAAAGGCATGGAACAAAGTAAGTATAGAAGCTTACAACAACTGGAGGACGATTACCAGGAACCACAATAGGCCATGGTTAACCAACTAAAAACTCACGGAAATCGTCTCGTTACTTATCACATAATGTTTAGAATGAAAGCAGACATAAGATGAGGAAATTTCCACATTGCATAAATTGCATTATTCATACACCATCAACATCAAAGAACATTGACAACCCACCTTCCAAACTGTAAATAAGCACACGGTTTGGTTGTTTGATACAATTATCTCCACCTACAATAAATCCATAGCATTGTTATATAATGAATTTAATTGCCTCAATGAACTAATATTTTACAACTGTTGTATTAAGTTAAAATAAACACTAAACATGTCACAATTAATCTGAGTGCTATTGATAAACACAAAGATTAAGTAACTGAGCATAAATCCTATTGTTATAATTCCAAAACAAATACACATTAAAAACATCAAACATCATAACTGCACAAAACCAAAACGCCACCTTGCAACTCGTTACCAAATCCATCTCTATCTCCAGACACAAATCGTCCCCTAAGCCTCACAAGTTAAATTATTCAATACCGATCAACTGCTTCCAAAAACCCATCGAATGATCCAATAAAACTCATATTACAATCAAAATTTTAACCTGCAAACGAATTAACAACTCTACAATTAAAAAATGCAATCACATCCAAATATCTTAAATGCAACATCACGTAAATTAGGAAGTTACAATAATACTAAATTAGGGAAAAAATAAAACTGAATTTGGCGAAATCTTACGAACTCACGAGCATTGCGCTGTCGGTGTATAATTATCTCTCGCCGATTAATTTCTCTTTTTTGACGGGAATACGGAGCCGACCGGGGCACAGATGATTTCAAAAATGGCAAACAGAAAGATAATTTTGAGGGAGCTTAGTTTGAAACTGTTTATTGATCAAAAGCATTCAATTAAAGATTGAATGCAACCGAGAAAATCGTCCAATAATAAACAAGGGTGGTTGTAACGGTTGAGGCTAGAGTGAAGTTGATAGTGACTTGAAATGGAAGTATTGAAGTCATCGGCGATGTAGATTGCAGGCGAATAATCCGATGGGTGGTCACCGGTACAGAGATGATTTTGGGAGCGAGAGAGATGTGATAATATAGAATAGATAATCAAAGATGATTGGGGAGTTCTGAAACTGTTCATTGACTAAATAACTTGATGATTCAAAACCCTAAACCGTCAATTAATGGTGACAATTAGAGGAGTAATTAAACCTCACCGGAGGAAGATTCATAACGACATATGTGAAGTCGTAAGTCGCCGGGGAGTCATAAATATTAAGGCGTCTTTAAGGATTTAAGGAGAGAGAAGGTATGGAAGTGAAAGATTGAATATAGATATATATAGATATATCACACACATAATATATTATAATAATATTTTCCACACACAACCCACCCACCCACCCTCTCACATTTTGCCCCTTTTGTAGTCCACCCAAAGGACAATTTTGCCCTTACTGACTTACTCATATAAACAGTGTATGTAATATCTAGCCTTCATAAACTTCATAATAATTTTTTGTAGAAAAATGACCACATAATAGTTTAATTAATAATATTTTTTATACATTTATCATCACATTTTCTTTCACCTCCACTCATAACCACTTTTAACAAATATTAAAAAAATAATGAGTATGAATAGTGTTTCACAAAATTACTGCATTAACAATAACATTTTCCCTCCCATCCACTCTATACAGTATAGCAAACCTATTCACATAAGACACGTGAATGCTCTCAGAATCTCCCATTAACATAACAATCTAATCAAAATAAATTGATTTGATAAAAATAAATTTTTTATGACAAATTTTGTTGTCTTTGCATGCAATTAATTAGTTAATTATATAAAGTATAATGAAAAAGAATTAAGAATTCTTATTTATCTGCTACATATGACCCACTGTCTACTGGTATGTTGTCTGCCTCATACAAAATTGTGTTCGTTCAAAGTCAATCATTACATATGTAAGATTATAAATTTGTTATTTAGATAAAAACTTACGGATTTGTCGTCTCATAGTTCATTTACTATGAATTCAAAAACAACCTATGAATCATGACATTTAATTCAGTGATAAAAGGAACATTTATTTCATACATTTGTAATTTCCAAACAATGATTTTATGGCTTTGTTTCCCGGTAGAAAACATACCCATGAGGCCATGAAACCTTGAGTCCATGACTGTGTTTGTGATATATTCTACAGAATACTTTATTGGCATATCTGGATGAGTATGCGGCTCACGAGGAAACCCGGCCCAATCAAAGTCAACTATCTATACTGTATATAATACACCAAATAAGGGCAAATTAAGACACTCATTTTTAGTAATTTACAACACTTAAAGCATGATGTACATGTGTTAGTAAGGGTAAACATGTCTTTTAAGCACAATCCATTCAACTTACAAGTTTGGTCCCTCATCTTTAACCATATTATGTTTTTATTTTAACTTGTAAACTAACTTCTCACCCATGATTTTTAAACGACTATAGCCTTTTCATACGTTAATATTTTTATAAACAAATAGCACCATAAAAACGAGCATTTTATTCTCTTTAATTTGGATATGATATTGTTATAATTTTTTTCATTTAAATAAATTAATATGTTACGCATGGGTGTTCAGTGTCCAGTATAAACCGCGAACCAACCGTTCACTACGTTTTGAAAATTTTGAAACCGACCAATAAACCGAAAGTAAAAAAAGAAAAAGAAAAAAGAAGTCAAACCAATGACCGGTTTAAACGATTTCAAGGTTTTAACCGAACCATAAACACTTATATCTGTTACGTGATTAACAGGTTCAAACTCACGCTGCATCGCGCGGGCACCCGTCTAGTATTTGTAAATGAAAACCAGTAATACTTAACCAACATAGCCAACAATTTTACAAAAACGAAAATTTAACTTGAAGATGGGTGTTGATGTCCAATCCTGAGTACTTGATCTTCAACATTCCAATTCCATTCGTGAACTTCACTAAGGCATTACAACAGTACAACACCATAAATTAGCATTACCAATATATAAGATTGCATATAAATAAGATATACCGAGTCTGAATTGAAGTTTGTCAATTTAGAAGTTTAACCAGACCCAACGTAGGCTATGACGGGGTCATCGTAGCGTCAAGAAATCATCACAATGTGGCCAAACAAACTCCCCACTTCTAGTTTTTATTTAACTAAATGGGATCCTTACATATTACTTCCTCCGTCCCATTATAAGTGTCATAGTGTGAATTTTCAAGTCTTTCTTTGGCAATCTTGACCGTGAATATTTTTGTTTGTGTCATATAATGCTTGATGAAAATTATATCAAAGTAAAATACATTTAAAACCCAATTCATTCATATATTTTACATCAAGTATTATATAACACAAACAAAAATATTGTCGGTCAAAGTTAAACAAGAAAGACTTGAAAAATCAAACTATGACACTTATAATGGGACGGAGGGAGTAATTCACATCATACATGAACAAATTCAATAAATTATGCATTTCAAAGATGATTTCTACCAATATTAATTAAAAGCCTCAAGTTTCCAATTAGGTTAGGTATCATCTTATTCTTCTATATATTGACTCAATGCAAATTTTAGAAACATAACCAACAATTATAATATACTAGCTTGAGGTCCGTGTACTACATGAGTTTTTCAATAAAAGATAACATATAATAATTAAGTAATGAAAAGTTATGCAATTAAAAAATCATTTACTATTACTGGAATCGTGTTTACATATCTTGGATTCATTAAAGGTTATTATAATTAAGTAATGAAAATCATTTACTATTATTAGAATCATGTTTGCATATCTTGGATCAATTAAAGGTTATAAAATATGAGATAATTGTAAGTTCCAAATATTTGCAGATAAATAGGAATCCTACTATACTATTAAAATAAATTAGTTTGCCTTTACAAGCCCCTTTTCTATTGGATGATTTCCTTTCTTTCCAAATATATCTTGCACTTCTCTATTTTTCTTACCAATTAAATAAATCAAAAATAAAATCAATCTATACCACATCAATGCCACCTTAATGCCATGTCACCAATTCCTTTCATACTAATGTCAACTCATACTCTAACCTATATTTAATCAATAACGTTTCTTAATTTTTTACCCTAATCATGTTTTTCTTTCTTTCTCTAATAGCCGGATCTTCTTTCATCCTCTCCCATATTCCGGCCACTCCAAATCTATATCTTTATTAATTATTTTCCGGTAAGTTTCTATTATATATTAAATTCCGATTGTTGATATATGTATTTCCGGCAATATTATATTTCTTCCGGTTATTGTTTCCTCTAATCTTTTTATGTTTCTTTTAATTGTTAACTAATTTTATTAAATTCAGTTTAGGTTTTTAATAAAGAAAGGCGATGTCTACAATTTTTGGACGTGTTTACGTTTTTCCGGTAAGTATTGACGGTAATTTTTTCCGGTTATGTGTTATACTTATAACAATGATGATTGTTTTATATTTATTAGTATTTTTTTAATTTTTCATGTTCTTTTGTTTGACATGTTGTTAATCTATGTTCTAGATCAAAATTATGTTCATCCATCGACGGTATCAAAATCGAAGATTCCATGGTTAAAAACCATATTTCTTATTTTCCGGTAAGACATTTAATTTTTCCGGTTACAAATTAAAAATCAAATATTCCATAATATCAACATTAATATTCTACTTTCTAATTTCAGGTCAATGCCAAGACTAATAGATGTTCATTTCTCTGAAAATTCTACAAAAAAATCCGACATACCATGGTCATTGTCACAATATCATTTTTCCGGTTACATCTTTTAAATTTTCCGGTTATTAACTATAATTCAAAAAACCATAATATCAATATTAATTTTCGTTTTTATTGTTTCAATTATTTTCCGACTCATATAATATGATTTCACGATTGATCAAGACTTTATAAGATGTATTTTTATTATATTATCATGTATAGATTTTCTTTTTTGAAAATTCATGTATTTCAATATTTCAATTTCATAAATTTTAGTTAAAGCTAAATATTAATCTATACCTTGATGTATATTTTGTTTTCCGACGCCTTAATAAATGACACAATTAACTATTCCATTAATTCGAATTATTTAGTTTGACTTTCCTAATTTATGGTCATAACAGGATTCTCATTTTAAATGCATTGACTTTCTCAATTAACTATTTCCTAATTTTGTCGCTTAATACAATTTATTTCATTCATATTTTATACACAATTTCTTTCCTTAATTTTTAAAGAAAACCGATTTTACAAATTAACTTCATTTTTTTTTCTCATTTACTATTTGGCCATATCAATGATAATTATAAAATAACATTTACACATACATAGAACTTTGTTACTACCTTTTATAATATAATTATTGTATTCCCTTTTATATAAAAATTTAAATCTTAACGAAATACAATTAATTTGCAATCATTTCACACAACTCAAAGTTAATATGAGTTTACCGTAATTGTATATAGTTTTGGTGTATCATAAAAACTTAATTTTAAATTAATTATCCATAATTTACATAATAATAATTTATCTAACATTAAGTGTCCATAATCTATAAATAATAATACATAATAACATGTTTACTAATTTACATAAATAAGTAAATCAAGATATCGAATTTATTTATGGTATCTCTCTACATTTTTGGTATATTATTTAAATTTGAATTTGAATTTCTAATTAATTTCCATATTAATTATTTGACTAACATTTACACGAAATATTAACATGTTTCCTATTTAACAGGTTTCCTTTAATTGCTTGACTAACATTTGAATTTCTAATTAATGTTTATTTGTTCCTTCATTTTGTATATATAACCGAATTAACATCAATATTGTAATTTATATACTTTAATACTTTAATTATCCTATAATTTATATACTTTAATTATACATAATTTACATAATAATAAGTTCCCATAAATTTGAATTTCTAATTAATGTTCATAATAATGATTTGACCAACATTTACATGGAATATATACCAACATTCAGATTATGTTTAAGGTAACATATTAAAATTGTACTTTACAAGTATCTTATTATTTTTATTTTTGTTAAAAGATTACAAGTTACCATTCATACCATTACAAATTCAAGTATATAAGTATTTGACCATTCACATTAAATCATTTTTGACCATTCATATTAAATCGTTTTAAATTTTAAATAACATTTACATAGTAAATATAACTTTCTTAAAATATATTAACACGATTTAAATACTTTTAAATTTAAGATTTACACTCACAAATTATGTCCATATAAAAATTAACATACATTTATTTTGACTATTGTAACATTTTAAATTAAATATTCTCTTAAAATCCATTATTATGTTATTAAGAGTTATTATTAATTACATTAAGTTTGCTTCAAACAAAAGAAAAAACAGTGGACACGTTTTGGATTTTAAAAAATGCACATATATTATGTTAACATTTTAAAGTCAAAATATGACATTTTAAAATTAAAAGTTAGACCTTTTAATTCAAA
The DNA here is from genome assembly GCF_021521415.1 of Bidens hawaiensis. Lineage (NCBI taxonomy): Eukaryota > Viridiplantae > Streptophyta > Magnoliopsida > Asterales > Asteraceae > Bidens > Bidens hawaiensis. Next base: position 801,548 of record NW_027491672.1, read on the forward strand.
CATGGTGTGTTAATTTTTTTTCAAGATATTACGTTACTAGCTATAATTTTTTCAAGATGGTAATATTTAATTCAAACATGGTTTACAATAAATGTTTTAAATTGATGTGCAAATATACACGAGTACTATCTTAGAGTAATAAATATTACAGTTATTGTTGTGTAATAAATGACCTAGATAAATTCATCTTTAAAATCAACATTGAGATAAAAGTTTTGTTGAATCGACATTGTAGAATTGTTTTATTGATTTGGAGACTAATTTCATTTGTTTGCTTATTATTGTACTAATGATATAAGTTATAAAATATTTTAACTTTTCATTTATCTTTGTTAGTCTTTGTATATTTTTGTATTTGATTTAAATAAGTTATGATATCTTATAATTCATGTAAAAATATCATTTATTTATAAGTAAAACATTTGCATTTCATTAAATTTATATGATGTTACATATATATCATGTTTTTAAATATGTTGCACCGTGTGTAACACGAGTACCATCCTAAATCAATATTGGAATCCAATGATTTGTTTTTTTAAGAGATTTGGATCACTTAAAGCTTGCTAATGTTAAAAAGAAATGGCACATTTGAATTTGGAAAATGAAGTTAGTGATAAATGTTTTTCAAGATGGTAATATTTAATTCAAACATGGTTTGTAATAAATAATTTAAATTGATGTGCAAATAAACACGGGTACCATCTTATAGTAATAAATATTACAGTTATTAATACGTAATAACTGTCTTAGATAAAATTCATCTTTTGAATCAACATTGAGATAAAAGTTTTGTTGAATCGAGATTGTAGAATTGTTTTATTGTTTTGAAGACTAATTTCCTTGTTTGCTTATTATTGTACTATTGATAAAAGTTATAAAAAATATTTTAACTTTTCGTTTATCTTTGTCAGTCTTTGTATGTTTTGTATTTGATTCAAATAAGTTATGATGTTTTATAATTCATGTAAAAGTATCATTTTTTTATAATTACAACATTTGCATTTCATTAAATTTATATGATGTTACATATATATTATGTTTTTAAATATGTTCCACCGTGTGTAACACGGGTACTATCATAAATCAATATTGGAATCCAATGATCTGTTTCTTTTTAAGAGATTTAGATCATTTAAAGCTTGCTAATGTTAAAAAGAAATGACACATTTGAATTTGGAAAATGAAGTTAGTGATAAATGTTTTTCAAGATGGTAATAATTAATTCAAACATGGTTTGTAATAAATAATTTAAATTGATGTGCAAATAAACACGGGTACCATCTTATAGTAATAAATATTACAGTTATTAATGCGTAATAACTGTCTTAGATAAAGTTAATCTTTTGAATCAACATTGAGATAAAAGTTTTGTTGAATCGACATTGTAGAATTGTTTTATTGTTTTGAAGACTAATTTCCTTGTTTGCTTATTATTGTACTATTGATAAAAGTTATAAAAAATATTTTAACTTTTCATTTATCTTTGTCAGTCTTTGTATGTTTTGTATTTGATTCAAATAAGTTATGATGTTTTATAATTTATGTAAAAGTATCATTTTTTTATAATTACAACATTTGCATTTCATTAAATTTATATGATGTTACATATATATTATGTTTTTAAATATGTTCCAACGTGTGTAACACGGGTACTATCATAAATCAATATTGGAATCCAATGATCTGTTTCTTTTTAAGAGATTTAGATCACTTAAAGCTTGCTAATGTTAAAAAGAAATGACACATTTGAATTTGGAAAATGAAGTTAGTGATAAATGTTTTTCAAGATGGTAATATTTAATTCAAACATGGTTTGTAATAAATGATTTAAATCTCTGGCCTGAAGTCAACCGAAAAGGTAAGACATTAAAAATAATAATGGAATATGTATCAGTTTGTCTAAATATAATATTTCATGAAATCTAAATGTGTAGACTAAAAACATTTTTTTAAACTTCTTCGTAGGATATTTGTACACCTTCGTCCTACCAGTTCACTCTGATTTCAATTTCTGAAGATGTTATTCCTGACCGTCTTTCATCGCTTGACGAAAAGGTTATTTTTTTACTATCGTTGATGCAAAACTCAAGCGCAAGTTGGATGACACTTATGATGTTCATGATGACACTTGTATGTCTGCAAACAAGACGAAGGTTGACGAAGAACCAATTGTTGATGCTAATGTTGGTGAGGGAGATACCGTTGGAATGTAAAAGATATAAAATGGACGGATTTGGAATTTTCGTAATAAATGCAACGTTTTGCATGCATGCTTACTTTATTTTTTTGGTTTGAGATTGGATGTTTTTGTGTTTATTGTCCTTTATTTGACATTATCAATTTGGTTTTATTTGTCGTGTTTGAATTTCATATGGATAGCAATGAATTTGTGTTTTCCTAATGTTATGTGTTGTTTTATATTTGTATTCTCTATTCTTCTTGGTTTATAGTTCACACCAACTACTATGTTTATTCTTTCTAATGTTAGTTTAAAAATAACATATTTTTTATAAAACTTTAAATTAGGGAATCTTCATCATCGTGATCTTACTAACATTACTTTTTACATTGGTACTACCAACATGCAATTTGAATAATGATACACCCATTTTGGACATCTACATGTATAATATTCATCATGACATATCTTTTCAATATAACTTATGTTGTACTCTTTTCCTAAACTTAAATACCTAAACTTATTTTTTTATTACATTTTCACTCTTCAACAAACAATTGTAACTTTTTAAATTTAATGTATGTATTATAAGTTAACATGAATTATAATGTTATTAGCATAAATAATCGACTTTATTTAGCTTCATACCATTAAATACTACATTACACTTTATGGTGAAAGCCACTAATAATTATCTAACAACCACACATAACAAAACACATAATTTTATAAAATTTGATGAAAGCCATTAATAATATATAGTTTAATGTTACAAAAATTTTAAAAGGAAATGATGTATTTCCTATAATTCTATGTATTAGTTATTAAATAAGTTGAAAGGAAATAAAAGTTAGTTAAAGAATATTTATTACAATACTTATACGCAACACCAACGTTTATGTACGAGATACAACTATTTGTTTATTTATTTTTTTTCAAACTTATTAACATTAATATAACTATAAGTTTATTAATTCTTTAATATTATAAAAAATAAAGTTTTAACTTATCAATATTTAAACATCTTTGCTTTACTAAAACTATTTTGATAGTAAAAATGTAACATTTAGATTTGTAAAACCAACAAAAACACGTGTTTTTCACCACTGACTTCCTGTTTTTGAAACCTAACATTATCAAACTACAAATTTACAAACGAGTTATAAATTTGAGATGTCTTTTTGAACCATTTTTACTTTAAACGGTAAAAAAACATATAACAATACCGACAATTATAAATGTTTTATAAAAACAAACTACTTAATTTTAAAAACGTCATATCATAAAAAAATATCTCATCGTATACGAAAATATACAATCTATATTTGTAATTCATATTAAAGAATTTCTTACAAATTAAAGTCTAGAAAGTTAACATAATAATATTATAATATTACTATAATAAATTTATAACCATACTATCTAATATCAACTCCTCAATTTTCAAAAGCCCTTTCATCTTCTTCGACAGCCGGTGTTTACACATGGTCAGCTATATGTGGCTTTATCACGAGTGAAGAGTAGAGCCGGTGTTAAAATGCTTATATTAGATAAGGAGGGTAATGTTACAAATAAAACTACAAATGTAGTTTATAAGGAACTATTTAGTTATTTATGAAATTTTAATTTTCAAGTTTTTTTATCTATTAAATAATTGTAAAACGAAAGTTACTTTGTTGTTTATGAAAAGTATTATATATATAGTAATTGTAGAACCAATGTTATTTTGGTTGTACTTATGTTGAAGCAACTTTTTGTTTATAATACGTTATAATAACAACTATATATCATGTTATTGTCTCCTCGAGTGTTGTTGTTAAACGTTTTATATATTTCCACCTGTGTCGTACACGGGTCAATAATCTAGTTAAGTATTAAATTAACAATTCTTAAAAAAGGTGAGGTTTAACATGGGGTGACAAGTGGGAAAACTTGTAGCTTTTTATTAGAGAGTATAGATAGATACTATTACAGTGGCAGAGCCACATATACTTGGCCGGGTTCGGCCGAACCCGGTCAATTTTCGGTTTTATGTATCACTTACAGGTGTGATTTACGAACGGACTCATTCTTTTTCGATGAGCGAACCAAGTGTCATTTAAAAAAATATTCAAACCCATTGATTATGAAAAAATGGGTTAAAAATGTTTTAGTAATGAATATTTTTCTATAAATTATAAAAAGTAAAAAAAAAACAATACAAATTAGTAACAAACATTACAAATGAGTCAATAATAACCCATATATACGTTTTGAAAAAAATAATAACCCATATATATGATATATTTATTATAAAAAGCACACAAAATTATTAATAGAATCGGTTAATAATCCCAACTAATTAACACTAAACATAAAACCTAAATAAAATTTAAATAATAAAAAAGCCAAAAACAACGACCGATCAAAAATTTTTCTATCAACAAGACTTTTGCCTCCTTCTTCCCTAGTTCGGGCCGAAAACAACGACGATGTACTTTTGTTATGATAGTGATTATGTCTTATTTATTTGGCCGATCATTAACCGACTCAACCAATCCAGGCCCGAAAATTTTGACGGAGTAAAAAACTTAGCACCAAAAAATCCCAAACCCATAGGATAAATTTCCTGGCTCCACCTCCGCCACTGCTTCATTGTACATTCGAAATTCATGAATTCATAGCTACAATTTAGATATAAACTTCAAGATCTTAACATGCACTCACACATTTTCATCATTAATGGAAGTTTATATAATTCAAGATAATCTAATCATTAGGGAAACATGACTACTTCAACAAAGATATCCAGGTTATAATATTATCATTCTAACAAACCCCATTTAAAACTTAAACATCAGCTGGTTAATTAATTACTAATACTTGGATGTGCTACGGTCTCTTGTAATATATATCATGGATGAACTTGCCTAATTTGTAACATCCTGAAATTTCAAATAATAATATTTAATATATTTATTTATCATGATGGAAAAGTTACTTGAGTTAGTAAATAAATAAAATAGTAATAAAGAGGGAAAGATAAGTAGGCCAAATAGATAAAATTAATCATGGACTAAAAATGAATGATGGGCCTTAGGTCCATGGGCTTAAGGGAGTATAAATACTCCTTAAACCCTAAATCTTTCCATTTCGATCCATCTTATCCTAAATATTCCCTTGCCTACACCATAAAACACACATACACCGCCATCGTCGGCCGTGAGTAAGAAGGAGAGGATCCGAGACCAAAATCAAGCCTTTTATTGATAGATCTTTGGTGTATAAGTTATATACAAGATTTAAAGTTCATAACCAAGTTAACCGTGACCAAACGAGCACATAAAGGTATGTTTTTGATCTTAAAGGTTACGTTTTTATGAACGAATGATCATGAAACCCAAACCTAGAGTAGATCGGGTCTAGACAAATCATAAAGTTGCAAACTTGATGATAAAAGTGGACTTAATCTATTCATTAGCTAAGGATCTAGCTAAAATGGGTTTAAAACCGATAAAGCTTTAAGCTTTATACCTAAAACGGGTTTTGAAAGTAATAAAAGTTTAAGCTTTATGCTAGATGCGGGTTAAATCTTGGTAGTGGGATGATATTGGACGATTAAACGGTTATGGAGAGTATAAATGATGGTTAAAATTATGATATGGGATGTTAAAAGTTATCTGAGCCTAGAAAAGGAAATAAGATAGAAAAATATGAACTAGCAGCACCAAACCTGAGTTCTCGGCCAACTTGAGATCTCGTTCACGTAGAGTTCTCGGTGACAAGGGTTTTCGGTCAAGCATGGGATCTCGGTCAAACCTGAGTTCTCGGTCAAAGCACGAGTTCTCGGTCAACATGAGGGTTCTCTGCTTGGAGTTCTCGGCCATCCCATTTTTCTGTTGGGTTTGGGCCTGAACCCAGCTGGCCCAGATACATTAATGGACAGTTGGGCCTGACCTAACTAAGTCCACAAGTTGTTAATCCCTTATCTAGATTAAAACAAAACTAGCCCATCATAGACTAAGCAAACGAGCCCCAACTTAGAAAATACATTGGTTAAATAAAATACCAACTTAATTAGTTATACGGTTAATTAACAAATATATATTTAACAGTTAGCCGGGCTCAGTTAAAGAAGGGAATAACGATTAACGGAGAGCGTAACAGGATCCAAGTGAGTTTCTAGCACCATTTCTTTGTTATGTTTTCGGGGTTGTGCGCATACTCGATGTGTTGTTAATACATTTATCCTAAGTGATAAGTGGATGTCGTATGTGATTATGTGAAAGGTATGAATGATTGCTTGTCAATACATGAACGATCTTCGGATATTGCACGTACTGTCAAGTTATAATGTTATGTTTAATGATGATATGATATGTATGATATATGAATAAATGTAAAGGACGTATGGTTGTATGGTAACGAAGAGGGAATCGAACCCTACTAATATTCGAGGAAGAGGGACCGAGCCCTAATAATACTCGAGGAAAGTAGGGCGTAATGCTCTTTATAACGTAAGATATGAAGGTAAGTAAGTATAACATAAAGAATGAAAATATGAACGAAAGCTTGTAAGTATGAATGTATTGTATGTTGTACGATTAACTAGAACTCACTCAGCGTAGCTGACTTTTAGTATGCACGCAGGTGAGTAGGATGAGGCAGCTCGCTTGAGGGGGATTGAATAAGAGGCTGGTATCGAAAGACTCAAGATGTTTATCATGTTTATGTTTAATTACTTAGTTCCACAAAGATGTTTGTTTAAGACAAGTTATGTAATGTTTTATGAAAGTTTTTATATTCCGTGAATGTTTTTATTAACTCTGATGATTAGAACTATGTTGATGAGTAAATCCAACGTCCAAATGTGAGGCACCGGTGACGGGGCCTTACAAGTTGGTGTCAGAGCAAAGTTAGAGAGATTTAAGCATCCTACATGCTTATACTCGAATAGAGAATGAGATTTAAGTAAGAAGACGCCAGTTCAAGAATGCCATTTGTCACTCAAGCAAGCTCAATAAAGGTAAAGTGTATGGTACAATAATAAATGTTAACTAAAATTGCTAGAGGAAGGATATGTTAGTGATACGGATAGGATTTCTTGATCCTTGATTGATTTACTGTTTAAGAATAGAAGCAACACAAATAGACTCATAATAGGAAGTGTATAGGACACGGAAAGTAACGTGATCAGCTAATCACAGCTGGCCACTGTTATTACCTGTTAGCCTTACTATCCTTGTACTAAATAGTTCCTTAAGTGATGACGTTTGTGTTTTCCTTTTATAATACAATGGCTGGAACAGGAGGTAATGTGGCAGATGGAGGGATCGTGAGAGCTGGAGGTCGCACTGGACGTCGTGGCAGGCCTCGTCATGTCCAACAACCTTCGGTCAAAACAACTTCCAACATCGGAGATGAAGGAAGCTGTAACATCCCGAAATTTCAAAGGTAATATTAATTACATTACTTATTAATAGATGGGAAGTTTACTCGGGTTATCAGGGAATAAATAAAAGAATAGGAGTTGGTATGGGTCGGGCTAATGTCGGGTAATGGAAGTGGGTTATGGACTTGGGTTAATTGAGATAGGTTAAATGAGAATGGGATTTCAGGGATATAAATACCCCCAAAATCCCAAAATATCTCATTTTCTCACCAAACTCCCTAACACACACTCCTTACACCCTCAAAACACACACATTCTAACCGATCAAGATTCGGAGCCGAGACCCGAGGTTTTGTTGATAGATCTGCGTTGGTAAGGTAAGAACATATCCAACAAAGCTAATATTACTGAAAATGGTTAGGATTGGATGGGTTAAACCGGACCCGAACCCAAACTGCCCAAATCGGACCTCTAAAACGTCGATTTTAGGCCGATTTGATGGTTAGGGTTTGTAGGCGCCGATCATACGATTCCGTGGGTACCAAAATCGAGTTATTTGGCTAAGAAACGAAGGAGTTATGGGCAAACAGATCTGCAGCGCGACAACTTCGCCTTCATCTGGGCAACTTCGCCTTCAAGCGATGAACTTCGCCTGCAAGCTAAGTTCGCCTGATGAACTTCGCCTGCAAGCCAAGTTCGCCTGATAAGTTCGCCTGAAGCCAAGTTCGCCTGATGGCAACTTCGCCTAAATGGTAACTTCGCCTAAAGGCCAAGTTCGCCTAAGGTTTAACTTCGCCTGAAGCCAAGTTCGCCTAAGGTTTAACTTCGCCTGAAGCCAAGTTCGCCTGAGGTTTAACTTCGCCTAAAAGCCAAGTTCGCCTAAGGTTTAACTTCGCCTGAAGCCAAGTTCGCCTAAGGTTTAACTTCGCCTGAAGCCAAGTTCGCCTAAGGTTTAACTTCGCCTGAAGCTAAGTTCGCCCGAAGGGTTAACTTCGCCTAAAGCCAAGTTTGATTAGAAAATAAATTATAAAGCGATAAGTTAAAGTAAGCTAATACTAGGCCACCAGATTAGGTCAGGCGAGTATTGATACGTGTAACTTGTACAGTTAGCCGAGCTCAGTTAAAGAAGGGATTTACAGCTCTCAGAAAAAGAAGCAGTATTCAGGTGAGTTTCTAGCCCCATTCCTTGTTATGTTTTCGGGGCTGTGTGCATACTCGATGTGTTGTTAATACATTTATCCTAAGTGATAAGTGTATGTCATAAGTGAAATGTGTGATAGATATGAATGATTGTTTGTCGGTACGCGAACGATCTTTGGATATTGCGCGTACTGTCAGGTTAAAAATAAAGGTACGAATATTATATATCGTAGATGTATGAATGTTCAAATGAATACTTGTCGGGGCGTGAACGATCTTCGGATATTGCACGTAACGACAAGGGGTATGGTTGTTAATGAATGAGGTAAAGAATGCCTAGAGTGTTCTTATGTTATAATGTAAGTATGTGTGTATAGGTACACGAATGGTATGTGATATGTGTGATATGTATGAATGATTGCTTGATGGTACGTGAACGATCTTCGGATATTGTACGTACTGTCAGGTTGTAACGTTATAAATATGGTAAGTATGATATGTATGTTTATGTATATGAACGTAATAAAGTTAATAAAAGAAGGAAATGACGGTTGTATGGTTGTATGGTTACGAAAAGGGTACCGAGCCCTAATAATACTCGAGGTAGGATGTATGGTTGTATGGTAATGAAGAGGGAATCGAACCCTACTAATATTCGAAAACCAAGGGACCAGACCCTTATAATATCTGTGATGTTAAGGACCAGACCCTTATAATATCTGTGATGTTAGGGACCAGACCCTTATAATATCTGTGATGTTAGGGACCAGACCCTTATAATATCTGTGATGTTAGGGACCAGACCCTTATAATATCTGTGATGATAGGGACCAGACCCTTATAATATCTGTGATGTTAGGGACCAGACCCTTATAATATCTGTGATGATAGGGACCAGACCCTTATAATATCTGTGATGTTAGGGAATCGAACCCTTCTAATATTCGAAAACTAGGGACCAGACCCTTATAATATCTGTGAGGTTATAGGGCGAAAGGCTCTTTAAAACGTATGATTATGAATGTAAAGAAAGTATGTAAGTAAGAAAGAAAGTATGTAAGTAAGAATGATGGTATGAGTACTTATGTGTGTATGAAAGAAAGTTATGAGGTTAAGTACGTATGTATGTAAGAAGGTATTGCATGATATTGTATGATTAACTAGAACTCACTCAGCGTAGCTGACTTTTAGTATGCACGCAGGTGAGCTGATTATAGAGTTAGCATGAGGATGACACACGGCATGGATTGAACGGCTGGCATCTGAAGAAAGAAGTAAAGATGTTTTAAATATAAAGTTTTGTGTTATGGTATCAAAGAAAAGATTTAATGTTTGGTAACAAATGATTGATGTTTTATATTCCGCGAAAAGTGTTAATAAACTCTGATTTGAAGAACTGTGTTTATGAGTAAATCCGACGCTAAAGTAAGGTCACCGGGTTCGGGACCTTACAGAAGCGCGGCTGGAGGAAACCCGAACAACAACTAAGGGGTTCAACTGGATCCCGCAATCCAAGCAGATATTGTTCAAGCTGTAGCCACTGCTGTGAAGAACCTGACTCCTGAAGGAACTGCTCGAAGCTGTGAAAGAACTACTGAATGGGCGGGTGGTGATGGTAGGAGAGATGGGGAAGGAGAAAGGGAGGCCTCGAGTGGGGTTAAGTCTGTGAAAGACGACGACAGGATAAGAGGCCGAGGTGGGTGCAACTATAAGTACTTCAAGGGATGTGACCCGTCGAAGCTGACTAGTTTGGGAGACGCAATCGCTACTCTCCAATGGATAACCACTATGGACAAGGTTATCCGCATTAGCGAGTGCCGTCCCGATCAAGCTGTCGGTTATGCCACCCAATCGTTTGGCGATGAGGCAATGTATTGGTGGGAATAGATTGAGCAAAGGAAGAGTCAAGAGGAAATCAAGGCTATGAAATGGGAGGATCTGAAAGAACTGGTTATGAAGAAATTATGTGCTGACGCCGAAGTTGAGAGGGCGAAGATGAAGTTCTTGAACTTGAAAGCTGGGATGATGACACATCGTGAGTATACAACTGAGTTCAACTGAATGTCTAGTTTGGTGCCCGATATGGTCAACACTGAAGCTAAAAGAATTAAGTGCTATGTGAGGGGATTGCCACAAAAAGTCCGCATACTAGTCCGGGCAAGTAAACCTGCTACTTTTGACTCTACCGTCGAACTCGTAGAGATGGTTTATGAGGATCTGGCTGTGGATGACGTTGTGGCGGAAGAAGAAAAGAAGGATAAGAAGTGGGTCGCTCTGGTTAAACGACCCCGTACTCAGTTGTGGAACTCCAAGGGCAAGAAACAGAAGGTGTGGGAGAAGAAGTCATGCAAAACTTGTGGCAAAGAACACGATGGTGAGTGAAGATGGGGCAAAGGTTCTGACGTTTGTTATAATTGTGGAAAGATGCATGCTGGGGAGTGCAGAGTCGGATCAAACGTCTGCTATAAATGTGGAAAGGCGGGCCATTATGCTCATGAGTGTAGCTCAAAGCCAGCATGTTACAAGTGTGGTAAGACAGACCACTTTGCTAGGGAATGCACTGAGGGCGAAGGTGGGGGAAGTGGAAAGAAAGATGATGAACCAACAAGGCCAAAGACCAGAGCCTACATGCTGACTCAAGAACAAGCTAAGCAAATTCCAAATGTCGTCAAAGGTATGTTTCTAGTAAACGGTGTTTCCGCTTCTGTATTATTTGATTCGGGTGCGAACAAAAGTTTCGTAATCACACCATTTAGTAAATTAGCTAAAATGAAATGTTCCCGAGTGTCTGAAACCTTTATAGTAGAAACCGCCAGTGACACTTCAATTAAAATAATGAAAATGGTTAAGGACTGTAAGATAGAGTTAGAGGGACATGAGTTCCCTGTTACTTTGTATGTTATGACCTTAGGAGGGTTCGATGTGGTTTTGGGTATGGATTGGTTGTCTGACTATGAGGCTCAGATAGTGTGTAAGAGTAAGATGATAAGGTTAAAGTCCTTGGAGGTAGTGCGGTGACGGTTTATTGTGATAAGGAAAGTTCTGGGCTTAATGTCATTTCGATGATAAAAGCCGAGGGATTGTTAAGGCAAGGGTGCGGTGCCTACTTGGCGTATGTTGTCAACGCTACAGCCGAGACGAAAGAATTGAAAGATGTTCCTATCGTGCCCGACTACCCAGAAGTATTCCCTTAGGATCTTCCGGGGTTGCCACCAGAGCAAGAGATAGAATTCCAGATATATTTAGTAGCAGGAGCCCAACCCGTCGCGAAAGCGCGTTACCGTCTAGCGTCGTCCGAGATGAAAGAATGAATGTCCCAATTGCAAGAACTCCTCAACAATGGTTTTATAAGGCCGAGTGTTTCTCCGTGGGGCGCACCGGTGTTATTTGTGAAGAAGAAGGATGGAAGCATGAGAATGTGCATAGACTATCGAGATCTGAATAAGCTTACGGTAAAGAATAAATATCCTTTGCCAAGGATTGATGATTTGTTTGATCAACTGCAAGGTTCAAGTTGGTTCTCACGAATAGATCTCAGATCAGGCTACATCAGCTAAAAGTAAAAGAGGCAGACATCCCTAAAACGGCGTTTCGGACGCGGTATGGACACTACGAGTTCCTCGTAATGTCATTCGGTCTAACGAATGCTCCCGCATCATTTATGGACATGATGAATAGGGTGTGTCGGCCTATGTTGGATAATTCGGTAATCGTCTTTATTGATGACATATTAAATTATTCAAAGAACGAGACTGATCATGCTGAGAATTTGAGAGAGGTATTGGAGACCCTGAAGGAAGAAAAATTGTATGCTAATGTAACACCCCGTAACCGCAGCGGAAACGTACACGGGATGCAACAGACACATCTTGTAACACCCCGACCAAAGGCGGATTATACATCGGGGCGCCACATATTGTTTCATTACTCGTGACACTATTGGGTGTCAATATTTAATAAATACATTCATTCGCGCACAGCGCAAAGTAGACATAAATCATCATAAATCAATATATTATAAATCATAATATTCGAACAGCAATAACTTGTCTTGATACATTTTAATCTAGGTCCAAAAGTAAAGACGTCCTACGTGTCCACAAGCTCCAAATGTAGCTACAGCAAACCTGAACATGTGTTAAAATAAAACGTCAAACACTTGCGTGTTGGTGAGAAATCAAGTTTAATACAATACATAGATAACCATAAATCTGCGCGCAACATGTGTATGTCTGGTTTTCAACAAGGGTGTAATCTGATCGGGACCAACTCTAAGATTCATAGACTGCCAGTGCTCACAATTGAGCTCACAAACAAGAAAGACTGTGCAAGTGTAAACAAAAGAGAAAATCATAAACGATAGTTCTCCCATGTTCATCTAATGGTACCATGAGAACTGCGGAATAGACCGACAAGACGGTTAATGATCCACACATACAAATAAACAGCCAAGTCTACGTCCTCAACACATGGGATACTGCGCGACTAAAGTTCATAAACAGTTTAAGACTCTAAGTTTGTATGAACACATGAACATCCCAAAACATTAAAAGCAAAAAGGGATTAGGTACGAGATTACTCACTTGATAAATGATGCGGTGTAAGATAAAGCTAGAACCAACTTTAAACAAGCACAAGTTAACCTATAATTAAAGATTATTGTTTTAATGATTTGTTTTAAGTCTTGATTATAAGTTAGCATAATTAATAAGTAAATTATTATATATAATATATATTACCGGAAAAGCAGGGCAGAACAGGGAGGAAGACGGAGGCAGAGAGGAAGACGGCAGAGAGAGCAAGGAGCAAGAGAGAACAGGAGAGATTAAGTGTTTTGTGTGTGTAGTGTTAGGAAAATAACATTATTATTTATAGAGAAACCCTAGGGAACACAATCCCTAGTAAAGGGGAAAAGATCTCCAAAAAGTAAAAGATTCCAAAAGCAAAAGATATCAAAAGATATGGCAGCAGGGAAAAAGAGAAAAAGGCTGACAGGGAACAGTAAAAAGGCATGGGCAGTTCAGAAAAAGGTACTGGTCAAGCATGGCAAAAAGCAGATCTCCAAAGATAATGTCAGTCACTTTTTCTGCCAACCAATGGGGTTGGTGCGCATGCTGCGCCGAAAGTAACTTTTCAGACATAAAGCAGATTAGGTCAACGGCTCAAAAGATAAGACATCACAAAAGCAAACGGCTAGATTAAACAGAAGAAAAGACTCAAGACATAGCGCGAGAAGGCTTGAGCGCACGCGCGAGGGCGAAGGCTGACAGAACAAACCTTAGCGCGCCGCGGGAAGAACTATTATCCTTAGCGCGCCGCGGGAAGAATTACCATTCTTAGCGCGCCGCGGGAAGAACTTCCGTTCTTAGCGCGCTGCGAGAACTACAATTCTTAGCGCGTTGCGGGAAGAACTACCGTTCTTAGCGCGCTGCGAGAAGAACTACAATTCTTAGCGCGTCGCGGGAAGAACTACCGTTCTTAGCGCGCTGCGAGAAGAACTACAATTCTTAGCGCGCTGCGAGAACAGTTCGCCTCGCGTATCGCAGGAACAACTGGTCTTCGCGCAGGCTTCCTTGTAAGGAGTCTGGCGCGTGGAGCTGCGCAGACAACCTTAGGCGGGAAGAAACAAAGGACACATAAATAAGAGAAGGGGTTCAAGGCTTAAGGGCGGGACGGCGACAAGAGAGAAAGAAGGCGGAGAGAAGAAGAGGGACGGGACGGAGGAAAGGAAAAGAGAGGAAGAGGCGGGAAGGAAAATATTATTATTAAAAATAAAGTATAAGTATAAATAAATATTAAATCATAAAAGAAAGAGATCGGGTCAGAGAAACGGGTACCTGGGTCGGGTCGGATCGGGGCAGATGTTACAGTCTCCCCTACTTTAAGAAATTTCGTCCCGAAATTTATCTCGAAGTAGGTTGCGCAGAGAACAGGTGCGGGTACTTGATCTTCATTTGATCTTCCCTTTCCCATGTAAACTCGGCTCCGCGCTTGGACTCCCAACGAACTTTCACGATAGGGATACGACTGCGCTTGGTTTGCTTAACCACGCGATCCATAATCTCAACAGGCTTCTCAACGAAATGCATAGTTTCATCAACTTGAACTTCATCAAGTGGAATGTGAAGGTTCTCGTCAGCTAAACACTTCTTGAGATTGGATACATGGAACGTTGGATGCACATTACTGAGCGCGGGCGGCAGGTCAAGTCTGTAGGCAACTTTTCCCACACGCGCGAGAATCTTGAATGGTCCAACATATCGAGGAGCAAGCTTACCTTTCTTCCCAAAGCGGACAACACCTTTTCAGGGCGACACTTTGAGGAGAACAAGATCACCAACTTGAAATTCGAGAGGCTTTCGCCTGCGATCTGCGTAACTCTTCTGTCGGCTTCTAGCAGTCAGCAGATGATCACGGATCTTGGCGATTTTATCGGTTGTCTCTTGAACAAGTTCGGGTCCTGTGATTTGAGTTTCACCCACTTCGCTCCAACAAATCGGGGAGCGGCACTTACGACCGTAAAGTGCTTCAAATGGGGCCATACCAATACTGGAATGATAGCTGTTATTATAAGAGAACTCGATCAAAGGCAGGTGTGAATCCCAATTACCTCCAAAATCAAGAACACAAGATCGGAGCATATCCTCAAGAGTTTGAATAGTTCGCTCAGACTGACCGTCAGTCTGAGGATGATATGCCGTACTCATGTCCAAGCGAGTTCCTAACGCAGATTGGAGAGATTTCCAAAAGCGAGATATAAAACGGCCATCGCGATCGGATATGATGCTCAAAGGAGTACCATGGCGGCAGACAATTTCCTTGACATAAAGCTGCGCGAGTTGCTCAACACGGTAGTTTTCACGAATGGGCAGAAAGTGAGCAGACTTAGTCAAACGATCCACTATTACCCAAATGCTATCATGTTTGCTTGCTGTCAAAGGTAACTTGGTAATAAAGTCCATCGCTATACCTTCCCATTTCCACGTAGGAATTTCTGGTTGTTCGAGCAAACCAGATGGGCGTTGATGTTCAGCTTTTACCTTAGAACAAGTCAGGCATTTAGCTACGAACATAGCAATAACCTTTTTCATACCAGGCCACCAATAAGTAATGCGCAAATCCTTGTACATCTTATCAGCGCCAGGATGAATAGAATACCGAGATTTGTGCGCTTCACTCAGGATATCAGCGCGAAGATTCTCATCAAAGGGAATCCAGATGCGATTGAGATAGCAGAGAATTCCACTCAGATTAGGGACAAAGTGCGCTTCCGCGCCACACGCTAACTCGGCGCGAAGGTTACAATTACTGATGGATGCGCGCTGCGCGTCACGAATGCGCGATTCAAGGTTGCTTTGGATCGGCGCGAAGTGAAGCTGCGTGCGCGGCAAGATACAGTTAAGCTGGCAGGGTTTTCGGCTGAGCGCATCGGCTACCACATTAGCCTTACCAGGATGATACCGGATCTCACAATCGTAATCGCTGATGAGTTCGTTCCATCGGCGTTGCCTCATGTTGAGTTCCTTTTGATCAAAGATATGCTGAAGGCTTTTATGGTCAGTGTAGAGGATACACTTAGTACCATAAAGGTAGTGTCTCCAGATCTTCAAGGCAAAAACAACTGCGCCTAGTTCGAGGTCGTGAGTTGTATAATTCTTTTCATGAACCTTAAGTTGCCTTGATGCGTAAGCGATAACCTTGCCTCGTTGCATAAGAACACAACCGAGACCTTGGTTGGAGGCATCGCAGTACACGACAAAATCATCATTACCCTTAGGTAGCGCAAGAACAGGAGCTTCACACAACAATCGCTTGAGCGTCAGAAAGGCTTCTTCTTGCTTCGAGCCCCAAATATACGGTTTACCTTTGTGCGTTAGAGCTGTTAAAGGCAAAGCGATCTTCGAGAAGTTCGAAATGAAGCGCCGGTAATAACCAGCTAAGCCCAAAAAGGAACGGATCTCAGAAGGAGTGGTCGGCGTAATCCAGTTCTTGATTGCCTCAATCTTGGATGGGTCGACATGAATACCCATCTTGTTTACAACATGACCAAGAAACTGTACTTCATCAGACCAGAATTCACACTTGGAGAGCTTAGCATAGAGCTGCTCGGCTCTAAGCTTTTGCAATACCAACCGAAGATGTTGCTCATGCTCGGCCTTGGTCTTAGAATAAATCAGAACGTCATCGATAAACACAATCACGAATTTATCCAAGAAAGGCCTACACACTCGATTCATTAGATCCATGAAAACGGCGGGTGCGTTGGTTAAACCGAAGGACATGACCAAGAATTCAAAATGGCCATAACGAGTTCGAAAAGCAGTCTTCGGAACATCTTCATCGCAGATGCGCAACTGGTGATAGCCAGAGCGGAGATCAATCTTGGAGAAACAAGAGGCACCTTGGAGTTGATCAAAGAGGTCGTCAATACGCGGTAAGGGATACCGGTTCTTAATGGTGAGTTTGTTCAACTCGCGGTAATCAATACACATGCGAAACGATCCATCTTTCTTTTTAACGAACAACACCGGAGCACCCCAGGGCGAAGAGCTAGGGCGAATGAATCCTTTAGCAGTCAACTCTTGAAGTTGGCTTACCAATTCTTGCATCTCAGCGGGCGCAAGACGGTAAGGAGATTTGGCTACGGGGGAAGCACCAGGGACAAGATCAATACGGAACTCGACTTCACGAGCGGGAGGGATACCAGGAAGATCATCAGGAAAAACTTCAGGAAAATCACGCACAACAGGGATATCGCGAAGCTTCTTCTTTTCATCAGCAGGTTTAACCACGTGGGCTAAAAATGCAATACACCTTTTCCGCATGAGCCTTCGGGCTTCGGCGCAAGACATAAGTTTAAGACCGCGGGAGGGTTTCTCGCCGTAGATATGAAGATCACCATTTTCTCGAGGTATGCGAATCATCTTCTTGGCGCAAATAACTTCGGTGCGATTATGCGTAAGCCAGTCCATACCAATAATAACATCAAAGCTTCCAAGAGGCATAGGGATGAGGTCGATCAAAAAATCGTTTTCGTTAAGGTTAAGCGTGCAATCTTTAATCACTGAGTTAATTAAAACAGTTTTGCCATTAGCCAATTCAACTGAAAAATTTTCTTTTAAATCGTTGCGCGGTCGCGCAAGCTTCTGCTCAAACGCGCGAGAAATAAAACTTCGATCGGCGCCAGTATCAAAAAGTACAGAAGCATAAAATCCGTTAAGCAAAAATGTACCATTAACTACGTCATTATTCGCTTGCGCTTGGTGCGCGGTTATGTTAAAAGCTCGGCCACGCGTCACTTGGTTTGAAATCTGGTTCACCGGATTCGCTTGTGTGATTTGCACTTGTAGTCTCGGGCACGCGTTCCGGAAATGGCTGGGATCACCGCAGTTAAAGCACGATCTGGGTCGTAGGTTTTGGTAGGTTGGTTGTGGGTTCTGCGGGTAGACTGGTGGTGTTGGCGCAATTGGATTGGCGGGAAGGACTCTACAGTTTTCTGCAAGGTGACCAGCGCGGCCACATCGGGTACAAAGTCGACATGGGACTTGAGGTGGGTGGTGGAGTCTACAGGTTGGGCAAAAGGGGTGGTTTCCTGTGTAAGGTTTCTTAGTTGGCGGGGCAGGGAGTGCTGGATTGGTTAAGGCATAGTTGTGGGCTACAGGAGGTGTTGGGTAAGCTGACAGAGGGTTAGGCGCGTAAACTGGGGGTTGGTAGATGGGTTGCTGGACAATGGGCGGGTTGGTAAGCGCATAGGCTTTGCGCCTGCGCTTGAGGTTGTTACGGTTTGAGGGTTCTGGTTTGGTTTCTGTTGGTTCAGGGGCAGTCTTGGTGAGTTTGGTCTTCTCAGCTCCCCGCAGGAACAGGGTTCCTGCTCTGACATGGTTGTCGCTGAGCACAGCGGCCAACTCGATGGCGTCAGAGAGGGTAACTGGGTTTCTGGCCCATACAGAATCTTGAATTTCCATGGGGAGACCCCCAAGGAATTTCTCTATGGCTCGGCGGGAAGGGGTAACAAGGTGAGGGACAAGCAGGCTTAGTTCATGGAAGCGCGTCGCGTACTCGCGCGCTTCTCCACTGTATTGCTTCAGGTTCCAAAATTCTTCCTCCAGGCGCTTTACTTCGTTGGGGGGGCAGAATTCTCGCGTCAAGAGATCCTTAAATTCCTCCCAGAGTATGCTGGAAGCAGCTTCTGCGCCACGCGCATGGGCTACTCCATTCCACCATGTAAGCGCTCTGGATTCCAGGACACTGGAGGCATATAGGGTTCGTCTGTCTGAGGGGCATTGGGTGTGGAGGAAAGTGTTTTCTATCTTCTCAAGCCACTGGAGCATCACGGTGGCTCCTTCAAGACCTGTGAACTTTGGAGGGTTACCCGCGTTAAAGGACTTAATGTTGTAACCAGAGGTGTTGGTATTGTTTTGGCTCAAAGCTTGGGCTATTGCGGCGGCCATTTCCTGGGAACGTTGCTGTCTACGCATGCGCGAGGCTTCTTTTCTCTGAAATCGGCGAGATAGCGGAGGCATTCTATAAAAGTTTTAATTTTAGTTAATATCTTGGTTTTATCGCAAAGCATAACTTTATAAAGCTTGGTTTCGCAGAGTTAGATACTATCAAAAGTTAAAGTAGATTAAATGACCCTAAATGCAGACTTAATAAAGGTAACAAATTCGAATCAAGAATCGACAATTCATGTATCACCATGACTTTCCGAATTCCCAATTTAAAATATACGAGCAAACGAGTATTGGGGATTGACGATTCATGTATCACCATGACTTTTCAATCTTCAATATAAAATATACAAGAAAATGAGTATTGGAGGTTGACAATTCATGTATCACCATGACTTTTCAAGTCTCCAACCTCAGAACATAATCGTAAATGGAAATTGAAAATCAACTATTCATGTATCACCATGACTTTTCGGATTTTCAAACCCAACAAACGAATATGTAAGAAAAATCAATAAAAATCGAAATTCAACAAAAAAATCGAAATATCGCGAAATAAAACATAAAATCATATACCGCGCAAGCGCGAGCATATTCATAAATAACGAGTAATTAACAATAAGCGCGCAAACATGAGATTTCTCTCATGCGCGAGAAGGGACTCTTAGGTATTCTAGGCCGTTACGTCTAACCACCTATCCTAAAGTCAACGAGCTCTGATACCAATCTGTAACACCCCGACCAAAGGCGGATTATACATCGGGGCGCCACATATTGTTTCATTACTCGTGACACTATTGGGTGTCAATATTTAATAAATACATTCATTCGCGCACGCGCAAAGTAGACATAAATCATCATAAATCAATATATTATAAATCATAATATTCGAACAGCAATAACTTGTCTTGATACATTTTAATCTAGGTCCAAAAGTAAAGACGTCCTACGTGTCCACAAGCTCCAAATGTAGCTACAGCAAACCTGAACATGTGTTAAAATAAAACGTCAAACACTTGCGTGTTGGTGAGAAATCAAGTTTAATACAATACATAGATAACCATAAATCTGCGCGCAACATGTGTATGTCTGGTTTTCAACAAGGGTGTAATCTGATCGGGACCAACTCTAAGATTCATAGACTGCCAGTGCTCACAATTGAGCTCACAAACAAGAAAGACTGTGCAAGTGTAAACAAAAGAGAAAATCATAAACGATAGTTCTCCCGTGTTCATCTAATGGTACCATGAGAACTGCGGAATAGACCGACAAGACGGTTAATGATCCACACATACAAATAAACAGCCAAGTCTACGTCCTCAACACATGGGATACTGCGCGACTAAAGTTCATAAACAGTTTAAGACTCTAAGTTTGTATGAACACATGAACATCCCAAAACATTAAAAGCAAAAAGGGATTAGGTACGAGATTACTCACTTGATAAATGATGCGGTGTAAGATAAAGCTAGAACCAACTTTAAACAAGCACAAGTTAACCTATAATTAAAGATTATTGTTTTAATGATTTGTTTTAAGTCTTGATTATAAGTTAGCATAATTAATAAGTAAATTATTATATATAATATATATTACCGGAAAAGCAGGGCAGAACAGGGAGGAAGACGGAGGCAGAGAGGAAGACGGCAGAGAGAGCAAGGAGCAAGAGAGAACAGGAGAGATTAAGTGTTTTGTGTGTGTAGTGTTAGGAAAATAACATTATTATTTATAGAGAAACCCTAGGGAACACAATCCCTAGAAAAGGGGAAAAGATCTCCAAAAAGTAAAAGATTCCAAAAGCAAAAGATATCAAAAGATATGGCAGCAGGGAAAAAGAGAAAAAGGCTGACAGGGAACAGTAAAAAGGCATGGGCAGTTCAGAAAAAGGTACTGGTCAAGCATGGCAAAAAGCAGATCTCCAAAGATAATGTCAGTCACTTTTTCTGCCAACCAATGGGGTTGGTGGGCATGCTGCGCCGAAAGTAACTTTTCAGACATAAAGCAGATTAGGTCAACGGCTCAAAAGATAAGACATCACAAAAGCAAACGGCTAGATTAAACAGAAGAAAAGACTCAAGACATAGCGCGAGAAGGCTTGAGCGCACGCGCGAGGGCGAAGGCTGACAGAACAAACCTTAGCGCGCCGCGGGAAGAACTATTATCCTTAGCGCGCCGCGGGAAGAATTACCATTCTTAGCGCGCCGCGGGAAGAACTTCCGTTCTTAGCGCGCTGCGAGAACTACAATTCTTAGCGCGTTGCGGGAAGAACTACCGTTCTTAGCGCGCTGCGAGAAGAACTACAATTCTTAGCGCGTCGCGGGAAGAACTACCGTTCTTAGCGCGCTGCGAGAAGAACTACAATTCTTAGCGCGCTGCGAGAACAGTTCGCCTCGCGTATCGCAGGAACAACTGGTCTTCGCGCAGGCTTCCTTGTAAGGAGTCTGGCGCGTGGAGCTGCGCAGACAACCTTAGGCGGGAAGAAACAAAGGACACATAAATAAGAGAAGGGGTTCAAGGCTTAAGGGCGGGACGGCGACAAGAGAGAAAGAAGGCGGAGAGAAGAAGAGGGACGGGACGGAGGAAAGGAAAAGAGAGGAAGAGGCGGGAAGGAAAATATTATTATTAAAAATAAAGTATAAGTATAAATAAATATTAAATCATAAAAGAAAGAGATCGGGTCAGAGAAACGGGTACCTGGGTCGGGTCGGGTCGGATCGGGGCAGATGTTACACATCTGATATCAACAGCATTGCTTATAAAGAAAATACCACTACATCAATTTATATCATATTACATTGTTGCTAGTTTCGTTACTGTCTAGATGTTACACACAAGTTTTACCGATAAGACATTACTATATTCATTACAAACTATAGATCAGCAAGCTTCCAACAAGTAGCACAGATCATTAAGCACATATCAATCATTCCAACTTTGGCATACCTAGAAAACATGTAAAGAAAACGGGTCAACTACGAATAGTTGGTGAGTTTCACTAATTTAAATAAACACTGACAGATCATTTTAATAATCATTTATTAACAATGTAATTATGCTGGGAACTATGTTTCCCCAGAACATTTATAACCTCTGGGAACTAAGTTACCCCAGAACGATAATAACCTCCGGGAACTAAGTTACCCCAGAACAATAATAACATCCGGGAACTATGTTACCCCAGAACAATAATAACCTCTGGGAACTATGTTACCCCAGAACAATAATAACCTCCGGGAACTATGTTACCCCAGAACAATCCCATACGATAAACAATTTATATATTCTGTGCATCAAACCATATATGTATAAATATACAAGTGTTTCCATACGATCGGTATGTACTTAAATACTTTAATAAAGACATGCTTTCCGCCCCGGGAAAATATTTAAAACAGTTCAGTAAAAAGGGGCTCGTGAAAACTCACCTTTCTGTGAGTCGGGATGTGATACAATGAACTGCTATAAGCCTGGATCTGTAATATGATATCTAGTCGTTACTATATAATTCCCATAAATTAAATCCGTGTTAATCGGTACATCTGGGGACATTGTTAACCCAGTACTGTACTCGATCCGGGGACAATGTTAACCCCGTGACACTCCTAAGGACTCAGATTGTGCCATTACTTAGAGTCGGACGGTCAAAATTATCATTTTTATGTTTTCCTTGATTTGCGTGCCTAGCACGGTCATCCGTTTTTAGTTTCAAAAATGAGTTTATTCACACCCGACCCAAAAATGGTGTTTGACTGTTACTTTAGTTAACGTGATGAAATTAGAGCTCGGTTTGGACACCCAGTTTGGCCGCGGGGCCCGTTTCCGTCATTTAGGTGCCGGAAACAGTAAAATCGGGTAAAATTACCCAAATCATCCGAATTATTTTCGGATGATTTACTTTTATTTAATTTACTTAGTATTATGAAAATGGTCAATTTTTAGGTTTTTATATACCAGTCAGCTCGCTTATGCGAGTTTTGCCGGTTTACACGTTTTAAGCTTTAAAAATTTGTTTTTATGTTCTTTTTAGCACAAATAATTACCCGTTTAGTCTCGGGTCTTGAAATTTTGCACAAAACTTATTTTGACAGTAAGAGATTTTATAAAAATTTTCCAGATTTATTTTTTTAAATTTACATTTATTTATCTATTTTTAAACATTATTAAAACACTAAATATGTCAAAAATACCAAAAGACTTTAGAAAAATCCCAAATTTTTCTGGGATGATCCCTGCCATCCTCATAGCTCCCTGGAAATTTTCCAGAACCCAAAACTTATTTTTCAAGCCATTATCACAAAAACCGAGCTAGAAAGCCCTAGAACTCGTTTTACTGAAAAGTCCCCTTAGACTTCTCCAACTGAGCTAAAATTTTGTGTGTGACTTTTATATGCTATAAAAAGCTTATCCTAAATTTTCCAGAATTTTTCATCAAGTTTAGCTATTTTTCACCATTTTTGCCCAAAACCGAGCATTAAATTCACCAAATATTCATCTTTTATCCAAAAATTACCAAAAATTCACAGATCTCATATTTTCATGTGTAGATCATCTCTGTGAAATTTCATGACCCGAATCTAAGCACACAACAATCTGTCCAAAATCACTAACTCACACGAAAACCGAACTATCTTGTGTTTTCTAGCGTTAGATTGCAAAGATCTTGGTTTCTAGCCTTTGCTAGCCACTAGATACAACACTTACAAACACAATAACACTATACCAAGCAAGTTACACTAACAATCAAACCATTTCTTTCATAGTGTCGGTTTTGATGTAAAAACAAAGGTTTTAACCGTAAAAATCCGTTCTCGACTCTTTTTACTCATTTCTTGGACCAAGATCCCTTGTATACATCTCTTGATCATGCAAGAGTCGGTTTCATCTCGGGTTTTCACCCGTCTTTCACTTGGAAATTCATTTTCAAAGATTCTAACCGTAAAAATTCGTTATTGACACTTTTAACTCGTTTCTTGGATCAAGATCCCGTGTATAACTTGTATACATCACTTGATCTAGCAAGGATCGGTTCCATCTCGGGTTTTCACCCATATTTCACTTGGAACCTCTTGTTCTTGCAAAACAACTCAAAATAAAGAAATCAACACCAAAGATTATGCATTATAACATGCTTATACCTTGTGTTCTTGGTTAAAAGTGATGATCTTGATGAACACTTGAATGTATGGAAAGAGTTGAGAGAGTTTTGATGTTGTAAAAAAGAAAAATGAGTTGATAATAATGGATAGGGTGGGCCGATCGGTCCACCATATGGGGTGGGGTGGGACCCACAAGTCCATTCTAAGCCACATATTCGGATTACGCAATCCGGATAATGTTGTGGATAATCTGGTTCAGTTCGTTTCTCGTTTAAACTCGTAATTCGGCTTAAAACGAGCCTAAAATGGTTGTTTTTCGGGTTAGAATAAAATTTACATAAAACTGATTTAAAAACTTTAAAAACTTAACCCATGACATTAAATGACTTAAAACATCGTATTGTCGGTATTTGTGCATCTTTTTCGGTTTGATCGATCGTCTCTTGCTTGGTTTGATGTTAAAGGTTTCGTTTATCGTACCGACGTACTAATAAATCGAAATCCTTTTTCTGTGCTATAATTCACTTATCCCGAAGCATTAATACTTCGAAAACATCACTAAACATTATATACTTTGTCTATAATGTAATTCCCGATTCGTTCGGGTTTCAATAATCGTTCATTGGTTAATTGTAATTCCAATACGATTCACTATATAATCGAGTATGATTCGTACTATGAATCATATATACTCGTATAAACGTACTATAACTCATATAATCAATATTAAATGACACGTAAATAGTATATACCGGCTAGGGTATACCTGGATTTGCCGGAATCGTTACAGCTAAGTTTTCAAAATGCGCGTTCTGGTTACGAGAAGTGCAATTTCTAGGTCACGTGATTAATCCTGAAGGGATTACCGTGGACCCAGCTAAGATTGAAGCAATAATGAATTGGAAGACTTCCATAGAATCGAATGATATACGAAGCTTCTTAGGGTTAGCTGGCTACTATAGGAGATTCATTGAAGGTTTCTCCAAGATAGCCGCACCGTTGACCGGTATGACCCGAAAGTCGGTAGTATTCAGTTGGGGTAAATTCCAAGAAGAAGCTTTTAAGGAATTAAAGAAGAAACTCACGCAGTTGCTTTACCCGATGGTGATGAGGATTTGGTTGTTTGTACCGATGCTTTGTATCGTGGGTTAGGTTGCGTGTTGATGCAACGAGGAAGAGTGATAGCTTACGCGTCTAGGCAGTTGAAGGTCCACGAGAGTACTTATCCGACGCATGACTTAGAGCTAGCAGCTGTAGTGCAGGCTCTTAAGATATGGAGACATTATCTCTATGGTACTAAGTGTACCATTTACACCGATCATAAGAGTCTAAAATACTTCTTCAAGCAGGAGTTAAAGATGAGATAAAGGAGTTGGCTAGATTTGATTAAGGATTACGACTGCGGCATTAAATACTATCCTGGTAAAGCTAATGTGGTCGTCGACGCGCTAAGTCGTAAGAATGAGGAAGTAATTGCAACAGTAAAGTCATACAAGCTGATTATGAATTCAAGTCTTTTTAAAGAAATCATCAAAGTACAGTCAGAGGTGTTAGTAGATGAAGGGTTAGTGAAGAAAGAAAGAATTTACGGCCAGCAAGATGAGTTGATGGAAAACACTCATGGTGTTTGTTTTGGACAAAAATCTGCTAAGGATCAAGTATCCAAATCTGTTATGTGAGGTAAGGTGCTAACACAATAACGACAAGTGTATAAGCGTAATATTGGTGAACACAAACATGTGATTATGAGGGAAAAAGCCCTTAACCAAGATAGTCTTACTTCGGTCAAAACTTATCAAGGTAATCTTTGAAGAAATGACTTCGGTCAAGGATTAATAAGCTAATCTTTGGTCGAATCACTTAATCAATGATCAACAAGGTAACCTTTGGTCGTTAAGTCTATGATTATCGTGATCTCCGGCACAAAAAACCCCCGGACGGTGAAAACTATCACCGTCGATTATATTGATAATAAAAGGTGGTTACAAGTGTTGTGGAGTATCTGATCGAGATTACAAAGTAAGCTAGCGTGTAGAGAGAATGCTTGTTTCTTCTCTTAGTGTATGTGATAGTACATGTGTTTCCTAACTGATCATAATCTCCATTATATATCAAAGATAATAACTCAAGGGAGTTATGAATAATAATGACTATTAACTAATAATCCCTAAAAATCCGCCATGTCTTCAATATAATCGTAACAGCCACTTTGACCACGTGCTCCATCTCTCAAACTACGAAATAGGTGGTAGACCAGGTCTTCTAGCCGTTACATCTGTTATATATAATGTTATACACAGGAAACAATCGTTACTAGCACCAAATACCGAGGATCCATGATCCTGACATTGCTCTGGTACTCTTCAGAAGGATAATTGATCCAGACACGTCAATATCTTCTTGACTGCAAGTTAGTGGATAGACTGAGTCTTCTAACCGTTATACCTGCTAAATATAAGACTACACATGAGAACAACCGTTAGTAAATAATAAGAACTGTGGATCCTTGATCCTGACGGGATCTGGAACACACGCTAAGGATAACTGATCCAAAACATATGCCAGGATAACATATCCACAGTGTCAAATTTCTGTGCACTAACAATTGCCCCCAAAATGGCGGTTGTGATAAGATCACAGCTGTCATTTTGCCTTTGAATTCAAACTTTCTGCAAAAACATATGAGATTTGACAAGCTGGATATAATTGTCACATATCAATGGAGTTTCCATGGGAACTTCCCTTCCTGCTGTATATCCGAAACCTCTTATTCTTCCTGCAAATCATGAACAGCTAGTAATACTTGCTTAACCCGGGTAGATGTTCCATCTTTCGAATGGTGAAATCCGGGTTAAGATTTTTGGTAATCGCAAGTAAGTTTAATAAATAGTATCTTTTAACTATCTGTTGATTGTCTATTATTTTGAAAGTTTGTCTGATATAGCTTTAGACTTGTTGAAAGTTTTGAGAAATATTCTTTAGTAAAAAGTTTTTTAGGATAAAAGATCCTTATGAAAATTGCTTAGGATAGAATATCCTTAAAGAATAAATAGTAGGATAAAATATCCTTAAAAGTTGATAAAAGTTTTATAATAGTATTTCCTTGAAGGACAAATTTTAGGATAGAGTATCCTTAAAATAGGTAAAAATTTTTAGTAATAAAACAACTTTAAGAGAATAGCTTTTTAAACTGAAATATCCAAAATTATCGCAACAAACATCACACATAAATTAACTAACAGAGATCATACCAGAAGGTCTTAAATAGACCTAAGTTACCAAAAGTATTGAACTCTTAACGATCCTTAAAGGAATAGCTCAAGGATTCGGGATCCTTAATTTCTTGATCTTCATAAAGAACTTAGAGAATCTACTGCAAAATTCGTAATATTAACTGGGATCAAACCCATTAAGCTGGGGACAAGCCCAAATAATCTAGGGACAAGCCCGTCCAACTGGGGACAAGCCCGTGTAATCTGGGGACAATCCCGTGTAACTGGGGACAAGCCCGTGCAACTGGGGACAAGCCCAAAACTGGGGACAAGCGCAAATACGGATGTCAACTAGGGACTCGCCCAAACCGGGATTTATCCCAAACGTGAGATAACGTGAAAACGTTATAAACCGGTGGTATGGCACGTCTACCATAAATCGTAGGATCCTCCATATAGCCGGAAACAACGAAATTATCAGCCACTAAGCGTGTACTTTCTCGCTGTCCCGGACTATACATCGGATAGCGTGCGCTACAGGCGATCGTGAGAAAGGTGAAAACCTTTAAACCGTAGGGGATATGACCATCGGGGGTCATATCCAAACGTGGGCTAGGCAAAGAGAAATAAGATAATACCTCAAATGTAAAGGAGAGGTGGCCAACCTCTTGAGCATCAAATGAATCATTATAATCCTGCATGGTTATTCAAAACTTGGAAAAGATAAAATGTTAAGAATATATTATCCTTAAATTAACAGTAATAATTCAAAAAGAATAACTGATCAGAAAGATGTTACCGATTTAAGGATCCTAGATCCTTTTTTTGGATAATATATCCTCTCAGGATAGTGGATCCTAATCAGAAAAAATATTTCTTGAGGTGGATGGCATTCCATGCTCTTGGTAACCTGTTGCCTTCCATTGTGAGCAAATGATATGCCCCCTTTCCTGTTTCCGACTCAATCTGAAAAGGTCCTTCCCATTTGGGCGCTAGCTTCCCATCAGCCGGATTTGTTGTGTTTTGGAAGGCTTTCCTCAATACTAGATCTCCTTCTTGAAATCTTCTGATTCTGATATTTTTGTTGTATGCCCCAGCTACCCTTTGTTGATAAGCTGCCATTCTGATCTTTGCTAGGTCTCTGAGTTCTTCTATAGTATCCAAGTCTTCAAGGAGGATATCTTCATTGGCTTCAGGATCACGGATGCTCGTTCTCGCAGTAGGAACCACCATTTCTGTAGGGATCACAGCTTCTGATCCAAACACCAAAGAGAAGGGTGTTTGGCCTGTTGCATTTTTGGGTGTAGTCCCATCTGCCCAAAGAACATAAGGAAGTTCTTCAGCCCATTTTCCCTTCTTGGATCCTAGTTTCTTCTTTAGATTGTTGATGATGATCTTGTTGCTAGACTCTGCTTGACCATTGGCTTGAGGATGAACCGGAGTTGAAGTGATCATTTTGATGCCCCAACTATCACATAAGTTAGTGGTTCTATTCCCGATAAACTGGGAACCATTGTCACAAACAATCTCAGCAGGAATACCAAATCTAGTTATAATATTTCGTTTAATAAATGATATTACTTCCCTTTCTCGGACTTGTACGAATGCTTCTGCCTCAATCCATTTGGAGAAGTAGTCAGTCATAGCAAGCATAAAAACCTTTCCACCGGGTGCTTTTGGTAGCTTGCCTACAATATCCATACCCCATTTCATGAAGGGCAATGAAGAGGATAAAGGATACAGAGGCTCCGCCGGCTGATGAAGGATGTTTGCGTGTCTTTGGAAAGCATCACATTTCCTTGAATACTCCACTGCATCCTTCTTCATTGTTGGCCAGAAGTATCCAGTTCTGAGTATCCTGGAAAATAACACTCTTCCACCTGTGTGATTGCCTCAATCTCCTTCATGAAAATCCTTGAGTACTTCTTGGATCTCAGGATCCTCAATGCATCTTAAATATGGACCTGCAAGAGATTTCCTATATACCATATCATTTAATAAAATATATTGGGATACCTTGAGTCTGAAGGACTTGGGATTTTCTGTGGCTGGAATTTCTCCAGTCTGAATGTAATTCTTGATAGGATGGATCCATGATCCTTTGTTATTTGAGGATAAAGGATCCCAGAGCACGATTTCTTTATCATTCGTTATCTCTCCAACTTCCTGTTCTCCTATTGCTGGCGAGAGAATGTGGATTATTGGGATTTCCAAATCCTCAGGAATCTTCAGAGATGAGGCTAAGTTTGCCAAGGCGTCTGCCCCAGCGTTTTCTTCCCTCGGTACCTGTGTAATACTAAATATTCCGAAGGATTTCGATAACTCCTTTACAACATCTAAATATTTCATTAGTTTCTCACCTTTAACAACATACGAGCCATTAAAGTGGTTAGTTATCAATAAAGAATCTACATAAACCTGAAGATACCTAATCCTCATGCTTTTGGCTAATTGCAAACCTGCGATTAGAGCCTCGTACTTTGCTTCATTGTTTGTTGCTTGGAATTCACAAGCTATGGACTGGGGTAATATGTCCCCCTATGGCGATTTTAGTAGGAACCCCAATCTTGTACCTCTTACATTGGAAGCACCATCGGTGAATAGTATCCAAGGATCCTTGGTCTTTTCCAGTTGTTGGACCTCAAAGTCAGCTTCTTTTTGTAGATCACTAGTGAAATCAGCCACAAAGTCCGCTAGTGCTTGGGACTTTATTGCTGTTCTTGGCTCGTATTGGATATCATATGCACTTAATTTTACAGCCCACTTGGCCATTCTACCTGATAACTCTGGTTTTCTAAGAACATTCTTTACAGGATAGTTAGTTCTCAAAATAATAGGATGGGTTTCAAAATAATGTCTCAATTTAGTAGAGGCCATAATAAGTGCAAGAATCAGCTTTTCTAAATGAGAATACCTGGACTCGGCATCTAGAAGACTTTTACTTACATAGTAAACAGGATGTTGTTCACCTTCATGATCCTTTACCAAGACGGCACTCACTGCATTTCCTGAGACAGCAAGATATAGATACAAGGATTCTCCATCCACGGGCTTCATCAGAGCCGGAGCTGAGGATAAGTAATCCTTCAAGGCTGTAAGCGCAACTTCATGCTTCTCCGTCCACTCAAACTTCTTGTTCTTTCTAAGGATGTCATAGAAGTCCTTACACTTCTCGGATGATCTTGAGATGAACCTATTAAGAGCGGCTATCCTTCCTGTAAGCCTTTGGACATCCTTCGCGTTTGCCGGAGATTTCAGGTTGAGGATGGCTTCAATCTGTTCGGGGCTTGCTTCAATTCCTCTTTTAGTCACCATATATCCCAGAAATTTTCCAGCCTTAACACCAAAGTGGCATTTTGACGGATTCAATTTCATGTTATAATGGTCAAGGATATTGAATGCTTCCTCGAGGTCTCTAAGGTGATCCTTAGCTTTCTTTGACTTTACCACCATATCGTCTATGTATACTTCCATAGTCTTGCCCAACTGATCCTTGAACATCATGTTGACCAGTCTTTGGTATGTTTCCCCTGCATTTCTTAGTCCAAACGGCATAGCAGTATAACAGTATATGCCGGTAGGAGTCATGAATGTTGTATCTTCTTGATCAGATGGTTCCATCTGAATTTGTTGAAATCCAGAGGAAGCATCCATGAAGGTAAGCACTTAATGTCCTGCCGTTGCATCCACCATGGAGTCTATATGTGGTAATGGGAAAGTATCCTTGGGGCATGCCTTGTTTAAATCGGTAAAATCGACACACACCCTCCACTTTCCATTCTTTTTTGAAATAATGACCACATTAGCTAGCCATCGAGGATACTGAACCTCTCTGATCATACCGGCCTTAAGAAGTTTTTCAACTTCTTCTTGTATGTTCTTGTTCCTCTCAGGAGCTAATTTCCTTCGCTTCTGATGGACGGGTTTAACTAGTATAAATAAAGGCCGAGTTTATGAGTGATTACCTCTTTCGAAATACCTGTCATGCCAAAATGCTTGAAGGCAAAAGTAGATCTTCCTTGCCCTAAGAAGGATATTATATCCTCTTCAATCTTACTGGGGATAGTGGATCCTAGGAACACCTTTATCTCTGGATCCTCGGGGTCCAATGATACTTTTTTGAGGTCTTTCTCTCGAGCTTCCAGCACGTCCCTAGGATGTTGCTGTAGTTGCTATGCTATAGTTTGCTTGGTTGTTGACTTCATGGATGATGAGTAATAGTTCTTGGCCTCTGCTTGGTCACCAACTATCTTTACAACTCCCCAAGGAGTAGGTAACTTGATGCATTGGTGATAAGTTGAAGCTACTGCCTTCATCCCATGGAGCCAGGGCCTACCTAAAATAACATTGCAACAGGAAAGGTTATCTATAAAACAAAATTTTTGGTATAAATTCAACCCTTCGATATAAATTGGGAGGTTAATGTCCCCCAATGTCTTCTTAGTTTCGCCACTGAAGCCCACTAGCACTAAAGTTCTAGGAATGATTTTTGAATCCGGGATGTTCATCTTCTTGAGGACATCATGCTGGATAATGTTGACTGAGCTGCCACCGTCCACTAGGATCCTGCGTACATAACGGTTAGAGATAAATAAAGTAATAATCAAACCGTCATGATGAGGATCCTGAATGTTCAGCTTGTCTTCTTCATCGAAGAAGATTCTCTTGTCCGTTGTTAATATGGTTGACACTATTGGACGATCCCCGTTATCCATCTTGATCTCTTTGGCAAGTCTTTTTGCTGCGGAAAAAGAAGTTTCATATATGTCTGAACCTCCAGAGATGAAATTGACTGGTTGCACATCCAGCTTGTCCTGATGAGGATCCCGGATCCTTGAATTGAAAAAGATTCTCTGATCAGTCACTCGAGTAGTGGGGATGAGCGGTCTTCTCTCATCGTCCAACTCGAATTCTTCTACGGTACTTTTTTCTATAGCACAAGAATCTTGAAATAATTCGTAGTCTCTGGAGACAAAGTTGATCACATGAGCATCTGGCGGTGGTGGCGTTGCCTTCTGTGGAAGTTCTTCAGGATCCTGGATCTTGGATTTCTTCCTTCCCATGAGTTCTTTAAAGTGACCCTTGCTTAGTAGGTAACCAATTTCCCTCCTTAAACCAAAGTCTTCGTGGAAGGCGCACCACTTAGATTTGTCCTTGAAGCCGGTCGTCTTTTCATTCTTTCGGGGCCATCTTGCTTTTTCTCCCAGATCCTTCATGGCACAGATCAAGCCATGGGTGTCCACAGAGAAACAATAGTCTGAGATGCAAGGATAGTCTTCATCGTCGTCTTCTTCTTCAACCGCTCGTACGTTATGATTATTGAATTTGTTGTATGGCTTTGAATTGTGTTCCTATTCCAGGATCCTTTATTCTTTTCGGGAGTTTCTTGTTTCGTTTGTCCCCCGAGACGATCCTGGATCCTTTTATCTTCTTCTAATCGGATGTATCTTAATACCCTATTTCTGACTTCATCTAATGTCCTGCACGGAGTCATCACTAAATCATCATAAAAAGGGGAGCTCTTTTAAATTCCCATCTTGAATGCTTCAACAGCCGTAGTCATATCAAGGTTTGGGATTTCTAGAGCTTCCTTGCCGAACCTGGTAACGAAATCCCTAAGGGATTCATCACTAGGCTGGATAACATGATATAAATCACTAGTTAACCTCACAAATTTCCGACTACAGGAAAATTGAGTGTTAAAGAAATTAACTAAATGAGAGAAAGATGTAACCGAGAAAGGGGAGAGACTTAGCAGCCATTTCAGTGCAACTCCCGTTAGTGTGGCTCCAAATCCTTTGCAAAGGCAAGCCTCCCTAAGTCTCTCAGGAACAGGATTAATTTCCATCCTTTCCCTATATTGGGCAACGTGTTCCTCAGGATCAGTGCTCCCGTCATAAGTCTTCATGTTGGGAGTTTGAAATCGCTTCGGGATTTCTGCATCACAGATTGGTGGAGCGAATCTGGATAACTTGTGACAACCCCTATGGTATCTCAGGAATTGGACGTATCACTCCCGAGACACTGGATATCATATCCTTTAGCTTCTGTAACTCCTTGGCCATGGCCTGGTTGATACATGAATCCTCTCTGCTGGGTGGAGTTTGGTATTCCAGATGAGTATCTAGGATAAGAGGAGTCAACAATCGGAGTGGGTCCTCCAGAAGCTATGGTCTGCATGGGGATTATGCCTCCATCATGGACTTCGGAAGACCGTTGATGATGGGATCCAAAGATCCTTGATCCTGAAAGAAGGATCCTTGATAAGGAATCCCGGAGGATCCTGGCGGAAGCATCCCTAATCCCCTTTGGAACATCGAGGAACTCTGCATTGGTTGACCCATCGACACATGGTTGAAGCTAGATGGTCCTTGCTGGAAATCTGAGTATCCTTGGATCTAATGACCCATGGATCCTTGTTGAAGGATGGATGATCCTTGCTGAAAGGCTGAGGATCCTTGAGTCTGAGGACCCATGGATCCTGGTTAAAGGATGGATGATCCTTGCTGAAAGGCTGAGGATCCTTGAGTCTGAGGACCCATGGATCCTTGTTGAAGGATGGATGATCCTTGCTGAAAGGATAAGGATCCTTGAGTCTGTTGACCCATGGATCCTTGTTGAAGCTTGTTGAAGGATGGATGATCCTTGCTGAAGCTGAGCCAGGGATCCTGGACTAGTGAAATCCAGCATCCTAGGCATCAGGGGGGTGAAATCTTCTGCTGGCCTCTTGCACTTTTTGATGTCTTCGATCTTACGTAGGATCCTTTGGTTGGTCTTGTTCTGTTGTTCCATATATGCTTTCACCTGCAAAAACATAGAGGAAACGTCATTGTTAGAGTTTACCGCCGAAGTAGCAGCGGTTGTTCTCGAGCTCTGGAAGACTGGTATTTGTGTCTTGCTCCCAGAAGCAGCAGCCTTTGGTACTCCCGTGGTTGGCGGAGGCATCGGCGACAAGGTCCTTGAGGAGAGAGAAACCGAAGACGGCATAGTTGACGATGCAGAGGTGGATTGAGAGGCCATTTCAAGTGTATAGGGTATGTTTTAAATGAAAATTGATGAGAATAATACGGATTATAGCACCAATTGCCCCACAGTGGGCGCCAAATTGTTTTAGACAAAAATCTCCTAAGGATCAAGTATCAAAATCTGTTATGTGAGGTAAGGTGCTAACACGATAACGACAAGTGTATAAGCGTAATATTGGTGAACACAAAGATGTGATTACGAGGGAAAAAGCCCTTAACCAAGATAGTCTTACTTCGGTCAAAACTTATCAAGGTAATCTTTGAAGAAATGACTTCAGTCAAGGATTAATAAGCTAATCTTTGGTCGAATCACTTAATCGATGATCAACAAGGTAACCTTTGGTCGTTAAGTCTATGATTATCGTGATCTCCAGCACAAAAAACCCCCGGACGGTGAAAACTATCACCGTCGATTATATTGATAATAAAAGGTGGTTACAAGTGTTGTGGAGTATCTGATCGAGATTACAAAGTAAGCTAGCGTGTAGAGAGAATGCTTGTTTCTGCTCTTAGTGTGTGTGATAGTACATGTGTTTCCTAACTGATCACAATCTCCATTATATATCAAAGATAATAACTCAAGGGAGTTATGAATAATAATGACTATTAACTAATAATCCCTAAAATTCTGCCATGTCTTCAATATAATCGTAACAGCCACTTTGACCACGTGCTCCATCTCTCAAACTACGAAATAGGTTGTAGACCAGGTCTTCTAGTCGTTACATCTGTTATGTATAATGTTATACACAGGAAACAATCGTTAATAGCACCAAATTCCGAGGATCCATGATCCTGACATAGCTCTGGTACTCTTCAGAAGGATAATTGATCCAGACACGTCAATATATTCTTGACTGCAAGTTAGTGGATAGACTGAGTCTTCTAACCGTTATACCTGCTAAATATAAGACTACACATGAGAACAACCGTTAGTAAATAATAAGTAATGTGGATCCTTGATCCTGACGGGATCTGGAACACACGCTAAGGATAACTGATCCAAAACATATGCCAGGATAACAGATCCACAGTGTCAAATTTCTGTGCACTAACAGTGTTAAGACCAGGTTTGACCGTATGTGGATCCCACGTCATAGTGACCTTAGAGGTCGAATCTTAGATGAAGCTCATAAGTCAAGATACTCAATTCATCCAGGAACTACAAAAATGTACCAAGATTTGAAAAGAGACTACTGGTAGCCAGGAATGAAAAACGACGTAGTTGATTATGTTAGTAAGTGCTTAACTTGTTTACAAGTCAAAGCCGAACATCAGAAACCCTATGAAAAAATGCAACCGCTTGAGATACCTGAATGGAAATGGGAACACATCACCATGGATTTCATAACTAAGCTACTTCGTACAGCTAAGCATCATGATACCATCTGGGTGATTGTGGACCGTCTGACCAAGAGTGCTCACTTTCTGCCTATACGAGAGGCTATCTCTTTATAAACGTTGGCAAACTTGTTCATAAAAGAGGTTGTATCTAAGCATGGTATACCGATATCGATCGTGTCTGATAGAGATACTCGGTTTACTTCGAGGTTTTGGAAGAAGTTCCATGAAGCTATGGGAACGAGATTGAACATCAGTACGACGTATCATCCTCAAACTGATGGACAGTCTGAGAGGACGATCCAAACCCTTGAGGATATGCTACGTGCTTGTGTCTTAGTTTTTGGTGGAAGCTGGGATGATCATTTGCATCTGGTTGAGTTCTACTATAACAACAGTTACCATTCAAGTATTGGTATGCCACCATTTGAGATGCTTTATGGTAGACGATGTAGAACCCTGATTTGTCGGGGGGAGATTGGTCAGAAAGAAATGGGAAGCCTAGAAGTTGTTCAAGAAACATCTTCAAAGTTCGATCAGATTAACGCAAGAATGAAAGCTGCTCAAGACAGACAGAAGTCCTATGCTGATAAGCGGCGACGACCGATTGAGTTTAACGTTGGTGACAATGTGATGCTCAAGGTCTCTCCTTGGAAAGGGATTATCCGTTTTAGAAAAAGAGGAAAGTTGAGTCCAAGGTACATTGGACCGTGTAGGTTCCGAGCCGGATCTACACGGAAATATCTCGTATTACGTAGGTGCGGAATCCCTATGTAAGACAATACGAGTGTTAGACGAGATATACGTTAAACCCAAGTACAAAGACACGTTACAGTACTCAATAGACACGTTGTATTGCAACTCCTTTAACACGTGATAGCCAAATCACAATTACACGTACTGAACTCCTGACAAATACAAGCCGTAACCACTGTATATAAGGTCTTCGACAACTTCGCCTAACATATTAGGCGAAGTTTTCAATAACTTCGCTTGTTCAACAAGTTTTCTTATAACAGGCGAACTTGTGGGACAACCTTTACAAACCAAAACAAAAACAAACTAACGCGATTACAGACACTAGATACTGAACTACTGACATCATGTACCAACAGACTCCCCCTTGGCAGTAGCTTCATATCTCTAACTTCAATCACGTGTCTTGTAATCCCAAAACTCAAGTCACCCGTCTTCAAGCATGAACTCCTTCTCTGACACAAACGGAAACTACTCTCTGATATTTCTTGGCTTTTTCTTTCCAAGCCGGAATATAGAATATCTTTTTCTCGTTCAGCACCTGCAAGTCAGCTTGAGACAAATTCACCAAGTGCATTGGATCATACACTCTCAGCAACTCTTGTTCATCTTCATCCTCCATCACCGCTTCAGCTGTTTCACTATCAACATACCACCATTTCAGATTCTTTAAGACATCATTGGGCATTTGTTTCATCGGCACTTCTTTTAAACACCGGATCGGCTTATACTTCATTATCATCCAAGGTTTGCCATCAGCTCTCATACCTCTGTCTTTATCTTCAACGAGCTTTCCTTTCTTCGGCTTTAATAACTCGAACTTTTCCTCTTTTATACTTTCTTTCCAAACGATCTTCCCAATAATCCTAGCCATATTATCATCACTCATGTTTATCAACCCCAACTAAGTCCTTCACCTCACACTCTGGCAAGGTATTCAACGATCTCAACAATCTCTTGAAATACTGAACTCCGTCAAAACGTTTAATCACAAACAGCCTCAACTGCTCATCATATAACCAGCATATAATCCCCTTCTTCGATTCAGCATATCCTTTGATGTTGTAACTCTTCTTGAACATAGTAGGAACCGCCGGTTTCTTTGTCTTTACGAACCATTGAGCGTAGCCTTCTTTCCATCTCGGCTGCTCTTCCCATTCAGTCTCATCGCTTCCCATATCTTGACCCATATCTGACTTATCAACTTCGGGAATTTCATGCTCAACGTTTTCTTCCACAATCTCTCCCTCTTCAATCTCATTATCAATTACAATATCAGCCCCTATCTTCTCAATCTCTTCATTCGGTAACACATCGTCATCACCTTCGTCCTCAACATCCAACACCTCCTCAGCATCCACTACCACCACATCATCACCCCCCGATTCACCAGTTGCACCAGTAGACCCCCCCTGAGATGTGGAGGTTCCAAAAGCTTGTTCAGTTCTTGGAAACTCACCACCTGCACCTTTCGATGCATTGGGATCATCGTCTCGATCATTCCTCTTCTTCGCCCTCAACTTATCACCTTTGTAGCTCGTCTCCCCCTGAGATGCCAAGAACTATTTCAAGGCATCAAAAAGTTTACCGTGCTCAATCAGGAGGGACGACTGAATCTGATTCTCTGCAACAAGGCGCTGAATAGCGTGAGTCCGGATCAGATTTATTCTCGACTGTTCCGCCACGACCCTTTCAAGAGCTGCTATTCTGTCCGAGTCAGATAAGGTTGCATCAAAATCAAAACTCATATGAGAGGTGTCTTGAGCATACGGTGAAGGGATTCCCAAAGTAGCTGGGACATCAGAAACAGGTTGAAACGTAACCGCAGATGGTATTGTAACAGATAACCCTGCGGTGGCAACCAGCGTCGACTCTACGAATCTTGCAACAACCTCCGATGGAGTAAGTGTAGGAGGTGGCAAGGAAACAATTTCTAGGGGCTTAAGCTGAAATGTGGTCGGTGGAATGCCAAAAGAAGATGATGTTGTCAACACGGGGGCACCTGAGGTGATTGGTCCTGTCACAGACACCGATGCAGGGACCATGGTCATTCCAGATAGAGCAGGTGGTGAGAAACGAACCACCCTCGAGCTTTCACCAGCTCCCAAACCTTCACCAGTTCTAACCCTTTTAGATCGACGAATCAAACGACTCAACTCCTCCTCAAAATCGGACTCACTGTCATCTGTATCTTTTTTTCTTTTCCCATGAATCCTTTCTTGAGCGACCAGTATTTGTCTTGCTTCAGCAACATCATCAGCTGAGGAGTCAGAGTCGGTTCTTTCAGAATCAGCTACCGACATAGCTACCAACGGCACATCAGCACTAGAAACCTCTGCTACTGAGACCTGAACCTCTGCCTCAGGATCAACTCGTTCCATATCGAAAAATCCTTGGCCACCAAAAGCAGCTTCAAGGTCTACTTGATCCTCCGGCGCCACAACAGGAGCAGCAGGCAACGCTGGCTGTACCACAGGTGGTGGTTGAGAGACAACAGCCTGTTGCGGTGCCGAATCCCGAAACTCGTCTGCACGAGGAGCAACATACGCCGAGTTTATCAAATACCCAAATAGCGGAGTATGTCGTGGATGAAGCTCTGGTTTACTTCTAGAACTCGACACTCTGCACTGTGCAAAAATTCTCTTGCTGACACTCTCCACATATCGAATTGGACGGCGCTGAGGTAGCGAAGGAGCCACATGATTCAAGATCATTTGTAAAAATCTTGGATACATCAAGAATCTTTCGCGAGCCACCGCACGTCTCTGACGGTCTATCTCATAGAACAGCATCTGACTAAAGCTATAACGCTTGTTGTAAGTCAGTGTTGTCATTACCGACTGCATCGTCGCACCCATCCCGTCCGTACTAGCCTTTCTACCCGACATGCACACGATCATCACGTGCATGAGAAAGCGCCATTGGTCCAACAAAAATCCCTTGCGTCTCTGAGTGTCACCCAATGGACCGGAATAGCCCATTCTTAAAAATGCACCGTCTCTGAATGGAGCAACAAAGTCTGTAGGATCATCTATCGTTTCATCCCCAAACTGCAAGGCGACCCTTATCTGCTCAGAAGAGAACTGCACCACCTGGTTGTTAATGGTGGCGCGCATAACTGGGGGCTCGACTCTGCAATCATACTCAACCGTTCGCCAGAAGTCTTCTATGTTTGGCAGAGAAATGGGCAGAGTTGTAGTAATAGCATGGAAGATACGCGAGCGGATAAGAAAGGTGATGATCTCGCGATAATCATCAAAACCGCTAGCATCCGGGTTCAGTGTGATATACATATTGTGCCCCGGAAAGAACTGACGGTTGTTATCACCGCCTTCGTCACCACCAGCACCACCGGCTCCTGCTACAGCTGCCATATCTGCACCACAAACGGTCTAAGTTAGAGAATCGTCAAAGCCGATCATAACATCGCCTATTACCATGAGCGAAGTTAAGATAAACTTTAGTGTACATGCGAAGTTAGACATTGGGCGAAGTTGAGCACAACTTCGCCTATACAATAACTTCGCCTGACAACAGATTAATCTTAAATAATGTAAAGCTTCAGGCGAAGTTAAGCCTGAGGCGAAGTTAAGGATAACTTCGCCTAAACATAACTTCGCCCCTTGAACAACTTCGCCCCTGATTAATTAAAAATTAAAGCAGCAGGCGAAGTTAAGCCCTAGGTGAAGTTGAGAACAACTTCGCCTAAACGATAACTTCGCCTGAACTGAAACGGCAAAGGGTTAGAAGGCCAGATTAAGTGAATTTGGAGAATTTGGTGATTGTGGACAATAAAGACATGATACTAAAGAGATCTAGACGATCACATTAGTTACGACCACGTAAAAACGAGTCGGAAAAGCGGGTGTATAAGGGTTAGCATGAGCGAGGTCACAATTCGGACCGAAACGACATCTGATAAACATCATGGACATGAATATAAGACATACCGACCCTACACACCTTTAATGCGGATCGAAATTGAGATTAATAACAAGGTTTGATTCAATGACAAGTTCGCCGAGGGTTGTTATGATAAGTTCGCCTGGGTTTTGTAAAATTATGTAAACAGTTGACCAAGTTGACCCTTATATAGGGCAGAACATTACACAGGCGAAGTTAGGGTTAACTTCGCTTAACCCCTTAACTTCGCCTAGTAACAAGTTCGCCCTTTCACAACTTCGCTTATTCTTAAACTTGCAAAACATACCCTTATAAGTTTGAACATTATTCAATTTTCCTTTAAAACCTTCCTTTAAAGAGTTACATGTTACGATCAAAGACCAAGTAACCAGGTATTAAACCATAAAACAAAATATGCAATGAAAATGTTAGAAATAAAGTCCATGGGATCAAATTTCAGTCTTGATAGGGACTAGCATGTTCTAGAAAAGATCCGAACAGGATCATACTACTTAAGTGACTGTCACATAGATCCATGTTCAGCGGTATTATGACATGAAGAAACAGATTGTAAGCAGGTATACGACTTAGTATGGTTTTCATCGCATCTGTGATATGGATTAGGTTCAATTAAGCTCAAAATTTAAACGTACAACACATCAGAGAAGTGATGTCTCCTATCTATTCTCAAAGCGTATTTGGCTTTCCCCAAGTCACCCCGAGTTGACCTTGACCCGTAGTGTCCGATTAAACTGTAAATACATCATGATCTTTTAGAGTCTTCATCCCGTTCTCTTTCTTGCCTCTTGATTGATAAGTACAACATAATAGGCTTCTGAAGTCTTAACAAGGAATTTTTTTTTTAATAATTAAGATTTACATAGCTTCAAACAGTAGACTACTGCAAGTCCCGAATCTGGATCACTTCAGGTACTTGACACACTATCTTCTTGGGAATCAGAACACTCACGGGCTCGTGTATGACTGGGTAATCGCTTTTCTGCCTATCATTCGGAAAGATATATATGGAGACATACACAAATCTTAATGAGTTGTCCCTTTAAATCGAGAAGATTTAGTTAGTATCACTTCTACTTTTACGCACCATAAAAAGCTACCATAACATACAATGACTGTTCTAGAGTCTTTTAGGCCTAATAACTTCACTAGTTAAGCACACAGAAATAGTTTGAGTATCACTTTCCAAGGTTGGATCAATTTTCTTATAAACATTTTATAGAAACTTCTTACGAAGTTGTAGACTTGAAAAATTATATCATCTCCCTTAAAAAAAATTTAAATTCTATCGCCCCGATCAAGTCAAAGTCATCAGGTAAACGGCTATCCTAAAGATCCAATGGATCAGCTGGATCGACCACATACGAATATGCGTCCTTTTAACTAAGTATGAACGACTATTTTTCAGCGACAGAGTAAAAACACATCATAAACCGCCCCAGTCGCTTTCTGTCATCTGGTTAATGGCTATCCTCATAATCTACTGGTAGAAGTGAGGACCAAACACATCCGAAGATATGTCCTTCAAACTGAAGCAACCGACATAATTCTAAGCGATAGTGACGTTTTTTTTCTTCAAGTAAAAACGAAAAATACGGTTACTCGGGATTGATCATCCCATTAAGCTCAACAAGGTTTTGAAAGCGGGTTCTGTCAAACGCTTTAGTAAAAAG
Source organism: Bidens hawaiensis (assembly GCF_021521415.1). NCBI lineage: Eukaryota > Viridiplantae > Streptophyta > Magnoliopsida > Asterales > Asteraceae > Bidens > Bidens hawaiensis. The sequence continues at coordinate 843,716 of NW_027491672.1, forward strand.
ATCAGCGAAATTATCCAACGAATCAACCTTCTCGAGCACTATTAATTTCTTCTCAGCACAATCCCGTATAAAATGATGACGAATGTCAATGTGTTTAGTTTTGCTATGTTTTACGGGATTGTTAGTTACTGAGATTGCAACAGTGTTATCAATACAAATAGGAGTTTGAGTGAAATTCAGACCGTAATCGCGCAGCTGCTGTTGTATCCAAAGAACCTGGGAGCAGCAGTTTGATGCTGCCATGTATTCTGCTTCACAGGTAGAAATGGCTACAGAGGTCTGCTTCTTGCACTGCCACGAAACCAATCTTCCTCCCAGAAACTGACATCCATCTGTCATCGACTTCCTGTTCTGATTGCAACCTCCATAGTCAGAATCTGTATAAGCGACCAACTCCAAGTCTCCTCCTTTTGTGTACCACAATCCCAGCTTAGGCGTGCCTTTGAGATACCGCAGTATTCTCTTCACTCCCTTCATGTGAGATTCCTTTGGGCTTGCCTGAAATCGAGCACAGAGACAAACTGCAAACATAATGTCAAGTCTAGAAGCAGTTAAATACATTAAAGAACGTATGATTGCTCGATATTGAGTGGGGTCCACATCTGCGTCACTGTCTGAGTCAGCGCCCATCTTGTGGTTGACACAGACCGGAGTATCAAATGGAGTGCTGTCCTCCATCTTGAAGCGTTTGAGAACGTCTTGGACATATTTAGTTTGATGGATGAACAACCCCTCCTTCTTCTGATCAACCTGCAATCCTAAAAAGAAAGTTAATTCACCCATTGCACTCATTTCAAACCTCCTTTTCATGACTTCCTCAAATTCCTGACACATGGCGACTTTTGAAGCAGCAAAGATGATGTCGTCCACGTAGACTTGAACTAGGAGAAAGTCTCCCCCCTTTTTCTTGACAAACAGCATGCTGTCGATCTTTCCTCTTTCGAACCCATTCTCAAGTAAGTAATCAGACAAGGTTGCGTACCAGGCACGAGGGGCCTGATGAAGTCCATATAGAGCTTTACTTAACTTGTACACGTGATCAGGAAAGTCTGGGTCAGGAAAACCTGGAGGCTGCTCAACGTACACAACCTCATCGAATTTACTGTTAAGAAACGCACTTTTCACATCTAACTGGAACACCTTCAACTCATTGTGTGCAGCAAATGCCAAAAACAAACGAATCGCTTCCAATCTTGCCACAGGAGCAAACACTTCATTGTAGTCGATCCCTTCTTGCTGATTAAACCCTTTTACGACCAGCCTCGCCTTGTTCCTTTTGATTATTCCTTTCTCATCTCTCTTACATTTGAAAACCCATTTGGTGCCAATCGCATGCACATTCTTCGGTTTTGCAACCAATTTCCATACCTCCATCTTCTCGAACTGGGCTAACTCTTCTTGCATGGCTTCGACCCACGAGCTGTCTTTTAGAGCCATTTGATAGTTCTTTGGTTCAATCTGGCTGATGAAGCAGGTGTAAAAGCACTCGTTAATGATACCTGTTTCTTTAATGCTTGCATAAACACAGGTGTGCTCATTCAAGCTTCGTCTTGTTTGTACACCGTCAGATAGATCACCTATTACATTCTCCAAAGGGTGATTTTTGTGAATTCCAGTAGTCGGAACCGAACTGACTTGCAAATTGTCTTCCAGGTTCGAAGAGAGTTCATCAATGGGCGATTGTTGTTGAGAGTGAAAAGGGTTGTAAAATTCTTCTTCAGTAGAGGCGGCATGAGCATTAACGGCACTTGACGTGGAAGGTTGACTTTCGTCGTATCGTGGACGTTGCACAATATTTTCCTCCTCATCATACAAAATCTGTGAAGCAATTTTCTCATCAACTTCAGCAAAATCCAAGTAAGGCATATTAAAGGATTTGAACAGTTTATCATAGTCAAAAACTTCAGCGGGTCCCGTGCTGGGCATTGGTGGTTTGTAACTCGTGATGTCGGTGTTACATACCACTTCAACCTTGCTGTTCGATAAATTAAAGACTCTTCTGTTAGGTGTCCCAACAACATATCCGACTAAAATACCTTCGTCGGCTTTCTCACCAAATTTAGAGTTTGTCTTTAATATCGTACATGGGGACCCGAATGATTCGAGACCATTCAAGTTTGGCTTTCGACCATGCATAAGTTCATAACAAGTTTTATTTAGCCTTTTAACAGTTAAACCACGATTAAGGATATAACAGGCTGTGGCCACTGCTTCAGCCCAGAACACCACGGGAAGTTTAGCATCAGCCAGCATGGTTCTGGCTCCTTCAATTAGTGTCCTGTTCTTCCTCTCAGCCACCCCATTTTGTTGCGGAGTATACGGGGCGCTGTACTGGTGTTCTATCCCTTTCTGCAAGCAGAACAGCTCCATCTGGTAGTTTTTGAACTCTGTCCCATTATCACTCCTGATGTACTTAACCTTTCTCCCCATAATATTCTCAACCTTGGTAATCAAGTTAATTACCAACTGAACCGTCTCATCCTTTGTCTTCAGAAAATACACCCAAGAGTATCGCGAGTAATCATCAGTTTCTACCAAGCAGTATGAACTTCCACCAAGACTCTTTACATTCACGGAACCAAAGAGATCCATGTGAAGTAGGTCTAGTGTACTGACAATTGAGTTAACCATCTTGGAGTGATGAGGTTTCTTGTGTTGTTTTCCCTTCTTGCACGATAAGCATTGATCTTCAAAGTTGAAATTCTTTAAAAGAATACCAAGCACCAGCCCATTCTTGACAATGTAGTTCATTTTTTGAAGATGTATATGCCCCAGTCTTCGATGCCATAACTCGGACTCAGATTCAGTTGCCTTAGACAGAAGATATGATTCTTCTGTCGTCATCTCAGTTGACCTCATATCCATGACGTATGTGTTCTTTTCTCTTGGAGCCTTCATCACCACCCATGCCTCTGGTATCTTGAAACCAGGATACAGAACAATTGCTTCATTTTTGGTAAAGTGCACTGTGTATTCTTTGTCACAAATCTGAGATACGCTCAACAAATTATGCTTCAATTCCTCAACAAAATTCACCTTTTCCAATTTCATTTTTCCATTTGTTACGATTCCTATACCAGTGATTCTTCCTCTGCTCTCTCCAGCGAAACTAACTCTTCCTCCTTGAACAGGTTTCCATTCATGTAACAAATTCTTGTTACCAGTCATGTGCCGGGAACATCCACTATCTACAACCCACAGATTGTTTACAGTCCTGTTCAACTGTTCCTGCACGATTAAAGTAAAGGATTAAAATCTGGGGACCCAAGACCTATTGGTCTTGGGTCGATTAAATCTGTTAACTGGCATCCCATACCTCGGTTGTCAAAAGTTAGTTTGAGAATGATTTCTGTAAGTTCTGTAAGGATACCTTCTTAAGAATTGACTATGAGGCCATCCAAACCTTAGTGGATTAACTGAAGTAAATCTGTTTGTTTGGTTGTTAACTGGGTAAAACTGAGATCGATTTCTTTAAGATCTTGGATTAGTCCAATGTCGGAACTTTGGTGAGTTCGCATTCCTACCAGTATAGTAATTACCATTCGTTTTATTTTCAGTTTTCGGAGGCCTCATTCCTCTGAATTCTCTTTGATTTAGAGGGCAATTAGCAATTAGGTGTCCGATTTGATTGCATCTGAAACAACTCCTGTGTTCAACCTTAGTCTCAACAGTTGTTTCAGATGTTGAGGTAGCATTACTATTCGTTTGTCTAACATATGGTGGGACAAACGGGTTTAGGGGAGAGTTCTTTTCAGTTGGCTTATATTCCTCCCCATGTTTTAGTAACACTACCTCTTCTTTTATCTCACTAGATTCGGATGTCTTGTCCGAATTTGATGAGACAGAACTAGGGACAGAAATCTTAACATTCGAAACAGGCCTAACTTCGGGTTCTTTAACCGAAACTTTAACAGGAACTGTCTGACCAATTTCAACATCAACAGATTTCTGATTACTAGGATCATACGTATAGTTATGGTTATATGGTGGTGGAACTTCAGAATATCCAATTCCCCCTTTTTTAACTGGGGAACGTTGAACACTTACGATGTGATCAAGCATTGCTGAGGAGTTTCTAAATTGTTCAATTTTTTTGTTTAATTCCACCACTTTTACCTGGTAATCAGCTATCTGTTTATCCCTGTCAGCAATTAGTTTGGTTTTTTCTTCTAACACTTCATAACTAAGATCAATTACTTGTATTTTTTCAGCTAGACTGGCTTTAAGACTTCTGATATCTTTTTCACTAGCTTTTACTTTTACTGAGTAACTGTTTTCTCTAGTTTTAGTGTAATGATGATCTTCTTTTAATGTTTTAAATTGAGCGTCCAAACTAACAAACTGATCAGTTATTGTTTTCAATTGTTCAGATAGATTTTCACATTTCATACAAGGGAGTTCAGAACTTACCTCAGAAAGCTGATCGTCCACTTCTGCCATGTAAGCTTGATTTTCTCCCGTCACTTTCTCACTCCCTGCAGTTTCAATGTTCACCAAATTTGCCTGTTCGAAGACTTCCTCAACCTGTAGATTCCAGTTATACCCACTATTGTGTCTAGATACCATAGCCTTATTTTCACTATCTCCCCCATTCTATTGTGCAGGCCTGTTCTGACTACGTTCTACTCTCTCATTGGTACATTCCTTGGCAAAGTGACCATTTTGTTGACAGTTGTAGGACCGAACCTTTGATTTGTCAAACCCTGGTCTTTTTCCAACAAACTTTCTGCCTGTCTTCTTCATGAATCTCTTAACCCTTCTTACTATCATAGCCATCTGCCATTGCAGGTCCATCTCATAGATCATCAGCATCGATCTGATCATAGTCTTCATCTAAAGTTGCAGGGTCGACTATTTTACCTTTGATGTAATTTTCGTAAGATGCAATGAAGGATGCATAGAGAGCAAACTGCTGTTCAGCTGATTTAACACTCATGGGCATCTGTGAGTATTTGTTGGTTGGAGCATTTGATGAGAAGTTACCAGTTTTGGCTTGAGGTTTTGAAGAATTACTTCCTCCAGCTACAAAACATACATCACCGTCCAATTTGAGAGTCACATGACCATCTTGAGTTGAGTTTGAGCTTGAGTCTCCCTTTGAGTAGTAAGTAGTTGATTCTGACCTTGAAGTTGAACTTGAACTAACTTTTGCACCGTACATTCCCGGATCCTGAACCTGATCAGTTGGTGTCTCTTTCCAAACCATGTTTAGTTCAAAAGTTCGTAATTTATTGACTGCTGTTTCCAAATCAATATCGGCAAACTCTTTATCTTCTCTCATCAAAACCATGTACATTTCCCATTTCGGTGGAAGAGCATCAAGGAGTTTCTCTACTATCTCCTCTTCTTTGTATACAATGGAGTAATTGCTGAGTTCGGTCATCAGGTGATAATATCTTGTGATGATGTCATCAGTGATTCATTTTTCAAATATTTGAACACCGAGAATTGGGTTTTTAGTAGCTTAATCTTGGATGCACGTATCCCCACATTACCTTCATATCGGTTTTCTAGAGCTTCCCAAAGCTCTCTAGCAGTTTTGTATTTCTTGAAGGTGTGTAGAATTTCTTGTGGAAGAGCCATGGTGATTGCTGCATGAGCTTTACTCTCTGCCTCATACATCTTCTTTTCTTCCTCTTCCATCTTATTGTACTTCTTAATCTGATCACGACCCTCAAACAAGGCCGTTGGTGGAATGTATCCATCTTGAATGCACACCCACATCTTAGCATCTTGATATTTAACATACTGCTCAAACCGATCTTTCCAAGCCACGAAATCGGTACCCTTTAGCATTTTTGGGGCCTTAGTTGTAGAACCGGCCTCAACTTCCATTTTCACCAGTTCCGTAATGTTTATCGAAGTCATCGCTGAAAGAAACACAACTCAAAACACGAGGAAAGTATAAAATAATTTTTTATTATTTTGAACAGTGCCCAGTAGGCGAAGTTGTGCTTAACTTCGCTTAAGCTTAACTTCGCTTATACTCAACTTCGCTTGGCTTCTTAACTTCGCCTGATGTTAACTTCGTTTATTGACAACTTCGCTTAATTCAAGCGAACTTGTGAGACAAGCGAAGTTAATAATAACTTCGCTTAAATTAATATCTTCGCCTAAACCCTACGAACAGTGACGGCAACTTCGCCTGATGAACATAATGTTTTTGCAGGTTTTAATTTGACGTATTGCGAGGTATGCGAAGGTGTAATGGGTTATATTTGATAGTAGGAGATGGGTAGGACACAAAAACTCGGTATTTCAACGTAAACTCGTCCCGCGCATAGTCGAACGGAACGATTTCTACACTCGTGTGATAATCCCGAACCACACAATCACGAGCAAATGCTCTGATACCAATTGTAGGTTCCCAGCCGGATTTACACGGAAATATCTCGTATTACGTAGGTGCGGAATCCCTACGTAAGACGATACGAGTGTTAGACGCGATATACGTTAAACCCAAGTACAAAGACACGTTACAGTACTCAATAGACACGTTGTATTGCAACTCCTATAACACGTGATAGCCAAATCACAATTACACGTACTGAACCCCTGACAAATACAAGCCGTAACCACTGTATATAAGGTCTTCGACAACTTCGCCTAACATGCTAGGCGAAGTTGTCAATAACTTCGCTTGTTCCACAAGTTCGCTTATAACAGTCGAACTTGTGGGATGACCTTTACAAACCAAAACAAAAACAAACTAACGCGATTACAGACACTAGATACTGAACTACTGACATCATGTACCAACAGACCGTTTAAAATTATGGATCGTGTGGGTGAAGTAGCTTATAAGCTGAATTTGCTCGAAGAGTTAGAAGGAATTCATTCAACCTTCCATGTTTCTCATTTGAGAAAATGTCTGGCTGATGACACGTCGCACCTGTCATAGATGGACATCGAAGTTGATGAACAATTAAACTATATTGAGCAACCGATCGAGATAGTTGATCACAAGGAGAAGCAACTTCGTCACAAGGTTATACCCTTGGTGAAAGTGATATGGAAGCACCGCAAGGGATCAGATGCTACCTGGGAAGTCGAGGAAAAGATGCGCAAGTTTTACGCTTCTTTGTTTAGATGATAGTTACGTTTCGGGGACGAAACCTTTTTAAGGGGGAAAGACTTGTAACATCCCAAAATTTCAAATAATAATATTTAATATATTTATTTATCATGATGGAAAAGTTTACTTGAGTTAGTAAATAAATAAAATAGTAATAAAGAGGGAAATATAAGTAGGCCAAATAGATGGAATTAATCATGGACTAAAAATAAAAGATGTGCCTTAGGTCTATGGGCTTAAGGGTGTATAAATACCCCTTAAACACTAAATCTTTCCATTTCCATCCATCTTATCCATAATATTCCCTTTCCTACACCATAAAACACACACACACCGCCATCGTGGCCGTGAGTAAGAAGGAGAGGATCCGAGACCAAAATCAAGCCTTTTATTGATAGATCTTTGGTGTACAAGTTATATGCAAGATTTAAAGTTCATAACCAAGTTAAACGTGACCAAACGAGCACATAAAGGTATGTTCTTGATCTTAAAGGTTACGTTTTTATGAACGAATGATCATGAAACTCAAACCTAGAGTAGATCGGGTCTAGACAAATCATAAATTTGCAAACTTGATGATAAAAGTGGACTTAATCTATTCATTAGCTAAGGATCTAGCTAAAATGGGTTTAAAACCGATAAAGCTTTAATCTTTATACCTAAAACGGGTTTTGAAAGTAATAAAGGTTTAAGCTTTATGCTAGACGTGGGTTAAATCTTGGTAGTGAGATGATATTGGAAGATTAAACAGTTATTGAGAGTAGAAATGATGGTTAAAATTATGATATGGGATGTTAAAATTTACCTGAGCCTAGAAACAGAAATAAGATAGAAAAATATGAACTAGCAGCACCAAACCTGAGTTCTCAGCCAACTTGAGATCTCGGTCACGTAGAGTTCTCGGTTCCCTTGGGTTCTCGATGACAAGGGTTCTCGGTCAAGCATGGGATCTCGGTCAAACCTGAGTTCTCGGTCAAAGCGCGAGTTCTCGGTCAACATGAGGGTACTCTGCTTGGAGTTCTCGGCCACCCCATTTTTCTGTTGGGTTTGGGCCTGAACCCAGCTGGCCCAGATACTTTAATGGACAATTGGGCCTGACCTAACTAAGCACACAAGTTGTTAAGCCCTTATCTAAATTAAAACAAAACTAGCCCATCATAGACTAAGCAAACGACCCCCAATTTAGAAAATACATTGGTTAACTAAAATACCAACTTAATTAGTTATACGGTTAATTAACAAATATATATTTAACAGTTAGCCGGGCTCAGTTAAAGAAGGGAATAACGATTAACGGAGAGCATAACAGGATCCAGGTAAGTTTCTAGACCCATTTCTTTGTTATGTTTTCGGGGCTGTACGCATACTCGATGTGTTGTTAATACATTTATCCTAAGTGATAAGTGTATGTCGTATGTGATTATGTGAAAGGTATGAATTATTGCTTGTCAATACGTGAACGATCTTCGTATGTGATAAGTGTATGCCGGGATGCAACGGATTGCCCAAATACACAATATTTAATCAACTCATTTAATTTTACAAAATCATAAGAAGTCACATAACATGTTCATACAATAACCGAAACAAAACATAACAAATAATATATTGTTCATTTTCGCTAATATCCTAACGGTCTTGATTACGTATTCTCCAAGTCTCGAGTCAACCAAAAGTCAAACCTATAATATTGCATAAAATAAAGTTTATCAACAAAAAGGTTGTTGAGCAATTTCATAGTTTTTGAACAATATGTATATAATAGGAAATTCCACAACTTGTATACGAAACAATAAATAAAAGCAATAATTTGGATAAATGAAATCGCTAATAAGAATACATTAGCGACACCTTGCTATAAGAGAATACCAAATAGTCTAGGATTTTGTATGAAATCGTTAATAAGAATACATTAACGACGCATTTCTATAAGAGAATACCAAATAGCTAAGGATTTATGAATCAACCAACCGAAAGCGGTAAACACATTAGCATATAAGCATGTAAGCATAGAACACCAAATCGAGCATTTATTAGAGTAGAGTATACAATAAAGTTTGTGGTTTAAGACTCAAGTATAAAACATTTAGTTAGAATAAATATGCAATATCACCCCCAAAACAAAAAATGAAAATCGGGGAAATGAAAGTACTCACGTTCAAGTAATAAACTTGAAAGATTGGTGATTTGGAGATTAACCGGAATGACGAGTTTAACGAACAAAGCCTAAAATAAAAGAAGTCTTATATTAGAAAAGTTGTCTTGGAAGTCTTTAAAATAAAATAAATGTCGAGAAATGTGAACAATTAAAGTTTAAGGTTTATAACGTAAATAATTAAGAGATTATAACAATAGTCCTTTAAAAATATAAGCTTGCACAAAACCGGGTTAAAGTATGTAGCCTTAATATTTACTCAACCGATGTTAAGTAATAAGGTGGGTAAAAATGCAAGAATGCAATTCCCTTTATAATATAGATACTAAAACGGGTTTTAACGAGTGTTCGGGGTGTTGGTTCGGGTCTTGATAATTGGTCAAACCCAAAGTCAACTTTCTGAAATAATGAATGTTATGAGATAACTCAATAAAGTTTTATAAGACTTAACCAAGTATGTAGTTCTATTGTTTTAGAACTAACAACGTCCGTTAAGCGAGTGTTCGGTTTTGTCGATCCAAACTTTGTTATGATATCAAGTTGGATCCAACATCTCCAAGTACTTAAGAAAATAATTAAAATCAGTTTGTAAAGTATTTTTAAAGATTTATACAAGTCTTGATAGCTAAAAACACACTTGTGTGTCTTAAGCGAGTGAAAATCAGTTTAGTTCGGTTTGGTTCGGTTTCCATCTCACAATAAGTTCATGGATGGTTGCCACATGCCCAAATATCAAAGAACTTTTATAATAATTTATAAATGAAGATACTTAAGTTTTATAACCAAAAAGTTAACAATAAAGTCTTTAAACGAAAGTTCGGTTTTCGGTTCGGATCTTGTTTCGGGTTAGACCGAGGTAAGATTCTACAAACCCATAACCATATAACTCATAAAAATGATTTTAGAAACTTAAATCTAACAATAAGCATGTTTAAACAATTATTGAACAAAACTAGTAAACAAAGTTCGGTTTACGGATTAGAGCTATTTACGGTTAAACCGAGGCTAGTCTCTATAAACCCATAACCATGGAACTTCATAAATATGATATACAAACTAAAATGAGCATAAATTAAGCATGGTTAATATGTATAAACAAGTCATATAATTATATATATATCAAGGACTACGAAAGTCCTCCAATGTAGCCTTGCCTTACGAGGCCCGACACTCCACCGACCGAGACCGGGGAAGTGACCAGCAAAGGTAACAAGGGTTGTATATTATATATATGTTGTGCCATAAACTTCAGGTATTAATTAAGACTAAGTAAACTAATTAAAATGCAAAACTTGATCAGTTTGACTTTTGAAAGTCAAACATTCAAGGACAATGAAAAACAACCTTAAGGAGCATTGAATTTGAGTGAGGAAATGAATTATGAGCAGGGATTAATGTGGGAGAGGGTCATGTATTTATAGGATAAGATTAAATGGGTTAAACAAGTGATTTAGTGGGTAAAAACCGGATTTTGGTTAATAGAACAAACAACAAAACACAATTCTGCAGCTGCTGTCTGGTCAGCATCGCGCCACGCGATGCCAAGGGGGCTCCCCCATCGCGCATCTCGATGGGGTGGGTGGCTGGATAATTTTTAAACTTTCAAAAATGACAATTTGGCCCCTGAAGTTTGTTTTAAGTGTTTTTAAGGCGATTTAAGGACCGAAAATGATGTTTTCGAGACCCAACAAGTGTAAAACTATATTGTAACATAAAATTCATTATTTTTATTATATCATAAGCTTTGGTATACAAAATGGGTCGGTTTACATAATAAACGATTACAAACGAATACAAATCGGACCTGAATTTGACGAATGTCACAGTTCTTCCGGTAACCACCCTCCGGCGTGAGAATAACTACAGTTCTAGAGAGAGAAAGTACTTTAAGTAATTGGTGGAGATAAGTGAGATGTGAATTGATACCTTGTTATGACGAAAGATGTATTTATAGCCGAATGATGATGGAATATTATTGGTACAACTGTCCCTTTCTAGAAGACGCTTTTTGTAACAACCTGGACACGTGTCCGCATGTGATAGGACGAGATATCTGGCCATGTGCACGGTTATAACAACCTTGCCAGTTGTCCTTCTCTAATTGGCTGTTACTTTACGTGTTTTCCAAAGAAAGATCTTCGTGTAAATCTTCTAGAAGGAAGTCAGTTACAACTGATCATTTGCTGACGTCACCCTCTAGTCATCTCTGCGCTTGGAACGAATATCTTGCGGATGACTTCTAAGGACGTCTGATCGACCCACAGACGGTCTCTAGAGTTTATTCTTTATCTTCCGCTGACTTGAGTTATGCGGGTGATGAATACGTTCCGCGGGTGACTTCTGAGGAAGTCTTGATTGACCCACCGATGATCCGTTATGGGTATTTGGTTCCTTTCACTACCCTACCTCTATAACTATCTAGGTAGAGACCACTACCGACCCTATTATACCATTATTGGTGAGCTTGAGACTTCCAACAGAGGTTATATGAAAAAAAAACATTTAAGGATGTGATAAGATACATTTTAAATAAAACAATAACTATAAATTTGGGTTTCCATCTTATTTACCTCAAATATAAAAGACAATCAATTATTGATTACTAGCTTTATAGCCCGCGTACACACGAGATGATCTAAATAATTAAGTTGCAAATAAAACAATACATAATGTATATAGAAAAATATATTGCATTTATGCTTGTATCATTATATACATAAATTGATTTTATTTTTATCACAAAATGAGTTTTTCCAAAAAAATAATGCTGAAATTAATAAAAAAATAATGCACGTGTAAAAACATACCAAAGAACACTCCATATATTAAAAATTTATTCTCAGTATCATATATGTATAATTGAAAGAAATTTAGTTATGAACCGGTTTCGGAGAATGCGTCTCATATAATAATAGTTTTGAACTACACCATAAAAAAGATTTTGATAAGTTTGAGGGGCGTCTCGACTTTGCCAATTGACAAAAAAAACAGGTTAACCCGTTCAATTTTGTGAATGTTTTGCTTCGGTTGAGCATAGTTTTGTACGACATGCTTCTCATACAACATTCCGATCACCATTCAATGAAAAGTTAATAGTGACACAAATGTTTCTAATTTGATAAAAGTTAGAAGCATTGATAGGCCTGGAGGTGGCATGTCGGAAATGTTTGTCATTTTTTTTTATTAAATTTTAATAGTCATGGGAAAAATACTCAATGTGCAAAATCCGAAATCTTTTGTCTATTTTCAAAAATGTCCTTAATAATAAATTAGAAACCTAATCATTTAAAATTCTAACTATCATTGGTTTTACATTTTCAAGTCAAAATAATGAAACCGTAACAAATTTACGATAAATCTATTTGCATTCTCAGATATTTAAAAATATTCAGATTATCCATTTTTCACCCTCAACAAATTTGAGAAAAATGTAGTTAATTTGTATCAAACGATATATTTACCAACTTTTAACCCGTAACAATCAAATTTAAGTTCCATAAAAAACCCGAAGCAATCATTGATAAAAAAAACCAAAGAAACTAAATATTATAAACTTTATTATATTTGAAAGTGATTCTATCTTACAATTTAATAATATATGTATTGTTTACTAAATTAACCGAAAAAATAAATATATAGATTTAAATAATATATTTATAATTTATAAATTTATATGAAAATGTACAAAAAACCAATAGATAAATGAATTTATTTTTTAAATAATGGATAAACTTTTATGCATATATTTAAAATTTAACAATTAAAAAAATTACTTCGTATAATTGAAAGCATGCTAGAGTTTTTTTATTATTTTTTTTATTTAGAATTTTCAACAATATATATATTATAATATGTTAATAATAATAATTAAAATTACATTATTTTCAATATTTAACAAACACTTTGTTGTTGATTATTGGATTTACCAAATATATTGTGAAATATATTCTAACAATGTATAGTATTATAATATATAAATATTTATTTTTATAAAAGTGTATAGATATAATATAAATAGAGTTTAAAGAAAAATGATTAATTTAATTATGTTATAGATATCATATAAATAGAGTGTAAAAGGAAAATAAATAATTATTAATCTATGACATATATTAGTTTTGGAGGGAAAAAAATGTGAGGATTAACCAAAAACCGACATGTGTCTACAATTATTTTACTTTATTAGAATAGGTAGATTATGATTACTTGATTAGAAATAACCTTATTTATAACCATACAATTCCTAGCTTGTTATCGACAAGAATAGGTAAATACTAACTCAAAACATCCTAGGTTTGTAAGTACGACAACCAGGTCCCCGCACTTACGCAAGATTACACTAATAATCACCTCCTTATCTTGTGACACCGATGAAGCTTCACATTTCGGTAAACATTAATCGTGGCAACGCTTTTGTAAGGATGTATGCTTTTTGTAATCCCTGCTAACATACTCCACCTTGATTTGTTCTCTCTTGCTGCACTCCCGAATGAAATGGTACCGCGTGTTGATGTGTTTACTTCTCTCGTAAAAATCGAGTTCTTCATCAAGGCGATGATCGATGAATTTTCCACCTTCAACGTCACGACTTCCTCCTTTTATCCGGTCATCTCTGACAACAAACCCTGAAGCCATAAGGCTTGACATGCACCCGTAGCTGCCATAAGTTCTGCCTCACACGATGATAATGCCACCATTCCTTGTTTCTAAGAAACCCATGTTATCGGTGATGTACCATGGTAGAAAATCAGAGCTGAGGTACTCTAACCATCATCAATATCCACGACGCGACTACTATCTCTATATCCGTGTAATATACCGTTTCTGCCTCTCGAGTAAGTGATATCGAAGTCGAGTGAACCTCGTAGATATCGAAGAACATAATTAACCGCTTGAGCTTGAGTTGGTGACTGCATGAACCGACTACCATAACCAACCGAGTAGCTCAAATGTCGTATGAGTTAAATACTGTAAGCTTCCGATTATTTTTTCTAGAACTGGTCGGATCTACCTTCAGATTCTCATCTTCCTTTGACAACTTTAATCCAGGTTCCATTGGAAACTGCGTCGAGTTACATTCCTAAAGATTTGCTTCTTTTAGGTTTTTGTTGCATAATTTGCTTTAACGTCATCCCATGATCGCTTTGTGTAACTTTTATCCCGAGATAGTAATGCAACAACCCGTGGTTAATCATCTTGAACCTTGACTCCATTTGTCTTTTGAAATTTGATTACTTGATTACAAATAACCACTACTTATAACTACACAATTTCTTGTTAGACAAAAATATTATAAAAACTAATTCAAAAAATCTCTAGGCTTGTAAGTACGACAACTAGGTATGTCTCTACACTTATGCAAGATTACACTAACAAAAGACATGGTTAGTAAAAGAATAATTGAAAAAACAACTTTACTTTTAGATTGAGTATGTAATAATAGATTTTCTTGATTTTCATATAATTGCAAAAGAATTCCATGGACCGGCAATTTAAAGTTATAGCAATAATTGAAAAAACAAAGCAAAACAAAAACATAACTTATTGATTGATTCCAATGGGTGATGGTGAGTGGCGCATATCTAATATTCACCTTGTTTTCATGTTCATAAAATAGTTTGACAGTAGACTCCATCGTTGGCGACGAAACGGACCCATTCTTTTTTCTCTTTATCTAATCACAATTTCACACTTTAGCTTTATCTAATTATTATTAAACATTTGGAGAAATTCAAGTCATTGCAAAACCATTATGTTGCGAGTGTGCGTGCCATAGCGATCACCATCATCATTTAAAGAGAGAAAGACGTAGCAATCACCGTCATCATCTAAAGAGAGAGAACGAGCTGCTGGTTGATAGTAAGGCGACCGTACCTACAACATGTTAAGAAAGTAGATAAAGATTAAAATTGATTCCACTATTTTCACTTACCAAATTAGGAATACATTACATTGTATTCAATTCAATGCAAAAATCAGTTTAAACAACAAAAGACAATGAACCATGAAAAAGCACGTAAAAAAACCCATGCGTCGTAACGCATAGGTGAAAAACGATAGTGGAAAACAAATTTGTAAGTTGAGAGATGCTTCTACACTACATATTTTTGTCTACTTGTATAGTATCATCATGTGTTTATTTCCACCAAAGTGAACGAGTTCAATTCCCATAAAATATTCATAAGGTGGATACAAGGGTGTGTGTTTGTCAGTATTTAATAATATTAAAATTTGGTTAAATGTTACTAAATGTTTAATGTTTTGGTAAGAATGACTGAATTACGGAGCGCACGTACTGTATAACTTTGCCAGTGAGCATCATGACCAGAAATTGTTAAGTTACAATATTTTATTAATACTAATACTTATTTGTTATTTTATATATACATAAATTTTTGCTTGAAACAGATGTACATTATGTTTTTATTTTGAATAAGATAACTTGAAATATATATGACAATATACGTGTTAATATATTTTTTTAATATATATTTAACACCACTTCTTGGCCTTTGTGTGCTAAGACAAAAACCGTACAACATACAATATAAATTATAAATAATTATTTGTATAATTAGGCACCATAAAGTACTGTATATTCTTATATATACATTGTACGATGACATAACTTTGGTGTCTAAATATATAAAATCAGCTAAAAACATGTAATATTTATTGTGTGCTTTTAACCATTTTATTATATGTTTTCATATTTTCAACTAATAAAATAATGTAATAATTTTCTTTTTTATATATTTATAAACACAGTATATTTTGTCTTTATTTTTCTATTTTTTAGAAATTATAAAGAATTTTAATTCAATTTGTAAAACTGGATTGACTTTTTAATCATAAGCAAACCTCAACTGAAATATGTATCTTTTTCTGATGATCAGAAGTTTGTATAACTTAAAACTTAAAATATGTAAAGCATTTTCTTATAAAATATTACATTATAGTATAATATTTAGTAAAACGATCCTTCATTTTTGTCTTCAAATCAACTAAATACCGTTTGACAGCATTTTCGTCAAGTTTGTCTCACCTAAGAACACCATCAAAAAAGAAACTAATCACTATAGGAAAACCTTATTAATTAAGTTGTGAAAACTTAAGACCTTAAAATCTTAAGTCTTAACTAAACTGTTACTTCATGTAATTAAACTAGAAGGCTAACCACGATAAAGTAAACATCTACGTGACTACATGAGATGGTGAATAGTTTTCTAGAAAATAAAAAGATAACATTTCAAAAAGTAAATTTTTTTCTCGTATTGGGTTACAATAATAAATGTTTCTGAATTGCATTTTAAAAA
Source organism: Bidens hawaiensis (assembly GCF_021521415.1). NCBI lineage: Eukaryota > Viridiplantae > Streptophyta > Magnoliopsida > Asterales > Asteraceae > Bidens > Bidens hawaiensis. The sequence goes on from NW_027491672.1 coordinate 860,262, forward strand.
TAATAGATTTTGGTTTACAGTATAATAAATGAGAAATTGACAAGTGATGGCATGATCATGTCATGATGAGTCCCAATCGACATATAGGGCGAATTAAAATAGAGAAAATAATCCAATAAAAGGTTCTCACTTTAAAATGGTCAAAAGGCATATTACTATTTCCCTTTCTCATTAAAATAAAACTTAATTTTGTTTTATATCTTTGTTTTTAGCAATCAGTCCATTGTTTTTTTAAAGACAATTTTTTAAAAATACACAAACCCGGTTAGCTAAAAGCTAACCTGGGACAAACAAAAACGTTTACATGCTAAAAGGAGAATTTTTAATCCACTCGGTTCAACCAACAAAAGATTTAGCAATCAGTCTATTATTATTTGTTACAACTGGAATTTACATACGAAAACTAACACTACATAAATTTTACACAGGTAGTAATAAACAATTAGTTTGACAAACACCTTTCGGCTCTAGTCAATATACTACATGCCCACTTTGCCATAAGAGCCTAATAACAAGGCTCTTTACGAATAAACATATCAGGTCATTACTAGGGCAGATGATCTTCATTTCACATCGGTCAGCCCCATATTAATAGATGTGATCAGGTCACTCCTCTCCTCCGTCTCTTTTTCACACAAGCTCAAACGCACACTAGAGGTGGTCGTACAATAGGTTTGGCAAATTAATAAGTAAATTTAATATGATTCTGAAATTAATCTTCTGATAATAACACGAAAATGATGGTTAAGGCTTTGAATCTTTATTATCTTAGGTTCAAAACCTGACTCAAAGGGAGTTTTCACATAGTAATGAGTTTCCTCATTAATGGCGTTCCTAGGTGAGTTAAATCTAAAGCGTCAAAATCAATATGAACGGTTGAAATCTCTTCTAAAAAAACTCAGACAACGGGATGGTTATAAACATTCTTGAAAAAACATGGTTCTAGTGAAGGTATAATAAAAGATTTTCAACCACAGGCTATTTTATTAAAAGGTAATAGGGTTAGGAAATTAATAATTTCTGTCAAAAGGAAAATGAATGCATATATGTCTTGCAGAGTGGGCGGGTGTTTGTTGGTTTGGCTTTATGACCCTGCTTGTCCTTATATGCAAACCACCATTGCTTACCCATATCACCCCTTTATTTATCATCTCTTTCCCACATGTAACATCACCATTTCAACCCATCTTTTTCTCTCTAAAACTGCACCCAAAAGATGAACAAGAAGTTCAAGAATTCAAGGAGAAAGCCTTTATCTTTTGAGGGGAATGTTGTCTGGCTCGAGGCCACTAGAAACCATAGATATTTCTCTCTATATTTATATCTATATCTATTCAAGAACATATATCTTGTCCTGGTGTCGTCGGACCAGGCTTCATTCCCCCCAATTGTGGCTTCATGTGTTATATAAGATAATAAAAATCAGGTTTCTTGCATCTACATGTTTCCATGATGAAAAGAGTCAGTTTTGGAGATGGGTTTATGATCTTTTTTGAAAATAAAGCTATTTTTGTATTTAGTGTTAATGACATATTGTTATGTGTTTATGTGTTGGTGATGATAGATGAAGGAGAAGGTGGGTGTAATGATGATATTTTTGTTTGACTTTAGTTTAACTCTGCTAAATACCCAGAAAGCAGAATCTACCAAAAAGGTTTTCTAATCATTGCTACTCTACAAACTCAGAAAACTAATTGGAAAGGGATTTTGGGTTTGGAGTTTGGACTAGTATTATTATAAACACTGATTTTGCCATCATGATGATGGCCTTCAAGAATCTGTGACGTGTGGTGCTACTCTTGCTTTGACTTTATATACCTTTTAACTTTAAACCATTTTCATCATTACCTTATGATTGACATGGATCTAGGGTTTTCATTTTGCAATTTGCATGCATATTAGTATTAACAAACAGATCTTAAATATACCCTATAAGAACTTTATTTGTTTCATTTCACAAACTAATAAATTTAACCTAAGATATGTTAAGAAACCAATGACATGACCTAAATTTACTGTCCTTTCTAGGTTCTTGTTTTCTCTAGCCTTTTTTCTTAACCATGGGTGTCTGTGAATTTAAAAGACAGCTTGTGTCTTGGGTAAAGGGTGGAAGAGGTCACAGTGTTTTTGAAAGGTGCAGTTGACAAAGTAACCTTTGAATTTTTTTCACTAACCCTAGAATTTGCAATTGCAGTGTACTGTTTTGATTGATTTGATTGCTTTGGATGCTGCATGGTTTTGTCCTCATCAACAACAGGTGAAAGCACATGGTTTAGTACATATATACAATTAATAATACAAGATCAATGATGTATGAAGTAAATTTAGTGTTCTTGAAATTAGTAAAAAGTTTCAACTCATACTGGTCGCATTTTAATCACACTCAAAAGTATAAGTTCAAACAGGATTTGCTGTAGCAGTTATTACAACAATGTTTTTGTTTTAAGTTCTGGAAATTTAACAGTGTTGGGGATTGAAGTGAGTGTAGGAGAAGATATGGGTAAAGCTTATGCATACAACCTTTTGAGGTTTTCATGAAAGAAGCAAAAAAGGAATGAAATTGCAATAGAGAAAAGGTATACAAGGACATGATTAATGTTGCTTCTTGTTTGTGTATATATGTTTCATTTGGGCATCATTACTTTATACGAATATAATGTTTATATTAGAAACCACCAGTATGCCCTGAAGTTAACTTAATGATTTAATGAAATATAATTAACGGGATATTCACAGAAACTGCGTACAAAAAGTTTCCAGTATTTGAAAACACATTATTATATGTGTGTATTAAGACTAGGGTTAGAGAGTTTGTAAGTTGTCACTCTTAAAATAAAGTTGGATTTCGACATAAACAATACACAAAATTTCAAACTGTTTGGCGACACCATTATTTCTATAACAAGAGTTAATTAAGAACCTTACAATGTTTTCGTATTTTGGAACATTAAATATTGTGACATGCTAGCCCTTCGAGTTGGGATGGCACAAAAACAAATTTAATCTTACACAAAAACAATAAAAAAAATATCAAAATATTTTATCTTCAATCATTTGTCATGGATTTAGTGTTTAAATATATATATATAGGATGCGGATCCTAAAATAATATTTTTTAATTGAGAACTCTGAGAAGCATTTTCTGTCACACAAAAACCTCTTAAAATATTTAAAAAAATTATAAAATGAAAAAAAAAAACTAAAATTTAAAAAGTAAAAAAGCCAAAAAAATTCTATTTTTCATCTCATTTTCATAACAAAAAAAGCCCCCTAATTATACATATATGTACATTTTTATTTAATCTGGATTTATATAATGTACACATATGTACATTATCATTTATCTTAATTGTACATATGTGTATAAAGAATAACATGTAAAAAAACAAAAAAAAATAAATAAATACTACACATATATGTATAATTTTGTTGAACCAATATTTTTTTTTAGTTTTTTTTATTTTATTTTTTTATGAAATCGAAATGAAAAATAAATTTTTTTGATTTTTTTACTTTTTTTATTTTCGCGTTGTTTTTGTTTATAACTTTTATTTATTTTTAGAAAGAGTTTTTTTTGCCCAAAATAGTTTTTTAAGTTCTCAATTTCAAAATAATTCTCACATGATTCCAATCCTATATAATAAAAAGGATTAGGACTACAATAGCTTACAACAAATATTGCGGGTATAGACGAAAAGGCAAAAATGCCCTCACATGCACCTCACGTGAGGGTATTTAACTGAGTTTTTTTAACTCACTTAGCGTAAAGGACGTAACGTGTAGGAAAAAAATGTTTAAAGAACATCGCCTGCAAAGAAATTAAAACGAACCGTAATTTGACTTTTCTTAAAGGACAAAATTTGTAATTCTGTCTATTTAAAAAAGAGAGTGAAAACTGGGAGTAGTTATGTAATATCATCTTATCCCCGATACTTCCTCCCTATGCAAACCCATATCAACCCTAATTCATATAATACTTTAAAGGGCAGTTTAATAGCCTCTTATTGCTCATTAAAAGGCTATCAAACATCCCCTAAGTTTTAATACTCACTATGCAAACCCATATCAACCTTATTACATGTAATACTCTAAAGGGCACTTTAGTAGCCTCTTAATAATCATTAAGAGGCTATCAAACAACCCCAAAGTTTTAAAAGACTGATTAACTTAATCTGCTCTATAAAAATTGGTTTTAGCATAAATATAACTATCTATATAATTGTCTACCATAAAATCCTAGGTGTCGCTCTCACATCGCTCCACACCCCCTCTAAAGCCACCAGATTGCTTGATTTGTAAATGGTGATCTCTCATTGATTTAGCCCGGTTTTAACCCATTTACCTTAGACGGGTCATAACGTCTCACCACCCCTTTATTTGTGTAACCCTAAAATCAATATTTCCCATCATCATTATCATCTATCCACCCTTCGACTCCCTCAGACCTCGCAAACAGCTCACCCACAAAAATACATTTATCATCATCATTATACATCGGTACCTCTAATTATTATTTTCTTTTCTTCTTTGGTGGGTTGGTGACTTCTATTTTGAATTATGTTCTAAATTGGATTTCTGATTATTGTATTTTTTATTTACACGCTGCCGTTAACCTAATCTAACTCAACAATGTTTGTTTAATCGTTTAATTTTCAAATTGGTTAATTTGTATTTGTATTTCAAATTTTGTTATTTGGATGACTTTGTAAATTGTTGTAGTTTCAATCATGATTAGGGTTTTTAACCGTAATTATTTTTTATGTTATCTGTTCATTCTGCTTAGATTTACATTTATGTTACTTTTGAGTATTTGAAGTTGATAATCTCATGCTCAATTTACCAAGGAGATGCAGATTAATGTCTTTTAGTTGATTTTAGGAATAAATTTGTTAGGTTGTTCATAAAATATTCTCATTCTCATGTTTTGAATTCCATTTAATACTCCCCTAAAACGATTCTTTTTCTTTTTCTTTTTCATTTTTATTCATCTTTAATGCTTTCGTACATGTGAAAAGGTTATATTATAGAAGGAAGTGGAAAATCGTTGCCAAAGTAAACGTCGATAGATTTTGGTTACATTTATTTTAACTTTTTGCTAAGAGTTTATATCAAACTTATTTTGGTCATGAACAAAAATATGGAATGCTGAACAATAATTACAAAAGTTTCTATTAATTTTTTTTGGGGGGCTTGATTTTCTGTTAGTAATAAAATGTTACTGAAAATAAATTATTTGATTTGCATAGGGATGATGAGGTTTGTGAAGGTGAAGTTTGCAGAAAACATTTAGACGGGTGAGCATGTGGCGATCAAAATTCTTGATAAGGAGAAAGTGTTTAAACACATGACGATCACACGTGTGAGAAATATGGTGTTGATCTTTGTTGATCATATTGAAGTTAGATTTGATTGTGTATACGTTGGCTTAGAAAGATAATTTGTTTGTTTTATTTTGTTTTGTTTCGAGTTGCATACTTACAGATCAAATGCGAGATATCGACTATGAAACTGATAGGACACTCGAATGTGATTCGAATGCTTGAGGTTAGTTGGTATGTTTGTGTCTTACTTGTGCTTGCTTTTGTTGTTAAACTTGTAATAAGTATATTTAACTTTAATTTAGTCTATTGTATTTGCCTATAGTCAAAGTCTATGTTTGTTTCATTATAACACACAATTTGATTTTGGATTCTTTAATTGCATATGATATTAGTTTTGGGCGCCCTGAATCCCCAATCCATACTCTATGTTATGATATTAGTTTTTGGGTACCCTAATCCCTAATCCATACTATGTTATGATATTAGTTTTTGAGCACCCTAATTACCATTCCGTACTATGTTAAATATTATTTTAGTGAGACCCGTAATTTGTTCGAAATCATGGCCACTTTACGAATCTTTTGATTAAATGATAAAATCAAGCTTGATTTATCACATTATTCATTTTAATCTTATTTTATTTTTAATCTTTAACTCTAAAACTGCAACTATGTTTTAAGTTTTTACTTTTAACAGACAATGGCATGGATTTTAGATGAATACTTCATGTTTCATGGATACTTGCTTGCTGTTGTTACTGAAAAACCTAGAGTGAGTAACATTAACATATTTAATTTCAAACCCATGAATTTATATTCATTTAGAAACTACATACATTATAGAAAAATGGTAATTTTTTTAGTTTAAAATTAAGGATCTTGATGGATCCCTTAGTAGAGATGCTGTCACTGGAATGGATGTACTCTTTGCTATAGAAGCCCTTCTTAATGATCATAGAAACATGTTGCTGGTCAAAGGTTTGTTATACAGGTAGAATCTTATTATGCTGACCAGTTTCCTGGTGAAAAATTGACCAGCTGACCAATTCTAATGAAGTTTAATTGTTAGTGCATTGGAAATGTTGGTTCGTGGGCTGCTCAACTTATTCTTGAAGGCGGTGGCAAAGTGGTGGTAACGAGTGATATTAGTGAAGCAATCAAGGACAAAAATCGAATTGATATTCCTAGCCTGCTCAAAAATATTAAGGAACACAAAGGTGTCAATGGGTTTTAGTGGTGCTCAAATTCATATGTGAAAGGTATCTATCTTTCTATCCATTGTTGAATTAAACTTGAATAGAGTAATGATTTCACCATGTTTATATAGTTTCTTAAGGGCAATAGAGGAAGAAAGGGCAATACTTGCTGAATTGGACACTACTAAGCTATAATGGTCGGTTTACCCATTTGGGATGATACTAAAAACCCGTATATGCTGGGCTTCTTCATTGATGTTAATTGGCATAATTTCTTTTTTTTTTCAAGTGTTCAATGATAAAGAAACCTATTTGGGATGATACTTAAAACTTCCCTTTTGAAATCAGATGGAACTATAGATGGGTTTCATTTAGATTTTTCGTATGTTCCATTCGATTTTCTGGATTAACTGAATGAAGATAATAAAGTTGTTAGAATAATTTATGTGTTTTTTACTTCTTCAGTTGATGCCAAATCCAAGGTTAGCATTTAAAATTTTATTGGTTTAATTTGATTTGATTTTCGTTTCTTACAATGAGCCTTTCTTTACACTAACTATTAGACTTGATCAATTTTGAATTTTGATTCAAGGATGGAATCATGTTTAAAGTCAAGAATGAGTCCACACCTTACTTTTATGTTGTCACATATGTATGCTCATATGGAGATTGATGGCATCTTATTATTATAATTATTATTATTTTGTCGAATGATGATGAGAAAGAGAAAGAGAAGGAAGAAGTTGAAGATGGGAAGAAAAGAGATTCAAAATGGGTTATTTGTTCTGCACGATTGATCTTTCACTCACTGAAGAGAATGTAGACAGAAAGTGTTTAGAATACAACAAAAACTGCACTTTTCACAATATTAAAATGCAGCTAAAACTTCACGTTTTGACAACATTAAAATGCAGCGAAAACTGCATTTTTGACAGCCTATAAATGCAACAAAAAAAATACACTTTTATAACATCAAAATGCAGTCCAGTTAACTTGATTTTGATTCTGAATGTTTGTAGTTTGTTTGTTCTATTGCTTTGGGAACAGGCCATCCAATGGATGTTGACAATCATGGTTTTGATGAGCTGTTGTATTGGAATAGCTTACTGATGAAGTCACATAAAAGAGTCAAACACAATGTACAAGAGATCAACATACTATATTATGGAACCAAAATGACCTTCGGCAAGAAACTGTCATGCTTAGCAAATAAATATTATTGCATATGGAAAAGAGTATTAAAAAGGAAAAGACGGTTAAAAGAAGCCAAATATGAAACAATTTGGATTATTGGATTTTTTAGTGAACATTCTTAGCTGCAATTAATATCAACAAAGATGGTTAACTTATGGTCAATATTTCAGTATGTTGTATAATATAAACTACACATGTTATTTTGTAGGAATAAAACACATGATGCATAAAACATGTTTTTTACCCCTCGATAAGAAAAGTCAGAATGGAAAACTTAGGTAAATTATAAAATAATACCGTCCCAATCCGATAATAATTACAAGTCCAACAAGATGTGAATGAACATATGCAAAAATGGCAACAGAACTTCAAGCACAAATGACGAGCGAATTAAAAAAGTTGAGAGAGGAATATGCCTCTTAATAGTTTTCCATCAACTGTTTACGAGGAAACCTTACAACTTAAGATGAAGAAGGAAAACGTACACTACAATTATATATTCTATTTCTTTCTATCTTTCTAAAATATATTGATTACCTTTGTTTTTTTATAAAGTCCATCTTAAAAAGAATTTGTATACATTCTGATTAAAAAAAACATATGCCTATTGAGTTTCTTGATGTTATGCTGCAGCTTTGTGATCAATACGCATGACTGTCAAATGCTATTAAATTCATCCCTCATTATGATGACCCTCTCAGCTCTTTTATTTTTTTTTTAACTTTTGGAATTATTAATGTTTGAGTTGATTTGAATTAATTTTTTCAAAAGATCATCGAACAATTGGCTGTTATGTTTCTTACTACTCTTACAACTTATTCGGTACCTAATAATATTTATTCACTCTATTTATATGGTTAATCAGTTTATGGATTCGATCAATATTCTTTATTCATATATGTATTGTTAATTTTACATCACTTCATTTCGGCATTCTAAACTCTATTAGCACACAAACACGCTAAGCAAACAATAAATTTTATAGTATAAACAAATATACATAAAATAAAATGAAATTTAACGATACTAAAAGTTAACTGTAAAAATTTATATATCATTAGTGGTACTGTTATTATTCGACTAGGACTCACTCCAACCCAACTATAAGCCTACTCATCTCAATTCAACCAGATTAACAATAAAAAATATAATTGACTTAACTAATATATACGTATTAAAATAACACAAAACTATGTTGAAAAATAAAAATCAGTATAAAAATAAAATAGCAAATATATATATATATATATATCAAGATGATTAAAAACAAAAATCTAAATTAACCCCCGTAACACGCGGGCTAAAAGCTAGTTACTTATATACACTAGGATTTAGTTTAAAAATCATTGCTAATAAACCAAACAATTAACTATACAACCGACTTCAAGACGTGTTATCCCTAAAATGTCTAGACGAGTAACAATTAATTAACTAGCACCAACCACCGTCTTATCCAGGAGATTCAATTAAAACATTTGCATCATAGATGATCAGTATAAGACCTTTAAGCATAAAATCGTATATCTATTCATCTTTAGACTTAAGGTTTCTAACATGTATTCTACTATGTTGACCTACTCCTTGTCAATTTGAACATTGTTATGATAATCCTAAGAAATCATGATTACTGTATGTTTACTACACCCACTACTAGAAAAATAGGCATTTGCGACGATCTTTTCAGTCGGAAAGCGGTAGCAATAGCTCTGTTGCGACAACTTTGCAACCGAAAACGCTGTCGGAAAACACGCGACCTTTTTCACTGTTGCAGTCGCAAAACTTGCGACCGGTTATGCCCGTCGCAAAACTTGCGACTGGTTCTGCCCGTCGCAAATTTTCTAACCCTTGTGGCGGTTGCAAATCTTAAATCTTCTAACCGTTGTTGCGGTCGCAAATCTTGCAACCACTTCTGTTGCGGTCGCAAAGCTTCTGACCACTGTTGCAGTCACAAATCTTGCGACTACTTCTGCCCACTACAGCTACCACCACTTTTTCCAACCAACTTGCAACTGCTGGCTTGCTTCGGATATTATTTACAATATTTCACACACAAAAATATTTACAAAATCATATAAATATAGATGCAAACACAAATATAACTAAAAATTCTATCAAAGATGTTAAATGATATCAAAATGTTATTCGAATTCTAGAAACCGATAAAAAACATGTTATTCTAAATCAAAAACCAAAAATAACATACTTCTGAATATCAGCCAATTGCAAACTTCTTGAACAGCTACATGGATCGAATTCAAATATCTGCAAGCATAATTGCATTTTAAATACTTACTTTTTTAATATTGGATTAAAGATTAATATATTTCGAGGGTAAATGATACCTTTATATAAGAAACATAGTTGATGATGTTATTTATGTAACCCTTGTGTCTCTTCAAGCATTGCTCCAGTTGTCACTCCCATAAACCTTTTTTAAGTTCTCACCTTCATAACACCATATATTTATACATACAAGAGTTTATATATTAGCATGAAATATAAGTATAGCTTCAAACATTGGTCAAATGGCTTACAATCCTTGCAGCTCTATACAATTCCCTAACTCTGGAGGAACTGCTCCATAAAAGTGGTGATAAAAATTTCGGCCTATGTGTTGGTGACAAATTCGACCCGTTTACTTTGACAAAACGGGTCGATCCCAAGTGTTTTAAAAGAATGGGTCAAACGGGTTAAAAGTTGTCAAAAAGTCGATTTTAATGCATACAACCTCGTAAATCGTTTTTATTCAAGACTACTTTTAGAAACTGACAAAAGTGTTCGCCAGCCCGTTTAAACCCATACCCATTTTGACCGGGCTCATTTTGGTATCATGTTTAGAGGAAAACCTTTTTAGCAGAAAGTCCACCTAATGATTGGATTCCTTGATGAACAGCGTATCCACTGTCCACAACTCCCACCTTGGTCCGGTCTCCCTAAACAATACAACATGTTATCATCATTTTCACAAATTATCGCCATTTTCGAATTAACAGGAAGTTCATAGTCAAACTAACATGTGCACCATACCCGAGTTTAATATCAATTCCCCATTCGTGAACAAGGTCATTCTGGTAATTAAACATAACGAATTCCATAAGGCTTACAAGCCATACAACATATATAATATAATAACAAATGTAATATAAAATAAGATGTCAGGCACAATTCCATGCAACCCTAGAGAAAACTGGAGCCATTCCTTCCACAAATCTGCATTCCTTCTACAATATAACATATATAGTAAACCGCTTTGCATACCACCTGAAATGAAGTTAAACTTTTATTGAACAATCAATTTAAACGAGGAAAAATAAAAATTCGTTCTTATAAAAGGTTGTGAATTGATACCACTTTGTTTGGCTTTGAGCTACATGTATGGTTTTGTTGCTCCACTCAAGATCTTGCTAGTCGTCCAATTTCCCATCGTAATGGAACAAAATAATTGTAAAATTCTCTTGAAGAAACTGAATTGGTAATTATGTTAGGATGCTATTATTCAAATAATAAGAAATATCAAACAACTTATAAATGTTAGACTAACGATTATTATACCTTTTGAACAATACTATTAACATTACACTTCTGTTTCAGTCCCACTGACATTGCTAACAAGTTATGCAGGGTGGAAATATTAGCCTGATATCCTGTAAAGATAACTAAATGATTATCGCGAATACACAAATACATATAATACAAACTAAGAGCATGAAGGATTGAGTGTAACCTCTAACTTTGAACTACTTGTTGACCATAACGGTTTTGATTCCAAGTCAGATTTAACTTCAACAATACCATGCGGCAAACACTTCAAGGTTGCGAAAATATTCTTGCTTTTATTCTTCACTCGATCAAAAATGATGGCTTGTCCAACTTGAAAGAATATCAAGCATGGTAATAGAAGCAAAAATATCAACTGCATTATAAATAAATAATTAATTAGTTTATGTTATAAATTAGCATTTTATTGACCAAAGATGCATCATTATAAAATCAATAAACACAAATAGTTAAACCTAAGACGTAGAAGTAAAAAATTCAAATAAGAGTTAATATCCTGCATTTAAAAAGAAAACTAATCATCTTCATATATTAAACATATATTAAGATAATGGCAACACACTATCTGTAATAACTATGTGACTTTCAGAATCAATGAAACCTCTAAAAATTTACCAGAACATTCTACCACTCTGTGTCAAAATTTTTGTATTCAATTGAGTTGGATGATCAAATTGGCTTGATGAACCTATTGATTGGAATATGATGTCAAGTGTCAACAACAATTTAGTAAAAAATCTTAACTAATATCAAACAATTAAAACATGGCTTATGAACTCACCTAAAGAGCCTAAACACTTCGCTGGTACCTTTAAGAACGCATCTACACAATCTAAACTAACAAGTTGAATCTTAATGAAACTAAGGGAAAAGTTATGACCACAACGCCTAATTTTGCAAGATATTTAGAGTTACAGCTAGATGCACAAGCCTTTCTATAAACTATAGTCAAGAAAATCATTTACATGAAAAAATCATGATATATGTTATAGATAAGAAATGTAAGAGACAACCGAAATATGTAAGATAGCAAAATAAAAGCATTCTATCATCAGTCTACCTCAATAACAGTAGGATTAGACGCTACCTTATCATCATCATAGTTGCTTGTTGGGATTTACCTAAAAACCACAAACTTAACTGTTGAGATTCTGAAGTTGAGGATCTATAGTGGCAGTTTTACGTTTGTAGTTTCCATTTGGAGGAATTCTGCAGTTAAAAAATCATTAGAGGCTGGTATGATTTTAACCTCCTTTTCTGTTAAGATAAGTCTCAGTGTAAGCTCGAACATCTGAGTCATACTTTTCATTAATAGAGCTTTTTAATGAACCAAACATTTAGTGAAATGCTTGTTAACCGGCCGGCGGTAAGTTCTTCTATGTTTGTTGATAAACGAACAAACACGAACAAAAAGTTTGAGTTCATTTAATTAAAAGAACCAACATGAACACATCTTTTGTTCACTCATTTATGTTCATTTTTGGATGAAACGATGGATGGTTCATATACTTAATGTTTTATATATGCTCGTTTGTGTTCATTTAAGTGTGCTTATTTATGTTTGACTGTTCGTTTTGATCAACAATAACAAAAAACTAAAAGATTAATGAAGATAAATAGCATATATGCAAGAAAAGAGCATAGTGGCAAGCAAACCTTCAAATCATATTAATCCAGCCTGGTAGCCTATTTGGGAACATTATTAACAAACCAAATTTTCATCCAAATCAATAACTATCTGCAGGTCCAAACTACAAGTATTATGCTATTTCTAATTTTATAGTTTACATGCACTTTACTAACTTTACAGAAGCATTCATATGTTAATGAATACACAAGTGATTTATCTTTTTGAATCTACTTAATGATCTCTATAACCAGTAGATAAAATCCATAAAAGTTACAAATGAAGAGCGAATCAAAGGGGAGGCAAAAACTCACACAGGAGTTTTATCAAACACATGGTGTGCATGTATAATGCGTTCATTTTCAAATCACCTGATAACACAGTGGATGATAAACAAGTAGTGAAAACACATAACAAATCAACATGAATAAATCTCGATTGCTAGCAAAATTAACAAATTAGCATCTAAAAACGGCATATGAGCCCTAATTTAGTTTCAGACTTGTTTTAAGTTGTTTCGATAAGAAATCCGTACACAGTGGATGATACACAAGATGGAGCCCTAATTTATAGTTCTTAACGCACATGAAATCAACGTGAACGAATCTCAATTGCTGATTAGGTTTAGAAGTTAACATACCTCGATTCCGTTTATCATCCACCGTGTACGGATTTACATAACTCAATTTGAGAAGAATGTGCAGCCGCCGGAGACCAGTGTTAGTCGGAGAAGATAAAAGTCGCCGGAAACTGGAGCGATGGATAGATGGGGCGGCGTTTGTTAAAAAGTGTGGTCACGTGCTCATATATACGTCGATTGTGAATAGTGAACTAATAGGTTAATCCAATTTAATTATCCATACATAATAAGCTATTGTTACTCTAAGACGGGTTGCAAATTAAAACTACTATTTGCCACAGCTAAAACCGTCCCTGTGAAAAACTCCGACCGCCTATCATCGATTGCAAAAACTCCGACCGTTTATTCACCGGTTGCAAAAACTCCGACCGTCTACCCCCGGTTGCAAAAACTCCGACCGCCTATCCAATGGTTGCAAAAAATCTAACAGTCTATCCACTCCGACCGCTTAGCTACCGTGTCAAGTAATTAGGCTTGTTGGTAGCAAATTTGCTAAATCGGTCGCTAAAATTGCTACCGTTTTTTTTTCGGTAGCAAATGCTGGTCGCAATTGCTTAATTTTCTAGTAGTGACCGGTCAAGTGCTATACACACGTACCATAGTTAATTAATTGTCATACTATCAGTAACATACTACTACACAACAATCATGAAGCTTTTGAATATGCTACATACCTTCGACTCTTCGAGTTCTATGTCAAGCTTTGGACTAGAATCAAGAATGTTGATCCATTTCATTGATAAGTGAAGCTAGCTAAAGGACCTTTTATTACAACACAGTTATTTTAAAACTTTTAAGAAACAACTTTCTTGTCTTCGGTGCCTTGGACAAAATTTACATATAACACGGAGGGCACAAGGTTTAAGTCCAAACATGTTCAATCATACTTAAATCCCTTAAACATGGATATTTTATTGCAAATTGTAACACTTAAGTTTCAAAATACTTATTAACTTAACTTGTTAGTGGAAACTCTGTCTCCATTTTTTTATTCTTATTTTATAAACATCTTGTAGTATGTTAAAACCATAAAAATTGGCTTGTAACATCTAAATTTCAACAACTTATATACATTAGAATTTGTTTACAAATCATTACTAATTAACCAAATATTAACAACTTTACAAAAGATGTGTTGTCCTTGAAATGTCTATATAGCTTGATCACCAACCAACCTCCTATCCAGGAGATTTACCTAAGGCATTTAAATAATAAATGATTAGTATAATCATGTAGACACTTGAATAAATATCAAGATTACACAAAATGGATCAAACCCTTGAAAGACCGCGAAAGCTACACAACCTGACTCGACATATGATATGTCGAGTGGCGTATCATACGACATACGCCCAACTTGGGAATTATGGCATATTTTTCCTATGCATACAACACGTTTGGGTTTATAGACTTCATGGGCTGGCGTATTAACGCTCACCATTTGAATTTTAACGAGCCATTTCGATCCCGTACAACTTGTTAACGCTTTAAATTTCAAAATTTTCAAACAATGCATGTAAGTTAACAATCAAATGACTCCGGGCTTCACTTTAGCCCAAAACAAGAACAATAGCACAGCAATATGTCCAACAGCTTCCACCATTAATTACTATCTTCAGCCCAACATACTAGTAAGCACACCTACAAAACAACAACAAATCACATAATAGATTTGTAAAATATAATAATCAACCGTTTGATTATTACTGTTACTTTACTAATAAAGAATAAAAAAGTGTTCGTGAAGAGGTAGGTTCCCGCAAAGCCCAGTTGGACCCACAAGACTCACCTTGAAGAGGTACGTCTACGCAAAGACCAACTGGATCCGCAGGACCCACCATGCTCAGAGAGATGAAGACCTCACACGCAGTAAGCCAGCTGTCCCCGCAGGAAAGCCTCCCTTGGTACAGTACCCTGCCTGTCCCCGCAGCTGTGGGTACAAGCCAAGAAGGAAGGCTACCCGCACTAACAGTAAGGCTACACGTATAAGGCACTAACTCTTATACTTCAGTAATGTCACCTGAAGAAGGAATGAGCAGGGCGGGAATATTCCCGCCCAAAAGAGCCAGTTCGTACGCTTTTAGAAGATCTTTTGTACTATACCTACCAAGGTATGGACAAATAGACAAGATCTGACAAAAGCAACCCATGAACCAATCACAGGGTGACAGCTCACTGACAATAGTACGAGGAGGAGCACGCTCCAGTACAAAATGTCACTATCAGCCGCTGCCTACCCACCAACTCCCATCATGGCACGAACGTAGCCCATAGTTGGTGGAAAAGGAATATTATATACAGCTGGCCGTACCTGCTTGGAAACCTACCTTCGGCTATAAATACTCCACCCTGGAACGGTATCATTATCTTCTCTCTAGCTATTTCTCTCTATATACACTTATATTCAGAGCAACCTAGTCTGATTCTCACGCCGGAGGGTGGTCACAAGGAGGAACCCCCCCTTCTTAGTGACGAGCTTATGGTGTCTGTTTTGCAGGTTGAGAAGAATAGTCATCTTTGCCGGACCTAACCCTCGTGGGAAACATCTACTTAACCCTAAGATTATCCTTAATCTGTCGGGGTCACTTAGTGTTTCTTCAGTTCGCAAAGCATTCATTGGGCCACTTTGCAAAACCGTATTAATATGCGTTATTTTTTTAGTTTTGGTAATGTAATAAATTAAATCTGACCGAATGCTAATTTTGTTTTTGTTTTAGTTACGGTACCATCACCAACATGACGGAAACCAAAGAAATTTGCGTAGACTCACCGCACTTTTTTTAGTTCGATATCGTAATGAACATAACAAAAACCAACAGAATGTCAATTTTGTTTTTATTTAAGTTCCGGTACCAAAACGAATGTGATGAAAACCGACTGAATTCACGTCGACTTACCGTCTTATAGAGGTAGGGTACCAAAAAGACCCAAATACCCTTAAGTATCACCCGCGGGTCAGTACGAAGCTTCCTGCAATCCACCCGCGGGACATATGGATCACCCGCATAACTGGTATAAGGAGCAATAACCTTATGTCGCACGCGGAACCATCCAGGCATCCTCACATGTCATCTGCATGATGAAACATTCATCCGCTAAAAGGATCCAGAAGCAATGCCATCAGGACAGCTGTAATTAACCAATTACCTGCTAGAAAGATTCCCACGATTGTTACTTGGAGAATACGTGATCTGTTAACCAATAAAGGGAGGACACCTGGCCAGGTTGTTATAACCGTGCACATGGCCAGGGATTGATCCGTCCTATCATAGAATAGCACGTGTCTAGGTTGTTATACCCATGCACATGCAACGTATAGCTCAACCTATCATATGGAGACGCGTGTCCAGACGGTTACGGAAGCATCTTTTAGAAATGACAGCTGGCCCAATCATATTCCCACATCCTTCGACTATAAATACCCTCTCAATCCTTATGATGTATTCATTCACTGCCCACTATCTACTCTCAATACTCAAGTACTTTCTCTATATCAGAACGGTACTTATTCTCACGCCGGAGGGTGGTTACGGGAAGACCCCCCCCCCCTCTTGTCCTTCCCGTAATGAGCTCACGGTGTCTGTTTTGCAGGTTTCGGTCATTGGACTTTGAGAAGTTGTGCTCATATCGTAGTTGGTTGTTATACGTATCCTACCCTGTAGACTCATTGGATCTAGGACCCGTCAAGAGGAGTAGATCCGTGTTTCTTCACGTCTCAAAACCTGAGATCGACAATGCTTGGGTTTTATCACCGCACAGACCATACCAACGGCTGACCAGCCCCGACACAATGCACCAGGTAAACCACCGATATTAACATTTGCAACATGCTTTCATAAAACGTCATTCTTTTATTCCACAAGCTTCAAGGCCCCATCCCAACAACCAATATAGCAACATCACCTTGATTAATTTTTTCTGCCAGTATAATAAAACAGGCACTTGACAGCAGACACTTCAACTTGTTCGAAAAAATATCATGTCCATTGGGCCTTCATTGCATTTGGTGCTAATTTCCCCTTTTGTATGTTTATTATAGTTTATAGCTAAATTTGAGAATTTCACTCTTTTATATGTAAACCATGAGTTGAAAACATTACTTAAGAGCTTTAACAATTATACGAAGTATATTAAATAAAATATTATTTATAGATAGAGTTTTATTTGCTTTTCTTTTTTTCGTTATATTCGTAGCTCATGTTCCCGTACAATTGGAGTTGTGTCTCAAGCCCCATCACTAGTATTATGACCGTAGATTTGTCAACACCAAATCAACTGTTTCTGTGCAAATCATCATGATAGGCAAAATTTTGAAGGCCACCCAAAAGGGGTTTTTTAGATACACCATGGGGTGTTTAGAAAACACCAACCCACTAAGCCATGGATTGGCCGATCCGGCGCTTATGGCTTGGGTGTTTTTGAAAGTTGTGTTTTTTTTGTCATTTTGCTGTCTTTTTTGTTATTTTATTATGATTTTGTCTTTTTGTTGTCTTTTGTTTTATTTAGCCCTTATTTTTCTTTTGTTTGGTTTGTTTTTTTGTGGCTCGGGTGTAATCGTTTCTTTATCGGTTTTGGAAGGTGACAACGAAACAACAATATTGTATGTCGGGTGAAAAGGAACGAGATTTATATAAATAATAACGACTTATGTTTGTTTTCTTTTTTTGTATGTCGGGTGTAACTGGATTTTTGTCGGTTTTAAACTAATAACGAAACAGCAATTTTAAAACCGAAAACGAACAAAATAAGCATAACGCATGACCAGATTTATAAAATAATAATAATTAACACATTACGAGTTCGAAAAAAAAACCAAACGAGTTCGGGAAAAAGTAACAGCATACAAAAAATAAATCTAAAATGCGGCACCACCCGCGTCGTTATCGCTCCCCCCTCGTCGAAACTGCTGGGCAGACATACAACCAACCATCCAGGTGATCTGACCGCGCCTCTGTGATACGTGACGCTCTAGTCTCCGTAGCCGGGAGTTAGTGGCCGGATCCAAACGCACCGCGCAATGTGTACGCGGAACGCACTGCGGGTGCTGATGCGGTGGCTGTTATGAACACGATAAGTTAACGTTAATAAGACGAAGATACAAAAAAGAAAATTAAACGATAAAATATAACGTACCTGAACACCGTCCTCATCACCGTCAACCTCGGGGCCCTGAATTTCCACCTCCGGTTCCTCGATTGGCGGAGGCTCAACAAGTGGGACCTCTTCGTATGGGGGAGATTTGAAATTAGTGACCAGGTGATACCGGCGGTTAATCTTCTTGACGATTTGCATGCCTTGTGCCCGTCCACGGTCCAGCTCTTGCGGCGGAAGCGACGGCTGAATGGGTAGGTGCTGCAGTCGGTTCCCGTAGCCCAAAGAAATCGCAATCTGCGTAACGAACGTGCCACCAACCAATTTACCGCGGCCCTGCCTGTGCAAGCAAATGGCGAAGTAGTTGCCGAAACCCCGAGCTAGGTTGCAGTGTCTCCGCGTAAGCAGGCATCGCAAAAAAACAGGTCACGGAGGTTGCAGTGTTCTGAACCCCCGTGACGACCCTGTACGGTGTGAGCGATAAGCCTGTGTAGGTACCTATAATATAATATAATATAATATAATATAATATAATATAATATAATATAATATAATATAATATAATATAATATAATATAATATACAAACCTGTGCAACGGGTCCCTGATGGCTGAGACTTTGGTGTCTGGCTTGAATTCTCCGTCTTTTATAGGCCAAGGTGTATCGCTAATCGCCATCCAAAAACGTCTCAACACGTCATCTGGTGTTTCGTGTATGCTCTCCGTGTAAACAGGGGCGGTTATATCCTCAATTGTGTACAAGCCTAGCGCTCTAGCAAACTCCTCCATCGACAGATGACGCCAAATCCCGAAAATACGGAACCGAACCTCCGCGTGACTGGTATCCGCACCCTCAACCAGCATCTGGACCTCCGGATCTCCCTCCGGGCGTGGCCTGAAACAATATTTACATGTTGGTTAAATAATAAAATGTTACTTTATTTATAAGTTAATTGAAAAGGAAAAAAAATACCTGAAAACGAACGTTGAGTAAAACTCTAGCGTGAGGACCCGGTAAGCTGGCTCCTCTGCGGTAAACAATCTCTCCCACGGTGTATCATTTCCTACAATTCTTTGCAGCCTGTTTTCCGCCCGAACCATTTTTATAAACTCCCTAGACAAGAACGAGTTAGGTTTTGGCTCCATTCTTCAAAGCTGCGTAAACTTGATTTGATAATCGGACTCCGGGTCAAACCTCAAATCCGGGTAAATATCAAGTAGTTCGTCCCCTTCAATGTATCTATCCGCCATCTATGCTTAACATATAAATATAAACCGTTATTGTCAAACTCGTAACCCAAACCCGTTTCCTTGTCAAACCCGTAACCCAAACCCGTTTCAGGATCAAACCCGTTTCCGGGTCAAATCGTAACCCGTTGTTATCAAACCCGTTTTCTAACCATCCCGTAACCCAAAACCCGTTTCATCATCAAACCTGTAACCCAAACCCGTTTTCTAACCATCCCGTAACCCAAACCCGTTTCATCATCAAACCCGTAACCCAAACCCGTTTTATAACCATCCCATAACCCAAACCCATTTCCGAGTCAAACCCGTTTCCGGGTGAAACCCGTAACCCAAACCCGTTTATCATCATACCCGTAACCCAAAACCGATTTCTATCCATCCCTTAAACCAAACCCTTAAATCAACCAGTTTGATTAACAAACCCGTAAACCCTTAATCAAAATGAACACCTATATCAAAATAGAGTAAAACCGAAGTATCATAGTTACCTTATTGTTGCCGGGTCGGAGTTGGTGTTTTAAAGACAGAAGAGAAGAAGTTCGGGACTATTGGGGGCGGGTTAGGGTTGTGTGGTGTTGTTTGAGATTGAATGTGTAAAGTGATGGTGGGCAGCGGGTTAGGCCTTAGGGTTGTGTTTAACTTTAATCTGCGGCTTATCGCCCAATCCGCCGCTTAGTAGTATTTTTTTTAATTTAACTATCTAAGGTATAAATAAATTTTATATAAAATAATTTTATATATTCATAATATATAAACGGAATTATACTAATAAAAACACAAATTTGATATGGAACCAATACTAAATTACAAATTTGAATATATAAACGAATCGAAACTAATAACAATTAACAACACAAATTTTATATTAAATCAATAATAAATTACAAATTTGAATAAATACAACAAAAGGCACTGGATATTACATCAAATTCTATACAGAGACTAATTTCTAAGATCATCTTCTAATAAGCACTCCAAAAATAACATCAACACAGCAGCTTTTTGCCGTGGCTCTCCACTCACCGGCAAGCAAGTCACCAGAATCCGTGTCGGCCCACGGCTACAGGTTTGCCCTACTAGAAATGGGGATAATCAATCATTACGCCCGGGTATCTTGGCCGACAGCAGCTCCCCAGCCACCCGGAATGTCAATTCCGGAGCACTCCTAGATACACCGGAACTAGTACCGTAAACAGGTACCGTTATGCCCGCATATTTCCTCCATTAGCTGGCCCTTGCGATTTATCATGCAAGGCGACCGTTTGTGGGGACACCGAATTCATCAAAGATCGGTGCCATCTTCCTTATTACATTGGAAACCCACCCCATGGAGGTTGATACGGGACTTTATTATTACAGAGCTACCAATGCTTCCCGACACAATCACCAAAATCCCAAGTAAATGACACTGTCGGGATATATGAAGGGGGACTACTAAAGTGTTCCGCCTGCTCACGGCAGTTGCACTGGTAGCTCAAAAGTTCAAAATAGCATCTACACAGTTACCACTATTATTTTTAAAATACATGTAAACAACCGAATGCAAAAAAACAAGGTTGAAAAAAAATATATTTTTAAAATCTATTTTATATATATTATTAATGTATATATATTTATATATATTTTTTTAAAATCTATTTTATATATATTATTAATAAATATATATATATATTTTAAAATCTATTTTATACATATTATTAATAAATATATATTTTATATATATTATTAATAAATATATATTTTTAAAATCTATTTTATATATGTTTTTAAAATCTATTTTATATATATTATTGTTATTTTGTAATAATAAGGGACTCCAAAATAACATCTATGCAGCCACCACTATTTCAGAACGAAATTATTATGGCTGCATAGAAGCTATTTTCGGACTCCGTCGTCATTATTTTCCGCCAACATATGGTTTTATCTGGGACTTTATTTTGTAATAATAACGGACTCCAAAATAACATTCACACAGCCACCACTATTTCTGAATGAAATTATTATGGCTGTGTAGATGCTATTTTCGGACCCCGTCGTCATTATTTCCTGGTGGTGGTAGTGGTTTTGGTGGTATAATCTATGGGATGTTTTGAGTGAAAGGTTGAGCGTTTATTTTTAATTTGGCGATTTGAACGGTTAGAACCCGTGGGTATTTAACATCTTCAAAAAATAAATTCGATAAGCCGCGTATCGACCACTAAGCCGCAGATCCGATTTACAGCAGAATCCGCAGTGGATCGACCCCTAAGCGGCGGATCCGATCTACTGTTTGAAGATATTTATTATTATTTTAATATTTATGGTTTTATTATATTTATTTTAGTTTACATTTTTTAATGAAATTTTTTAATTTTTCATAAAAGTAATATTTTATAAGTTAGATTTTTTAAAAATAAATTATTTATAAGTTAGATTTTTTATCATGTTTTATATTTTTAAATATCATGTTTTATATTTTGAAATAATTTTTTATTTAAAATTTATTCTCGAAAATATTATTTTAAAAAATATATTATATTTAAGTTATACATTTTATCATGTTTTATATTTTTAAACAAATATATCATCAAATATATTTGTTTAAAAAATATATTACTGGTACTATTTTATATTTTTTTTAATTTACATTTTTTATAATTATAATAAAAATATATTGTATATTTATCAAGTTTTATATTTGTAAGATAATAAAAATATTTTATCGAAAGTATTATTTTAAAAAATAAATTATTTATAAGTTAGATATTTTATCATGTTTTATATTTTTAAGTATCAAGTTTTATATTTGTAAGTATCAAGTTTTATATTTTTAAATATCAAGTTTCATATTTTTAAGTATCAAGTTTTATATTTTTAAATATCAAGTTTTATATTTTTAAATAATTTTTTTTTAAATTTATAAAAACACAATTATTATTTTAAATATTAAATTGTTTTAAAGTTATATATTTTATCAAGTTATTTTTATTTAATAACACAAACATTTTACAAATCATCCTAAATAAAAAGGCTCTTCAGTTTGCACTTGCCAAGTTTCCCTTATTTGCAAATACTCTTTTATACGATCTTCGTACAAAGACCTCCATTCGTGCGCCGCTTCGTTGGCGTATCCTTCCCATTGACGTGCTGGTAGCGGGACGAGGAAATTCCCTTCTAATTATATGTTGAGCCAATGATTATCCTTAACATTTAACACTACTATTACCGGAATCTGAGATAGTGGTTCCGGACTCATTCTCATTGGGAAGTAAATCTCACTGGAGGTTAGATGGAGGTTGATTAAAACACAGTCATACGTCTGAGCCACTACGTGTCCGTGCCCAGGTAACTTAAACCACCTACTCTTTTGCTGGAAAAAAGCAGACGTTGAGTAGTCCAACGAATCACGAACCGTGTCATAATTACCGATTACCTCGTAGTTCAACCTTTCGCTCCACCAGGATTTGTTAGTGACCATCTCATTCCTCATTCTTGCTCTGACCTCTTTCCAGTTCTGTTGACGCATGCCTAAGCCGACATCGATTGCTCTGAAACCGCAATTACCATCTGGCTTTACATCTTTTATTCCTGAAATGAACGGGTATGCCCAGGTGGGAATGAGGTGCCTATAACATTCTATGATTGGGACGCCCTTAGGGTCACGCAGTAATGGAAAATTAAGGTTGGTTGGAGTCTCATGCTTTTTAGATGAGCATTTCGGTGGTTTAGGTATCTTAAACCGGGCATGTGACTGAGACTGGGAACGCGACAACGTTGGGTGGGGGCTTCGGGTGTTGGTTGCCGTGACATAGAGGGGGCGTAGGAGCTGTGTCTGTGGGGATCAAAAGACATGGAGGGGGCGTAGGAGCTGTGTCTGTGGGGATCAAATGACGGGGAGGGAGCGTAGGAGCTATGCCTGTGGGGATCAAATGACGGGGAGGGGGAGTAGGAGCTGTGTCTGTGGGGATCAGTTGACGGGGACGGGGAGTACGAGCTCTGTCTAGGGGTATCTCTTTTCTTGGCTTGTTGGTTTATGTGACAACTGCCCAATCCGACCCGACCCAGGTACCCGTTTTCGAATCCGATTCTTTTTATGATTTAAAATTTGATTGTTAATCTTTGTAAATTTATCATTAAATAAATCATATATATATATATATTTTTATGTTACTAATATTAATAGTAATTCCTTCCCGCCCTTTTATCTTTCTTGTCGCCATCCCGCCCCCTTGTCTCTCTTGTCGCCGTCCCGCCCCTTTGCTTAACCCTTGAGCCTTGAACCCCTTTTTCTCTTAACTCTTTGCTTGTCCTTTGGTTCTTCCCGCCTAAGGTTGTCTGCGCAGCTCCACGCGCCAGACTCCTTACAAGGAAGCCTGCGTGAAGACCGGCTGTTCCTGCGATACGCGAGACGAATTCTTCTCGCAGCGCGCTAAGAATTGTAGTTCTTCTCGCAGCGCGCTAAGAATTGTAGTTCTTCTCGCAGCGCGCTAAGAATTGTAGTTCTTCTCGCAGCGCGCTAAGAATGGTAGTTCTTCCCGCGACGCGCTAAGGATTTGTAGTTCTTCCCGCGACGCGCTAAGGATTTAAGTTCTTCCCGCGGCGCGCTAAGGCTTGTTCTGTCTGCCTTCGCCCTCGCGCGTGCGCTCGAATCTTCTCGCGCTAAACCTTAAGTCTTTTCTTCTGTTTAGGTCAGCCTGTATTCTTTTGAGATATCTTATCTTTTGTTTGAGCTCTTTAGGTCAGTTCCAACATCTGTCCGAAAAGCCACTTTCGGCGTAGCATGCGCACCAATCCTATTGGTTGACAGAAAAAGTGACTGACATAATCTTTTGAAATCTTCTTTTGCATGTCTTGAACAGTGTTTTCTCTGACTCCTCCCATGCTTTATTCTGTAACCTGTCAGCCCTTTTTCCTGTTCCCCTGCAGCTGCCGGCATATCTTTTGCTTTTGTTTTCTTGTGCTTTTTGATATCTTTTGCTTGATTTGATAAGATCTTTTCCTCTTTTCTAGGGATTGTGTTCCCTAGGGTTTGCCTATAAATATAGCTACTTTCTTAACACTTCACACACTACACTTAAACACTCCCCATATCTCTCTCCCTTTGCTCTCTGCCCTAATTCCTCAGCCGCCTCCACTCTCTTGCCTCCGTCTTCTCTTCTGTTCTGCCCAGATCTCGGTAAATATATATATTTTGTTTAAGTAACTTACATATATTCAAGACATAAAACCAATCGTTAAACCAATAAACTCTTATTTATAGGTTAACTTGTGCTTATTTAAAAGTCGGTTCTTGCATTATTTTTCAACGCACCGTTTACATGTGAGTAATCTCGTACCTAATCCCTTTTTATTTTTAATGTTTTGGGATGTTCATGTGTTCGTACAAACTTGAGTCTTAAACTTGTTTATGAACTTTTGTCGCGCAAAACCCCATGTGTTATGGACGTAGACTTGGCTGTTTATTTGTATGTGTGGATCATTAACCGTCTTGTCGGCCTATTCCGCAGTTTTCATGGATCCATTAGATGAACACGGGAGAACTATCGTTTATGATTTCTCTTTTGTTTACACTTGCACAGTTGTCTTGTTTTTGTGCTCAATTGGGAGCACGGATTGAACTATGAGCTATGATCTAAGGCTTGATCACAGTCTGATTACACCCTTGTTGAACACCAGTTATACACATGATGCGCGCAGATATTGTTATCTATCTATATGTATTAATCTTGATTTCTCACCGACACGCAAGTGTTGACGTTTTATTTTAACACATGTTCAGGTTTGCTGTAGCAGCTTTTGGGAATCTCTTGGACGCGTAGGATGTTTTCTTTTTGTTTGGACCTAGATTAAAATGTAACAAGACGTATTATGTTATTTGAATATTTTAAGTTATGATATGATTTATGTTACTTTATGTCATGTTCTGCGCGTGCGCAATGAAATGTATTTATTAAATATTTACACCCAAATAGTGTCGCGAGTAATGAAGCAATACGTGGCGCCCCGATGTATAATCCGCCATCGGTCGGGGTGTTACAGATTGGTATCAGAGCTCCGTGACTTTAGGATAGGTGGTTAGACGTAACGACCTAGAATACCTAAGAGTCCCTTTTCGCGCATGAGAAATATCTCATGTTTGCGCGCTAATTGTTATTTACTCGATATTTATAGAATATGCTGGCGCATACGCAGCACTTGATTTCATGTTTTATTCGCGATCTTTCGATTTTTATTAAATTTCAATTTATTTCTTTACTTGTATATTCGTTTGTTGAGGGGATTGAAAATCCGAGAAAGTCATGGTGGTACATGAATAGTTGATTTCCAATTACCATTAACTTTATGTTTTAAATTGAAGATTTGAAAAGTCATGGTGATACATGAATTGTCAATCTCCAATATTCATTTGCTCGATATTTTAAATTGAAGATTTGAAAAGTCATGGTGATACATGAATTGTCAACCTTCAATGCTCGTTTACTTGATATTTTAAATTGAGAATTCGGAAAGTCATGGTGATGCATGAATTGTCGATTTCCAATTCGAATTCATTACCTGTATTAAGTTTGCATTTAAATTTTACTTCAAAATTTGACAGCATTTAACTTCGCGAAACAAGCTTTACGACGGTATACTATGCGCTAAAACGATTTCCTATACCAAGATATTAACGAAAACTAAAACTTTTATAGAATGCCTCCGCTATCAGCTCGTTATCAGAGGAGAGAAGCCTCTCGCAGACGTAGGCAACAACGTTCCCAGGAAATGGCCGCCGCGATAGCCCAAGCCTTAAACCGAAATAATCCCAACCCATCCGGATACAATATTAAGTCCTTCAATGCGGGTAACCCTCCGAAATTCACCGGACTTGAAGGAGCCACCGCAATGCTCCAGTGGCTCGAGAAAATTGAAAACACTTTCCTCCATACCCAATGCCCTCCAGACCGACGAACCTTGTATGCCTCTAGTGTCCTGGAATCAAGGGCGCTTACTTGGTGGAACGGAGTAGCTCATGCGCGTGGCGCAGAGGCTGCTTCTAGCATGCTCTGGGAAGAATTCAAGGAAATGTTGACGCAAGAGTTCTGCCCTCCCAACGAAGTAAAGCGCCTGGAGGAAGAGTTTTGGAACTTGAAACAGTACAGTGGCGAAGCGCGCGAATACGCGACGCGCTTCCATGAATTAAGCTTGCTTGTCCTGCACCTAGTTACCCCTTCCCGCCGAGCCATCGAGAAGTTCCTTGGAGGTCTCCCCATGGAAATCCAAGATTCTGTATGGGCCAGGAACCCACTAACCCTCTCTGACGCCATCGAGTTGGCCGCTGTGCTCAGCGACAACCATGTCAGGGCAGGAACCCTGTTCCTGCAGGGAGCTGAGAAGACCAAACCCACCAAGACTGTCCCAGAACCAACAGAAACCAAACCAGAACCCTCAAACCGTAACAACCTCAAGCGCAGGCGCAAAGCCTATGCGCTTACCAACCCGCCCATTGTCCAGCAACCCACCTACCAACCTCCAGTTTACGCGCCTAACCCACTGTCGACCTACCCAACACCTCCTGTAGTCCACAACTATGCCTTAACCAATCCAGCACTCCCTGCCCCGCCAACTAAGAAACCCTACACAGGAAACCAACCCTTTTGCCCAACCTGTAGACTTCACCACCCACCTCAAGTCCCGTGCCGACAATGTAACCGATGTGGCCGTACTGGTCACACTGCTGAGAACTGTAGAGTCCTTCCCTCCAACCCAATTGCGCAAACACCACCAACCTACCCGCTAAACCCACAACCAACATACCCTAATCCACGACCCAGGTCGTGCTATAACTGCGGTGATCCCAGTCATTTCCGGAACGCGTGCCCGAGACTACAAGTTCAGATTACGCAAGCGAACCCATTTAACCAAATTTCGAACCAAGTGACGCGCGGACGAGCTTTTAATATAACCGCGCACCAAGCGCAAGCGAATAATGACGTGGTTAATGGTACATTTTTACTTAACGGACAATATGCATCTATACTTTTTGATACTGGCGCCGATAGAAGTTTTATTTCTCGCGCATTTGAGCAGAAACTTGCGCGACCGCGCATAAACTTAAGCGAAAACTTTTCAGTTGAATTGGCTAATGGTGAAACTATTTTAATAAACTCCGTGATCAAAGATTGCACGCTTAATCTTAATGAACATGATTTTCTAATCGACCTCATTCCCATGCCTCTTGGAAGTTTTGATGTGATTATTGGTATGGACTGGCTCTCGCAAAATCGCGCCGAAGTTATTTGCGCTAAGAAGTTGATTCGCATTCCTCGGGAAAATGGTGAAAATCTTCATATCTACGGCGAGAAACCATCTAACGGTCTTAAACTGATGTCATGCACTGAAGCCCGAAGACTTTTGCGGAAGAAATGTGTTGCATTCTTAGCCCATGTGGTCAAACCCGATGAAGGAAAGAAGCAACTTTCTGAAATCCCCATCGTGCGTGACTTTCCTGAAGTCTTTCCCGATGATCTTTCTGGTTTACCTCCCGCTCGGGAAGTCGAGTTTCGTGTTGATCTTGTCCCTGGCGCATCCCCCGTAGCCAAATCTCCTTATCGTCTTGCACCCGCTGAAATGCAAGAATTAGCAAGTCAACTCCAAGAGTTGATCGCTAAAGGATTCATTCGCCCTAGCTCTTCGCCCTGGGGTGCTCCGGTGTTGTTCGTTAAAAAGAAAGATGGTACGTTTCGCATGTGTATTGATTACCGCGAGCTGAACAAGCTCACCATTAAGAACCGGTATCCCTTACCGCGTATTGACGACCTCTTTGATCAACTCCAAGGTGCCTCTTGTTTCTCCAAGATCGATCTCCGTTCTGGCTATCACCAGTTGCGTATCCGCGAAGAGGATATTCCCAAGACTGCTTTTCGAACCCGCTATGGCCATTTTGAATTCTTGGTCATGTCCTTCGGTTTAACCAACGCACCCGCCGTTTTCATGGATCTAATGAATCGGGTGTGTAGGCCTTTCTTGGATAAATTCGTGATCGTGTTCATCGATGATGTTCTGGTGTATTCTAAAACCAAGGCCGAGCATGAGCAACATCTTCGGTTGGTGTTGCAAAAGCTTCAAACCGAGCAACTCTTTGCCAAACTCTCCAAATGTGAGTTTTGGTCGGATGAAGTACAGTTTCTTGGTCATGTTGTAAACAAGATGGGTATTCATGTCGACCCATCCAAGATTGAAGCAATCAAGAACTGGATTACGCCATCCACTCCTACCGAAATCCGTTCCTTTTTGGGCTTAGCTGGTTACTACCGGCGATTTATTTCGAACTTCTCAAAGATCGCTTTGCCTTTAACAGCTTTAACGCACAAAGGCAAACCGTATATTTGGGGCTCGAAGCAAGAAGAAGCCTTTCTGAAGCTCAAGCGATTGTTGTGCGAAGCTCCTGTTCTAGCGTTACCTGAGGGTAATGATGATTTTGTCGTGTATTGCGATGCCTCCAACCAAGGTCTCGGTTGTGTACTTATGCAACGAGGCAAGGTTATCGCTTACGCGTCAAGGCAACTCAAGATTCACGAAAAGAATTATACGACTCACGATCTCGAACTTGGTGCAGTTGTATTTGCCTTGAAAATCTGGAGACACTACCTCTATGGGACTAAGTGTATCCTTTACACCGACCATAAAAGCCTTCAGCATATTTTTGATCAAAAGGAACTTAACATGAGACAACGTCGATGGAACGAACTCATCAGCGATTACGATTGTGAGATCCGATATCACCCTGGAAAGGCTAATGTGGTAGCTGATGCGCTCAGCCGAAAACCCAGCCAACTTAACTGTATCTTGCCGCGCACGCAGCTTCACTTCGCGCCGATTCAAAGCAACCTTGAATCATGCATTCGTGACGCGCAGCGCGCATCCATCAGCAATGGCAACCTTCGCGCCGAGTTAGCGTGTGGCGCGGAAGCGCATTTTGTCCCTAATCTGAGTGGAATTCTCTGCTTTCTCAATCGCATCTGGATCCCCAGTGATGAGAATCTTCGCTCTGTCATACTGAGTGAAGCGCACAAATCTCGGTATTCAGTTCATCCTGGTGCTGACAAAATGTACAAAGATTTGCGCCTTTCTTTTTGGTGGCCTGGTATGAAAAAGGATATTGCTGTGTTCGTAGCTAAATGCCTAACTTGTTCTAAGGTAAAAGCTGAACATCAACGCCCATCTGGTTTGCTCGAACAACCTAAAATTCCTACGTGGAAATGGGAAAGTATAGCAATGGACTTTATCACCAAGTTACCCTTGACCGCAAGCAAACATGATAGCATTTGGGTAATAGTGGATCGATTGACCAAGTCTGCCCATTTTCTGCCCATTCGTGAAACCTACCGTGTTAAACAACTTGCGCATCTTTATGTCAAGGAAATTGTCTGCCGTCATGGTACTCCTTTGAGCATCATATCCGATCGCGATGGCCGTTTTATATCTCGCTTTTGGAAATCTCTCCAATCTGCGTTAGGAACTCGTTTGGACATGAGTACTGCATATCATCCTCAGACTGACGGACAGTCTGAGCGAACCATCCAAACCCTTGAGGATATGCTTCGATCTTGTGTTCTTGATTTTGGAGGTAATTGGGATTCACACCTACCTCTGGTCGAGTTCTCCTATAATAACAGCTATCATTCCAGCATCGGTATGGCCCCATTTGAAGCACTTTACGGTCGAAAGTGCCGTTCACCGATTTGTTGGAACGAAGTGGGTGAAGTTCAAATCACAGGACCCGAACTAGTTCAAGAGACAACCGATAAAATCGCCAAGATCCGTGATCATCTGCTGACTGCCAGAAGCCGACAGGAGAGTTACGCAGATCGCAGGCGGAAGCCTCTCGAATTTCTAGTTGGTGATCTTGTTCTCCTCAAAGTGTCGCCCTGGAAGGGTGTTGTCCGCTTTGGGAAGAAAGGTAAGCTTGCACCTCGTTATGTTGGACCATTCAAGATTCTCACGCGTGTGGGAAAAGTTGCCTACAAACTAGACCTGCCGCCCGCACTCAGCAATGTGCATCCAACTTTCCATGTATCCAATCTCAAGAAATGTTTAGCTGACGAGAACCTTCACATACCACTTGATGAAGTTCAAATTAATGAGTCTATGCACTTCGTTGAGAAGCCTGTTGAGATTATGGATCGCGAGGTGAAGCAAACCAAGCGCAGTCGCATCCCTATTGTTAAAGTTCTTTGGCAGTCCAAGCGCGGAGCCGAGTTCACTTGGGAAAGGGAAGATCAGATGAAGATCAAGTACCCGTACCTTTTCCCTGCGCATCCTACTTCGAGTTAAATTTCGGGACGAAATTTCTTAAAGTAGGGGAGACTGTGACAACTGCCCAATCCGACCCGACCCAGGTACCCGTTTTCGAATCCGATTCTTTTTATGATTTAAAATTTGATTGTTAATCTTTGTAAATTTATCATTAAATAAATCATATATATATATATATATATATATATATATATATATATATATATATATATATATATATTTTTATGTTACTAATATTAATAGTAATTCCTTCCCGCCCTTTTCTCTTTCTTGTCGCCATCCCGCCCCCTTGTCTCTCTTGTCGCCGTCCCGCCCCTTTGCTTAACCCTTGAGCCTTGAACCCCTTTTTCTCTTAACTCTTTGCTTGTCCTTTGGTTCTTCCCGCCTAAGGTTGTCTGCGCAGCTCCACGCGCCAGACTCCTTACAAGGAAGCCTGCGTGAAGACCGGCTGTTCCTGCGATACGCGAGACGAATTCTTCTCGCAGCGCGCTAAGAATTGTAGTTCTTCTCGCAGCGCGCTAAGAATTGTAGTTCTTCTCGCAGCGCGCTAAGAATTGTAGTTCTTCTCGCAGCGCGCTAAGAATGGTAGTTCTTCCCGCGACGCGCTAAGGATTTGTAGTTCTTCCCGCGACGCGCTAAGGATTTAAGTTCTTCCCGCGGCGCGCTAAGGCTTGTTCTGTCTGCCTTCGCCCTCGCGCGTGCGCTCGAATCTTCTCGCGCTAAACCTTAAGTCTTTTCTTCTGTTTAGGTCAGCCTGTATTCTTTTGAGATATCTTATCTTTTGTTTGAGCTCTTTAGGTCAGTTCCAACATCTGTCCGAAAAGCCACTTTCGGCGTAGCATGCGCACCAATCCTATTGGTTGACAGAAAAAGTGACTGACATAATCTTTTGAAATCTTCTTTTGCATGTCTTGAACAGTGTTTTCTCTGACTCCTCCCATGCTTTATTCTGTAACCTGTCAGCCCTTTTTCCTGTTCCCCTGCAGCTGCCGGCATATCTTTCCATATCTTTTGCTTTTGTTTTCTTGTGCTTTTTGATATCTTTTGCTTGATTTGATAAGATCTTTTCCTCTTTTCTAGGGATTGTGTTCCCTAGGGTTTGCCTATAAATATAGCTACTTTCTTAACACTTCACACACTACACTTAAACACTCCCCATATCTCTCTCCCTTTGCTCTCTGCCCTAATTCCTCAGCCGCCTCCACTCTCTTGCCTCCGTCTTCTCTTCTGTTCTGCCCAGATCTCGGTAAATATATATATTTTGTTTAAGTAACTTACATATATTCAAGACATAAAACCAATCGTTAAACCAATAAACTCTTATTTATAGGTTAACTTGTGCTTATTTAAAAGTCGGTTCTTGCATTATTTTTCAACGCACCGTTTACATGTGAGTAATCTCGTACCTAATCCCTTTTTATTTTTAATGTTTTGGGATGTTCATGTGTTCGTACAAACTTGAGTCTTAAACTTGTTTATGAACTTTTGTCGCGCAAAACCCCATGTGTTATGGACGTAGACTTGGCTGTTTATTTGTATGTGTGGATCATTAACCGTCTTGTCGGCCTATTCCGCAGTTTTCATGGATCCATTAGATGAACACGGGAGAACTATCGTTTATGATTTCTCTTTTGTTTACACTTGCACAGTTTTCTTGTTTTTGTGCTCAATTGGGAGCACGGATTGAACTATGAGCTATGATCTAAGGCTTGATCACAGTCTGATTACACCCTTGTTGAACACCAGTTATACACATGATGCGCGCAGATATTGTTATCTATCTATATGTATTAATCTTGATTTCTCACCGACACGCAAGTGTTGACGTTTTATTTTAACACATGTTCAGGTTTGCTGTAGCAGCTTTTGGGAATCTCTTGGACGCGTAGGATGTTTTCTTTTTGTTTGGACCTAGATTAAAATGTAACAAGACGTATTATGTTATTTGAATATTTTAAGTTATGATATGATTTATGTTACTTTATGTCATGTTCTGCGCGTGCGCAATGAAATGTATTTATTAAATATTGACACCCAAATAGTGTCGCGAGTAATGAAGCAATACGTGGCGCCCCGATGTATAATCCGCCATCGGTCGGAGTGTTACAGTTTAGATTTGGACGCCCCCTATGGTCCTCTCGTTTCTCAGGCTCCTCCTTGTTTGATTTCACAGGAAGAACAAACATTATCTTTGAGAATAGACTTTTTTTTCATTCGGTTGTTTAGTCCTAGAACTTGTTTTTTCACATCTTCCAGTTCCGCTTCATATTCTGGTTCTTCGTGTCCAACAGACGCCGGACTGAAATCGAGCTTCCTCCAAAAGGGGTCTATGTCTTTTAATGGAATGCGTATATTGTTAATAGTGTGCCAGTTAAGCATACAAGCACACGGCAAGCCCCATGATGTTTGTAACCGGTGGTCGCACTCCGCCCCCGTATCTAGCAATGTGTCAAGCAAGGTCAGCTCTTTGTCAAGTTTAGCGATAGCAAAAAGTGACACCCTGTTATGTAGATTTTGAAACAAAGTCAACTAATGGTACTTCTTGATCCTAACACGGGAGTCTACAAGGGTCACACTGATTTCTTCCATTCGGGAATTCATGACTTCAAGGGCAAACGCCGCAATAGAGTCTAGCGAATTGTTCGGCCCCGAAAGGTATCTCTTCAAGTTTGCGTGCTGGCCCTCTACTCTGTTTGTTGTATGCTCACCGAAGTTTAGTCGGTCGTCAATCCAGCACGACACGAACTTCTCTTTGTAGGGCACCAACCAGTTGTCGCGAATATAATACCAAGCCTCTACAAACAAATAATAAAAAACAATTTAGGCAATGTACAACTAGAATCTAAAATCATGTGTACATAAAGGACAAAGACTTACCACGTCTGCCGTGTCCAGCTAACGCTGCTTCCATTTGACCGCAGTTGTAGTCGTACATAGATCTTGTTGGCGACTCATACAGTACTTTCCACCATCAATTGAATGATTTAGAGATATCATCCTGGAAAAGACTCTTATGTTTTCTTTGTATGTTCTGCATGATGTGCCACCTACAAAGGTTTTTGGTAGCATTGGGAAAGACTGTTTCACAGGCATTCATCAAGGCTTGGTCCCTGTCAGTCAGGATGACACGCGGCTCCCTGCAGTCGACGAGCATGTCTTTAAGGCGTTCAAGGGCCCATGTGAAGTTACACTCTTGCTCCCTAAAGATAACTGCGTGTGCAATACAGAAAGACTTTGATGTCGACGTCACACCAACAAACTGAACGAACGACCACTTGTACATGTTGGTGTTGTACGTCGTGTCAATCAGCAACAAATCTGGGAACGCACGCCACATGGTATGCGACTTCTCGTGACAAAAGAAAACATTCTCCGTCCTATTGGTTGAAGGATTCTCCCATGTGTAAAAGGTAAACCCATGGGTTTGAATAAAGTTTTCAAGTACCTACGTTGGGTTTAACAAAAAATTAATAAATATTACAAATATTCTTATTAAACATCATTATTATAATAAAATGATATTATAGATAATATTCTTATTAAATCTTACAGAATATATATATATATATATATATATATATATATATATATATATATATATTTTATATATGATAAAACAAAACAATATATATATTCTAAATAATATATATTATAAAGACACTTACAAAATAATAATATTCTGAAAACAAGTACCTGCATGGGGGTTTCACCAATTTTATCTTGGTCATCAATAAGCTTCACGACGTTGTATATATCCCTAGTAATACATTTGTTACCGGGAAACCTTTTCTTTATGGCTGACTTAATTTGAGCAGCCCTCAGACCCTGCCTATGCAACGTCGCAACCATATCAATTTCCTCGTCGGTCAGTTGCCTTAGTGTCGGGTGCCCCTCCTCAAACAAAACAGGTTCGTGGTTGTGCGTCTCGTTGACAACCTCTAGCTTCCAACAACCACCTGGCGTGTGGTACCTCCCGACAAGTTTAAATGGACAGCCCCTTTTAATACTCCCGGTATGCCTCACCGTTCCCTTGAGTTTTGGTTCCCCACCTTGATTGCATACAAGTTCAACACTTCTCTCCCTTGAACGTTGGACTGAGATAACACAACCATGCTCACGTCCTGTCTTCTTAACCCAATCCACCAACTCAGCAACAGATTCAAAATACTGATATCAAATAATGTAAATAAAGTAATATTTAGTAACGTGTTGAAAAAGAATAATAATAATTTTTTTTAAAAAAAGGTCATACATTATTAGTTACCAAAGAAAATGTCGTCTCCCGTATGTAACGATCACCATCATCATCATCATCATCATCAACAACATCAACATCGCCATCGCCTCCTTCGCCGTGAGCCTCCTGAATGCCATCAACGACGTTGCTCGTGACTGGTCTTGCCATGTATGGTTGCTCTCCAAAAGGTAACTGGTACGAATTCTGGGTTCCGTAATACAGACAGTCTACATGTAACTGCTGCGAAGACTGACCATAAGACTCATCGACTCTAGCCTCATAAGTATTCGACGATGTCCTATTATCCTCCGGCCACGAAGGGTGACTACCTCCGTATATGATATACCCTTGATAAAAAATATTTGGCAAGACAACGTATAATATTTAAAAAAATAACTAACGCGCTGTTGTACTATATAAACACACTAAATAACCCGGTCAGGATTTGGTAAGTCGTACTGCTCGATATTTCCATACCCCGGCTCATGGTTCAAGTCGGGAAGTTCATTCAAATCTGGCAAGCCCGACTGCTCCGGCTTATCGTTATATGCGTAGCCCGACTGCTCCGGCTGATCGTTGTATGCGTAGCCCGACTGCTCGTCGTTCCCGTCACCAAACAAAATATCATATAAATCCATTATATTTTAACAAACACAAAACACAGATATTATAAGTTGGATCGGCCAATATTATAGAAATTTAACCATCTAGGATGGATATATGTAGAGAAAGGGAGACGGGTGTGAGAAAATCAAATTATTGATTTGATCCGTCGCGGATCGAGCGATCAGCCGCGTATCACGTAGGATGCATGACTGATTTGATAGTCTATGGATGTCGTGTAATCAATATGCGGCGGATCGCCCAATCCGCCGCTAATAACGTACAAACATAATAAGACAAACGTTGTGGACATAATAGGACAAAAACCATAATCCGCGGCTGATCGGTCAATCAGCCGCGTAGTGGGTGGGTGTTTTATTTTTTGGGTGGTGTCTCTAACGTCACCCACTCAAAATCCAATGTGATCGTTGCGAATGTCAGGTTAATAAAAAAATTAACTTAAAAAAACACTCCATTGGTGATTTTTTAACCTTTTGTATAAATAAACCTATAAATATAAATATCACCAACTTTTTTTCACACCAATCTTATATCTTTCTCTCACAAAATTTCAAATTACTTTTCACGGATCCAATAAAATTTCAAGTTTGTCAAATTCTGACGATGAGGTTTTGGACATGAACGTGCGTGACTTGGCAGTCATCACTACCTTTGTTTCTGTATCGTTACTTGAGGTTGTTCAAACATTAAGTTTCATGATAGATCATCAATATAGAGTTTAAAACATTCAAATAGTGGAGGCATAGGTGGGGTTGGTGAAGGCATCGCTAGAGGTTCAATTAGGTTGAGATTTGGCGAACGCATGGAAGGGAGGGAGAGAGAGATTAATTACCCTATAGCGACAAGTTGTTGACGCCATGAACTCAATTTAAATGATATTTATGTGTATGTGTGTTTTTATTATTTATATAACTATAAATATTATAAAAGAACATGGGAATAAGTATACTGAAAACAAAATAAAATAGCCTATAACGACGACATGTCGTCGGTATAGAATCAAATCACACGACGTCGTATTTTTATATATTTATACAAAATTCAAGAAATATAACAAATTATTTTTGGCTTTATTGACGAAAGTCATCATAATAGATTTCATTCATGCTCCTAAATTTCCCACCACCCCCATTATATTTTTCAGATAATATGAAAAACAAAGAAGAAATTCCTTTTGGCATTGGCGACAAGTCGTCAAAACAAGGTTTTATCTGAGCGCCAAATTTTCCCACCACCTCACCAGCCTCTATAGAAATAACATGTCGTCAGAAGAGAATTTTACTGGTTAAAAATCTCAGAAACAATATAGTGACGACTTATTAATCATAATTGTTGACACCATAGACTTCGTTGGCCTCATATGGTGAAATTCTGGTAGCGTATTTCCTACTGAAACCATCCCCCCCCAACCCCAACACACACACACACAAACTTTTAGCATCCGTATTACGGGTTTTATTTTTTTATACAGTTGTCGTTTCTAATATTGTGAATATATTTTTTTGGATTTTAATTTGATTTATAGTAAGGAAATTTGTAATTGACCTATTTTGATCAATTTATGTTTGGTTATGGTAGTTTATGTTTATTTTTGGATGAACATTGAATGCATCATCTACTTAATGTTTTATTATATTTGTTCGTTTGTATTCATTAAAGTGTGTTTTTTTTATATTTGTTTATGTTTGTTCATGTATATTCGTTTACCTTTGTTAACTTACGTTTGTTTACATTTGTTTATGTTCATAAACTCTTTATTGAAATATTAAATGAATGAACATTAAACCCATGTTTGTATCTAATAAGATAAAAAAAAACTAAATTAGGCTGCCTTTTAAATTTAAGATAGCATAGTATGCTAGTAATCGCCACCAGTAACAATTGTTCTAGGTTTGGAATCAAAGTTGGTGTGGTGGTGGTGGTGGTGGTATGAGTGATGAATGATAACAAGTCGACCAGGATAGGGTTTCATAACATAAGAGGAGGTAAGGAGCGACCACATCTGAACCGGTGGCCGGTTAACCCGTGTTCATTCGGCGATTCAGGAGTAATGCAACAAAGAAGGGGAGGTTAGCTGAAGACAGTGGTTGATGCATGAGAGGGGAGGTTGACGATGGTGGATAGTAATCGAAAGTTAACTAGTGACGAAGATGATAGATTAGCGATAGAGAATATGTAAGTGGGAAAAATTAAATTAGTGTTTAATGATTAAAGGGTTTCACAAATCAATGAGATGTTATAACCCGTTTAGGGGCTATCTAGGTTTGGTGAGACACATGACCCGCTTAACTTTAACTTAAATGAGATGTTATAACTCATTTAAGGCCTATCTGGGTTTGGTGAGACCCATAACCCGCGAAAATTATTGTTCGATGATGAAAGAATTTCACAAATTAATGATATGTTATAATCCCATGTGGCTCTACAAGGGGGGGGGGGGGGGGGTTAGAGCACGACACATCATCCTTTTTGGTTAAAAGAATTTCACAAATTAATGAGATGTTATAACCCCAACACACACACACACACTAACTTTTAGCCTCTGTATTACGGGTTTTATTTTTTTATACAATTGTCGTTTCTAATATTGTGAATATATTTTTTTGGATTTTAATTTGATTTATAGTAAAGGAAATTTGTAATTGACCTATTTTGATCAATTTATGTTTGGTTATGGTCGTTTATGTTCATTTTTGAATGAACATTGAATGCATCATCTACTTAATGTTTTATTATATTTGTTCGTTTGTATTCATTAAAGTGTGTTTGTTTATATTTGTTTATGTTTGTTCATATATGTTCGTTTACCTTTGTTAACTTACGTTTGTTTACATTTGTTTATATTCATGAACTGTTTATTTAAATATTAAATGAATGAACATTTAGCCCATGTTTGTATCTAATAAGATAAAAAAAACTAAATTAGGCATGCCTTTTTAAATTTAAGATAGCATAGTATTTTAGTAATCTGCCACCAATAACAATTGTTTTAGATTTGGAATCAAAGTGGGTGTGGTGGTGGTGGTATGAATGATGAATGATAACAAGTCGACCCGGATAGGGTTTCATAACATAAGAGGAGGTAAGGAGCAACCACATTTGAATCGGTGGCCGATTAACCAGTGTTAATTCGGTGATTCATAAGAAATCCAACAAAGAAATGGAGGTTAGCTGAAGACAGTGGTTGATGCGTGAGAGGATAGGTTGACGATGGTGGATAGTAATCGGAAGTTAACTGGTGATGAAGATGATAGATTGGCGACAGAGAATATGTAAGTGGGAGAAATTAAATTAAGGTTTGATAATTAAAGAGTTTCACAAATCAAGGAGATGTTATAACCTGTGTAGGGCTATCCAGGTTTAGTAAGACACATGGCCCGCTTAATTTTAACTTAAATGAGATGTTATAACCCATTTAAGGCCTATCTGGGTTGGTAAGACCTATAACCCGTGAAAATTATTGTTCGATTATGAAAGAATTTCACAAAATAATGAGACCCATGTGGCTCGATAAGAGGGCGGGGGGGGGGGGGGGTTAGAGCACGACACATCATCTTTTTTGGTTAAAAGAATTTCACAAATTAATGAGATGTTATAACCCCGTGTGGCTCGATAATAAGGGGGGGGGGGGGGGGAAAGCACGACACATCATCTTTTTTGGTTGGCAATTATATAAATTATAGATATACACACACATATGTAGACAGAGAGAGGGGGGAGGGAGAGAGCCTGGATAGGCCTCTTAAAATGTGATTTCATGTAAGTTTTCTTACTAACCAATGATTTTCAGCTAACTTGATAGGCCAGGTTTTAATCATGATAGTGTGTTTCATAGTGGTGGAACCAGAACTTTATAATAGAAGGGTCATAATGAAAAAGATATTACATTCATTAGCATACGACTAGTTATGATTTTTGCTAATTGATATACAACAAGGGGTAAGTTTAACATATTATCTAAAGCGAAAGCAAATAACATGTCAAAACCGAACTAAAGTAACCTATCCAAACTAATAAACGATGGCTCGATTATGTTTTCCTTGGAAACTGAAACAATTTGATGTTGATTATGCATCGCTCCAAAACGCAACGATCCAAACTATAAGATCTAACTAAACCGATCTAGATTAAACCATTTATTAAATGTTTGAAATAACCAAACCTAACAAAAAGTTTAAAAGTGTTTACTCTTACATGATTAAAAGAAATTAAAAGAAGATTAAGTCAAAATAATGGATTAAGTAATATCAATTGCAAAGTAATAAATAATATAGAAAAATGTAAATATTAGTATCATTTGTTGGTCCTTGTCCTATTCAAGAACTCACTAAAAAGAAAACAATAAAATAATAAAATAATAATTTTTAAATTTAAAATCCTTTTATTTTAAACATGGTAAATACCAAAAACACCCTTCTTCACTTTAACATTTATCTTCTTCTCCCTTCCTGATAAACTCACAATCACATATACTGCCACCCTTTGTATTATTGAAACTTTTTTCAGATCATGTTATTTTAAATTTTTAAATTTAAAATCCTTTTATTTTAAACATGGTAAATACCAAAAATACCCTTCTTCACTTTAACATTTATCTTCTTCTTCCTTCCTGATAAACTCACAATCACATATACTGCCACCCTTTGTATTATTGAAACTTTTTTCAGATCATGTTATTTTTGTTCCTTTTTTCATTTTAACCACACAACTGGTAATAATTTGAAGGGTCAAAAGCATAAGAGAAACATCAAGTACTAGACCTCACTAGTGACATTTTTGACCGTCGGAGAGTCGCCGGAGGGTCAACGGACCCTCCTAACCCCCCTGTAGATCCGCCCCTGGTGTTTCATACTTTTGACTAAATTCATTATTTCGGAAGAATATATTGTGTATAATTTGTGTGCATCTAAAAATAGACTAGTATGGTATATAATTGTGTACAACACTATTCTAGGAAAGTTACGTCAAGTAGGGAATAGGAGTCATGTTTTTGTATAGTGAAGTATTATGGCCATTGTTGTGTGAATGTGGGTCTTGCATTGTTGAGTTTGTCATGATATTTATATTTATGGAGGTCGGGCCACCATGAGCTAAGGCAACTCTTATGACTGGACCGACTATCTCTTTCGAGGTATATAGTGCAAATGTTAAATGCGTTAGGGCCCGTAATCATCAAGTATTATCTTATTCATATTTATTATTGTTATCATGGGTCTTAACGACAACGTACCACTTATTAAAATTGGATCGAAGCGTCGAACTCGGCTAAATAGCTCTACAACAAGAAAAAATCGGATCTAAATAAAATATTATTGGTGGTGCCAACGAAGTCGCTAAAGCTCTAGACATTATCAGCTCGGAAGGGCCATCATTGGGGCTGCAACTTAATATTAAGAAAACCGAGGTTTTTTGGCCAGCGTGTAATGGGGTGAAAGACAAATATGGGCTCTTTCCTAGTGGGATTGGTAGACCAGAGAGAGGGGTAAAGGTCCTTGGAGGGGCTGTTAGTCGAGATCCCTACTTTATTAAGGAGTTAGCGAGGCGGAGAGCATCTCATGCGGTTGATCTTATGAAACTCTTACCTTGCCTTAGGGATCCCCAGAGCGAACTCCTCCTGCTTAGGTCTTGCATGGGGGTTGCTAAGTTGCTTTTTGGGTTACGAACATGCCACCCCAATATGATGGATGATGCGGTATCCTGTTTTGATAAGGGGCTTCGAGAAGCCATCGAAGACATAGTTGTATGTGGAGGCCCGTTCTTTGGTGATCTTCAGTGGCGACTTGAATCTTTACCGATGCGCTTAGGGGGTTAGGCCTTCTTTCGGCTCATGATGTTGGGGTTTACGCTTTTGTAGCGTCGAGGGCTCAGTCTTGGAAGCTACAGAATCACATCTTAAGGAATAACGGAGTTGTCGACCTGGACTCAGACTACGTGCAGGCTAGTCCAGACTACGTGCAGGCCCTGGAACACCTAAATGGCACTCTCACAGACTTTGACATTGGCGGTTTCTCTAATATGGACACCGCCCCCACCAAAGCCTCAAAAAACTTTGGCGAATGCCCTTTTTGGCAAAATCGCTCAGAGCCTGGGAGAAGTTTTTGGATTGTCCTCCCGACAGAAGGCGGTTATTGAATGCTTATAAGGTCCTCATGCCCAAGATTTTCTGACCGTTATCCCGATTGATGGCTTGGGCCAAAGCATGTCTGCGGTCGAGTATAGGGCCATTCTTAAGTACCGTTTGATGGTCCCAATGTACCCAGAAGACGAAACATGTCTGATCTGCCGTAAGGCTTGCCTGGATAAATTCGGAGAGCATGCGGTTCATTGCAAGGAGATGCCTGGGTTCAAATACCGACATGATTGGGTGCAGGACGTTCTTTGGGACATCTTAAGGCGAGCTGGGATATCAGCTAAAAAGGAAGCCCCCATAAACTTCCTTACAGACCCCACGGAAGGGAGATCCACTCTACGACCGACAGATTTGCTCGTCTTTGGTTGGGCCGGGGGAAAACACCCTTGTGTTGACCTCACAGGGGTATCTCCCTTAGCTGGTTTGAGGGATAATGGGTTTGTAGCTGGGCAAGCAATGAAAAGGGCTGAAACGAAGAAGGTGGAGAAACAAGCTAAAGCCTGCGAAGAGAACCAACATGTTTTTGTCCCTTTGGCTTTTGATACCTTTGGCTCCTTGGCACCGGAAGCTATCCGTTTCCTAACCAGGGTCTAACGGGTTGTGCATAGCAATGTGTCGACTCCAAAGGGGCAGGGGTATGTCTTTAGCAGGTTAGGGTTTGCAATTCAGAAAGGGGTGGCGGCGCAGCTTGTTGCCCGCCTACCTGCTATGTTGATGTAATATCTATGTTTCTATATAATGAAAATTGGAGTATTTGCAAAAAAAAAAAAAAATATGCATTTGAAATTATTGAACGGCCCGACATGAGTTCGTGTAAACCTTTGCTTACATCAGTTGACACCGATACTAAGCTCAACAACTCCTAGGGTATCTTACTGGGAGACGACATCACTAGTTTAGTCTTTCCAATGCCCTTCAATACTTGACATGTACTTGGCCTGACTTAACCAATGACGTATACATGCATCTAAACGGATCATATGCATGCTCTTAAATGAATTTTTATGTACCGTCAAGGCACCATTTCATTTGGTCTTACCCTTTCAATATTGTGGGGTTGCCAAGGTTGTTTCAGAATTATGTTGGCTTAGCAATTTGCTGTTTGAGCTTAGACATCCTTTTCATCAACGAGCATCCATTGTTTTTTTTTGGAAACATTAGTGCTATATATTTAGCCGACGGTCCTGTCCAACATCAACACTTGCACTCTACACTAAACGAGACATGCATTGCACTATCTCATCCATGTCAGTGTCACGTCATTTCATCCCATATCCATCTCAATTCAGCTGCCAACCATTATATTTTTTTCCTTTAATTAAAT
The DNA here is from genome assembly GCF_021521415.1 of Bidens hawaiensis. Taxonomy (NCBI): domain Eukaryota; kingdom Viridiplantae; phylum Streptophyta; class Magnoliopsida; order Asterales; family Asteraceae; genus Bidens; species Bidens hawaiensis. The sequence continues at coordinate 903,730 of NW_027491672.1, forward strand.
TAACTAAATTATTTTCATATTAAAACATAAAATATAAAAAAATATATAAGAAATTAGTTTTTTTAAATAAATAAATTACTTAGTCTTTTTTTATATATAATTCTAAGAAAAAAAATTAAAAAATTATTTTAGTTTTTCTTTAAATTTTGCAACTCTTCAAAATTATTTTTTTTAAAGATACAATATACATAAACAAAAATTAATTAGAAAAACAGTAGACTGTAAAAAACAATATGGTCTATTATGCTTTTAAAAAATTGCTATCAAATAAGGTTTTTATGAAAACTGCATGGAATTTTAGAAACAATTATATTTAAAAACCCTAAAAAGAACCTAAAAAAACCACCGTGTCGGTCTCTTCTTCATGAACATATGCAGCCAGCCAGCCACCACCACAGCTTAGCCGCTCCTCTGCTACTCCGCCACCATCTAGCACCATGCCACCATCCACCACATGTCCACCTACAACCATCCATTTATGTAATTTAAATTAAAAAAAAAACAAAGGAAAAAAAAAGAAAAAAATAATTGAGAAGAGGTGTGGTAAGTACTACTATCACCGGGAAGTTTTTTCTCGGTACTAAAGGGGTTAATTAGATTTTACTAATTCATATTGAATGATATTGGCCGATAACAATACATATTTGTTTTATGGTCACTGGTGGACCAAAATTTAAAAAAGTTGGCCCCTAATAGTCCCCTGTTAAAAATGGCTTAACGGTGTAATATTTTTTTCCCGAATTTCAAACTAATGATTTAGGGCTTTTGATCGTAAGGAGGATACAAGTCGATTGAAATAAAACTTAACTTGAAACGGTAATACAAACGGCTAGATTTTTGTTAATTGTAAGCTCAAACACCCAAATTGAAAAAAAAATCGTTGTTTTGGAAGACCGTTTCGAACTAAGTTTTACATCAATTTATTCATATCTTCCTTTCAATCCAAATCCCTAAAACAATAGTTTGAACTTTGAAATTCGGAAATAAGTATAACCTTGCTAACTCCTTTTTAACGGGGGGCCATTGGTTGCCAATTTTTTAAATTTGGGACCACTAACACCAATAAAATGAATAGCGATTATTATCGAAAATATCATTCAACAGAGATTATTAAACCCAATAAAAAGGGACATGACGGTGTTCCCAAACCTCCAGCGCGATACCGATTTGTTCCCGAGCCCAATTTCATCCACCCATGTGTAAAAAAGTAGAGGATAGTGTCGTGTTATGTATAGTTGGGAACTTGAGATGGTGAATAATATCAAATCAGTTTTTGAGAAATTTGTTTTTATATATTTATGTGTCAACGTGACATCCGAAGTAATATTGACCACTATGTAAAAGTGAGGTTGCATTCTATTTTGTAGGTTTCAAAGTTTCCATTACACATAAATAGACAGCCAAAGTGATATTGACCATTTGTAGGTTTCAAAGTTTCCTTAAAAGTTTACGTATCACTCACTAGATTTTATTATTAATAACGTATCACAATATGTAATTTGTGTTTACGAATTATTCGGATATCCAATTATTATTAATTTATATTTTAAATTGATGATAATAATAAACTCTTTTGACCATGATTTTTATGTTACAACTCTATCTATTATGAATAATTAATTAATTTCAAAGTTATTCAAACCTCTTAATCACCGTTGACCTAATCAATCAAATTGAAACATCTTGGAGGAACAATTCAGAAGAAATACTCTTTCTAAGTGCATCTTATAGCTAGTTTGAGTTTCAAAAGTCAATTATCGAAGTTCAAGTCTTTTCCTTACTATTTCCTTGGCCTTTCCTCGGGATCGCTTGTAAAACAGAACTCGTCCGGTTCATCTCGCTTAAACTCATAATTTCATTTTTTGTCGGCTTAATTTTATAAAGTGATTTTTAATAACCCCTTTTTTTCATCTTTTAACATTTTGGGGTATAGCACGTTACAAAAACTTTATTGTTATTTCATACTTCATGTAGTAAACAAAAATTCACATATGTGTCTCGTACATATTTGTTTCATATCATAATGCTTGTAAATTATGTGATTACGTGCTACTTGTTTACTGTTTTTGTTGGTGGAAGTGACTCATATGTTTAGACATACTCATAGTGGGAGGGTCCGACGGGACTAACTTGCGCCGTCTATTTCTTCAACTATGTTGGAATGCATGGTGATTATCATCTAATACTCTTAGTAGGTTCGCTAACGGAGTTCTTTAGTAGATTTGCCTTATGTCAAGCGAATGAAAATATCATGTACTTATTCTCTTTTGCTTTATGATTGAAACACTATATCTTGACTTGTGAATTTTATACTTTTTGAACTATATAAATATGCAAAACTATATGAATTATCACCAACATTATCGTTGACAAAGTATATTATTTTAAACGTGCTGCAGGTGGAAGTTTAATATGAGGAATGAAGACTAGATAGTTGGACCTTTATGTTATATTAAACATATATTGAATATATCTCCATAATATTTGAAGATAATATGTAAATCTAAACCTAGAATAGATTATTCTCTGTCAATTTGTATATATACATTATATGATTAATGAGAGTGATGTGGTGAAAACAGTCAATTAATATTAACTAAATTAAACAAGTAATAAAAACTAGACCTAAGACTCAACTAAACAAAACACTGGCAAGTGAACCGGTCAATTGTACTAAAGCTAAGTAAGTCCGGAATATCGAACCCACATGACTCTAAAAATTACGTAAATTAACTAATTAGACTCGACTTACGACACGACTATTTATTATTAATGTTTTAAGGGGGGTTTTAAACTAATATTAAACTAAGAAAATAAATAAACAAGTAAACGAGAAACAAGCAACTAAACACAAGATCGAAACCAATAAGAGAAGGAATCTACCTAGGTAAGAGTCCCATGCATCAACAATCATCAAGCAATGGACAAATAACATGATTATGGAAACTGATTTCTAAACATTTTCATCTAACAAACCCTAAGGACCCTTGACTGAATCAAACGAAATCCCAAAGAACAATTATTAGATTATTAAGCAATCAGTATTATTGAATTCCGTAAAGTCATCAATTAGGGTTAATTAATAGTATCTAAAGCAAGCAATCTTACGAAACACTAAACCCTAGACAACTTGATAAGCTAACATGACATCATGAACATGGATCAACACAATAAGCAAGAATATTGTCACTAACTATCCTAGCATGCAATTGACCAAGACACATGAACAATTCCTCACCTTACAGCTATTGGAATTTAGCAAAACATTCAAAATCCTAATTAACAATTAAAAAGCTTCTATGATCTAATAGGCCTATTCAACCATAATAATCAAAACACCAAGTAATTGATTAAACATGAACCCTAATATCTAAAGAACACAATCAATAGAAAACAAGATCCATGTGAAGCAATAATTAATAATCAACCAAGTTAATAAACATGCATATGCATCATAAAAACAAAATCAAGTCTTTTACTATTAATTAAACGAAACCATAATCAAAACATTAGTCCAAAGCAAGAATCAAGTCAAAAACATGTTCAACAAACCTAGGGGTGAGCTCTCCTAGGCCTAGCTTTTCATACAAAGAATATGGCATGAGGTTTATACTAGCTCCAAGATCGGCTAATGCTTGACACGTCGTATCACTTCCGAAACGACATGGAATGGTAAAAACGCCGTGGTCGGGTAATTTTTCCGGTACTTTATTAAGAACCACCGCGGAACACTCTCCATTCAGCGATACAGTCGACAACTCCTCTAACTTATCCTTCCTTTTAAGAAGATCTTTCAAGAATTTGGCGTATTTAGGCATATGCTGGAGGACTTCGACGAACGTGAGGTTGACATTTAATTGGCTAATATATTGAGAAAATGCCCGTAATCTTTCGTATACTGTTGATGTTTTAGACGGGCGGGATGCGGGACATAGGCAGGGTTAATGATGTGTGGTGGTGGCCGGACTCCAACCGGCTTCTTTTTAACTAGTGGCTCAATAATCGGTGTTGTAACTTGTGAGTTACTCGGAGCCTCTACCTCTATCTCCTCATCTACCGATTCATCTCCCCATTTTTCCCAATTTCTTTACTAACTACCTCCGGACCAAAACCCTACCACTACGAGTGGAGATGGCTTTCAATTGAGCAGCCGGATTAGTTTGAGGAATACCCGAAAACTGACCTGGAGACCTTTTTTCTAAACGACGAGCAATATCACCAACAGTTCTTTGAATATCTAGAATAGAAGATTGTTGATTCTTGAAGAGCAAATCGTGTTCGGCAAACTTTTTCTGTGTAACTTGATCTCTCTCCAGGATTTGCTTCATCATCTCTTCCAAACGTCCAATTCACCGTTCGAATCCTGCACATAATTTTGAACATTAGCATTATTGGTATTATTATCACTAAAATACTGACCTTGTGCTGGAGCATAAGAATTTTGAAATCCGGGTCGTGCGCCTGACGGACGCCAGTTGGAATTATTCTGATTCGGGTTCTTGTAGTTGTTCCAACTCTGATTATTGTTGTTGTAGTTGTTGGGAAACCTATTCTGACCAGCAACAAAATCGACCTGTTGATTCATCACCGGGCACTCCAACATACCATGTCCACCCATACAAAACTCACACCTGTCCACCTTGGCCTTCAGCTCCTTAACCTCTCGAGTTAGTGATTCCAAAGCAGCTGCCACACTAGTATCCAGATTAACCTGGTGTACACCTCGAGCGGATTAGGATGTACTGCTAACGGGAGTGGAATTCCCGCGATGTGGCACTTTGGCAAGGTCCGATTGAGCGAAGCTCTCAAACATCTCGTTACATTCGGCGACATTCTTACTAGCCAGTAGACTTCCTCCCGCGGCCGTGTCAAACCAAACTTGTGTTTCGTAGTTCAGCCCGTTGTAAAATTTGTCCACGAGAGCCCATGGTGTAAGACCATTTTGTGAAAAACGATCTAGCATGTTCTAAAAACGCTCCCAAGCATGACAGTATTGCTCCCCCGGCTCCATGTGAAACGAGTGAATCTGATCGCGAAGAATAGCCGCTTTAGCCGGTGAGAAGTATCTCTTGATAAATGCAGAACGTAATGCTTCCCAGGTGGTGAACGTGCCAGGTGGCTGAGTGTCAAGCCAAGTAGCTGCTTTACCTGCAAGTGAAAACGGAAACAGATGTAAGAAAATAGCATCTTCGGTAGCACCTTGTAAATTAAAAGTTTTAAGAACGCGGTAAAGTGCGGTTAATGTGAGCCGGTGCATCCTCGTCATCACGCCCATTAAACTGATTAGTTTGAACGATGCTGTTCATGACGTATGACGGGATTTGCCACGAGTTGCGGTTGTCGAGCTGGGGAACGACGATGCATGACTAGTTTCCGGTTAAGCCGTCGAAGGCTTGAGCAGCAATTGTCCTATTGTCGGCCATTTGATCTTGACGTCCAGGACTTTCGGGTGGTGAACTGGGTGGTGACGAATTTGGTGTGGATGCGGGTTCTGACGGTTGTTTTTCTACTGACGAACTAGCCTCGGTCTTTAACGGGGAAAAATCAAGATTCTCCAGCGGTGGTCCTTGCGAACGAAGATATGGCATAAACCTGAAAAACGCAACAGACCAAATGAGTAGACTCGAATACTTAAAAATAAACAAAAATAATCTAAAACTTAAATTAACTCCTACGACTCAAACAAAAATAAAACAATTAGCACGTATATAGCAGATAAGTTCAACTGAAGCAAATAACGCAATCGCCAAGAGTCCCCCGACAACTGCGCCAAAAACATGATGTGGTGAAAACAGTCAATTAATATTAACTAAATTAAACAAGTAATAAAAACTAGACCTAAGACTCAACTAAACAAAACACCGGCAAGTGAACCGGTCAATTGTACTAAAGCTAAGTAAGTCCGGAATATCGAACCCACAAGACTCTATAAATTACGTAAATTAACTAATTAGACTCGACTTACGACACGACTATTTATTATTAATGTTTTAAGGGGGTTTATTGAATTCCGCAAAGTCATCAATTAGGGTTAATTAATAGTATCTAAAGCAAGCAATCTTACGAAACACTAAACCCTAGATAACTTGATAAGCTAACATGACATCATGAACATGGATCAACACAATAAGCAAGAATATTGTCACTAACCATCCTAGCATGCAATTGACCAAGACACATGAACAATTCCTCACCTTACAGCTGTTGGAATTTAGCAAAACATTCAAAATCCTAATTAACAATTAATAAGCTTCTATGATCTAATAGGCCTATTCAACCATAATAATCTAAACACCAAGGAATTGATTAAACATGAACCCTAATATCTAAAGAACACAATCAGTAGAAAACAAGATTCATGTGAAGCAATAATTAATAATCAACCAAGTTAATAAACATGCATATGCATCATAAAAACAAAATCAAGTCTTTTACTATTAATAAAACGAAACCATAATCAAAACATTAGTCCAAAGCAAGAATCAAGTCAAAAACATGTTTATCAAACCTAGGTAGACATGAAGTCTAGCCTAGAATCATTATTTAAAACAACCCTAAACAAGTATTAAAAACAAAGAGGTAAGACATCAAAAATAATGAACAAGGAACGAAAGTTAGAGCGATAAAACCCTTTGCGATTGATCCTTGAACACCCGGATGAAAGCTCTCTCGATCCTCCTTGATTCCTAGCTTCAAATCACCTTCAAAACCTTAGTTTTCCTCTCAAAATCGGTTGGAATAGAGCTTAGGATCGGCTAGGGAATGAAGATGTTTATATAAGAGAGAATGGGCTTGGGCTTGCAATTTTTGGCTGACCAGAAGGCCTTAGCGCCCGGCGGCCGCCTTGGCCCTTTGCCTTAGCGCGGCTCGGCGCCCTCCAAACATAGCCCACGAATTTTTCTTGTTATTTGTTTCTTTAAATAAGTTAGATCTCATCCTTAACTTCCAAGCAATGATAGAACCTTCTAGACCTTCTTTCCCTTGATCACCAAGCCACCATCTACATGAAAATAAATCAAAACTCGTAAGTGAAGTAATCATGTAATCAATAACGAACAAAACGAACATAAACTTCGCATGAAAAGATAGAAAGAATTGAGTTTAACATGCAAGACACCAAAAGATATAAAACATGTAGACATATAATAAATGTGACTCAAGACCTTAAATTAATAAAAAATAAACGAAACATGAACTAAACCGAACTCAAAATATTAAATAAACATAAATTTACAAGGGATTCGAGATGTATAAATAGACGTATATCAGAGAATGTCAGAGATTACATTCCAATAACGTATATACACAAATTGCAGAAAATAATCTATTCAAGGTTTAGATTTACACATCATATGATTAATGAGAAGGCCACGGATTACATTCCAATAACTTATATACACACATTACAAAGAATAATCTATTCTAGGTTTAAATTTACATAATCTTTCCTAATTTTGTGGCGATATATTATAATAGCATGTGATACATTATTAATGATCATTGAAAAATGCACGAACATAACGAAATAGATAAATTACTAGAACTAATAAGTTGAAATTAGTTGCAACTCAAACAATGGTCTTCTCATGTGTGACATTACTCTTTATTTTTTGGGTTATTGGATTTTAATAACTCAGCTATTACATGCTGATCACTGTCACTCCCAGCTAATAAGTTGATCACACCATTGTATATATATTTTAAGCTTGTTTTCCTGTGTCACTTCCAAACTAGCCAAACACTAACCTGGTTCGTTTTTGAGAAAAAAGTGTCATTTCTGCCAAGTTGAGGCGTTGAATATAAATTTAGTTTAACACCATCACTACGTTCGCCGCCTTCCACTGCCGCCTACTGGGACGTTTCCGACAAATTCAGGTTTTCCAGCAATGTTTCTACCATCATAGCACCCGTTGGCACCCTCAACTATCATCTCCACTCCAACTGACCCATCTCTGAGCTCCAGAAACCTCGAACCAAGTGACCACCACCTGTTCATGTTTATCGGGCGAACTTACTACACATCCAAAAGCTCGATGTAAACCCTGCAACCCGCCGAAATTGTTTGCCGACAACCTTTTTAGTAACGAAAAACGTATCGCCGCCACCATCGTTCATCATCTCCACTCTCTTATAGTCACCTTTGATGACCAGTGGCATTAGAATCCACCTTTGACTAACCAAGTGTTTCAGGCGAGTTGCAGATTTTTAAGCGATTTGTTGGAGGTGTAGTAAGCTCGCCGAATAGACGTTAACATGATGTGGTGGCTTGGTTCGGGGTTTCTGCAAATCTAAGATAGGTCATAAGAAGTAGAGACGATGGTTTGGCCTAACCAATCATGCCATTAGATATTAGTTATTAATGTTAAATTGCTATATATATGAATTTTATATGATATTAAAATTACCGATATCTCAGGTTTCGGTCGTTAAACGATATCCGATATTAAATTGCTATATACATATGAAAAGTGTTAAATTGCTATCCGATATTAAAGTGTTAAATTGCTATAACGGTCAACGACTGAAACCTGAGATATCGGTTATCACAGTGAGATATCGGTTGGATATCGGTAATTTTAATATGGGCAAATGCCATAAAAAACCAACATACTTACTGTTTTTTCTCATAAAAGTCCCTCAACAATTTTTTGCACGTTAAAGTCCCTGCAATGTTAAATTTGAACAAAGAAGTGACGTAACTTTAAAAAACAATGAAATTAATTTTTTCCTTATGTATTTGATTTTTCCTCAAGCATGTGAATATATAATTTCTTCCAACGCTATAGTTAACGTTATACATGTATATAATTACAAAGAATTGAACAACTCCACCTAATTTTCTGATCCATCTAGCAAAATTGCTACATCCAACACTCAAAATCCGTGTCTAGCAGATAATAATAACCATGTCAAAGATGAATATGTGTGATAAATTTAAGCCAACATACTTACTATTAGTTAGCTGAAATAGTACTAAATAATTTAAACAAATTTGAACGTAAAAACATATAATAAGATTGTTTAAGTTGTCTTATAAATTTTTAATCGTGGTTAATTAAAAAGTATTTGTGAATAGAAAAATGTTTTTTTTGCTATATCTTCCCAAGAATCCATTATATAAGGAACGCGTCATACTCACGTAGTATAAAGTTTAGGGAAAAAAACATGTAAAGCTTCAAAAAACTCAGTTTAATGTTGTTTTTAAAAGTTACGTCACTTTTTTGTTCAAATTTAACATGTGCAGGGACTTTAACGTGCAAAAAGTTGTTGAGGGACTTTTGTGCGAAAAAACAGAAAGTATGTTGGTTTTTTATGGTATTTTCCCTTTTAATATCATGTAAAATTCATATATATAGCATTTTAACACTAATAATTAATATCTAACGGCATGATCGGCTAGACCAAACCGTCGTCTCTACTTCTTCTGACCCGTCTCCGATTTGCAGAAACCCCGAATCAAGCCACCACATCATGTTCTCGTTTATCCGGAGAGCTTATTGCGCCTCCAACAACTCGCCGAAAAATCCGCAACTCTCCGGAAACACTTGGTTAGTCAGAGGTGGCTTATAATGTCATTGTTCGCTAGAGGTGACTAAAAGAGAGTGGATATGATGAACAATGGTGGCGGTGATACGTTTTCGTTACTAAAAAGGTTGTCGGCAAACAGTTTCGACGGGTTGCAGGGTTTACATTGAGCTTTTGGATGTGTAGTAAGTTCGCCCGATAAACATGAACAGGTGGTGGTCACTTGGTTCGAGGTTTCTGGAGCTCAGAGATGGGTCAGTTGGGGTGGAGATGATAGTTGAGGGTGCCAACGGGTGCTATGATGGTAGAAACATTGCTGAAAACCTAAACTTGTCGGAAACGTCCCAACAGGCAGCAGTGGAAGGCGGCAAAGGCGGTGGTGGTGTAAAACAAAATTTCTATTCAACGCCTCAACTTGGCAGAAATGACACTTTTTTTACTCAAAACGAACCATGTTAGTGTTTGGCTAGTTTGGAAGTGACACAAGAAAACAAGCTTAAAATATATATACAATGGTGTGGTCAACTTATTAGTTGGGAGTGACAGAATAACCCAAAGAATAAAGAGTAATGTCACACATGAGGACCATCGGTTTTTGGGTTTTGGGTTCGGGTTTAGGGTTTCGATTTTAAGGTTTAGGGTTCGGGTTTGGGGTTCAGGTTTAGGATTTAGGTTTTCGGGTTTCGGGTTTGGGTTTAGGGTTTTAGGCTTTCGAGTTCGGGTTTATTTTGTAAAAGATAAAGAGGTATAATAAGGATATTATAAATATATATACTATTAAAATTAAAAAAATAGATATTATAAATATTTACAATATTAATACTAAAAAAATAAATTAATAGTAATACTTGATAGTTTTTAATTTGATATATCTAGTGAAGACTAATAAGTGAAAAAAATGTTGTAGGGACTAATATGTATATAAATAATGTTAAGAGGTAATAGTAATTTATAAAATAAGTAAATGGGGGTGTATATTTAGTAAAAATGGTGTAAGGGGGTACGTTTAGCAGCACCCTAAATGTATGATCATGCATTTTCCAATGATCATTAATAGCGTATCAAATGCTATTATAATATATCTCCATAAAATTAGGAAATATTACGTGAATTTAAACTTAGAATAGATTATTCTTTGTAATTTGTGTATATAAGTTATTGGAATGTAATCCGTGATCCTCTCATTAATAATTTAATGTGTATATCTAAACCTAGAATAGATTATTCTCTGCAATTTGTGTATACACGTTATAGGAATGTAATCACTGACACTCTCATTAATCATATAATGTACATATACAAATTTCTAGAGAATAATCTATTCTAGGTTTAGATTTATATAATATCTCCAAATCTTATGGAGATATATTACAATAATATGTTGTCACACCTCGACTTTAAACAGAATACGTCCGGGCGGTACGTACATATTGCTCATAAACTCATGTAACTATTAATGTGACAAAATAATTACTTTATTTGATTAGATCACAAGTACACAAGTTGACATAAATCAAATACTAATACAAGAAATTTGAATTATCTGGTAACTAACTCAATAATTTTTGTAAATGAATTATCTTTTGACTGAGAGTGATACAAATCAAGAAATATTTTGATAAAGCGGGAGGTAAGTTGGATATAATTAGCCATACTTTTATCAAAATGTTACTCTTAAAGTTCATATAATCAGTTCATATAATCACAGTTTAAGTACACTTCATAGAGAGAAACTGTCGAATATTGAGAAGAATTTTTGAAAGACTTTGTCATTAGTTGATTGTTGTTCGACCTACAGTTCGAGTATATGTGTAATCATATGTTTATTAATCCATCAAATTACATCTAAAATATGTTGAGACATTTTACCAAAGACAAGATTCATTCTTTGACTATGTTAAAGAATGTCTAACAAGGCACTCTATATCATTTCTTATCACCATATAAAACATTATCGATTCAGAAATTCCATAATTAAATGCATATGCGCATTAATATGTCTTGTTAGCTATACATGATTTTTATATCTTTTATTTATATTTATTGACATGTGTCTAGGTGGAAGACATCAGATTGAGATAAAACATATATTTAAGGTATGAAAGATACGTGATTATATTTTACTAATCCATCAAAACAAGTTTGGGTAGCCTTGTTGATGCAGAGAAACACAATAGGGTTATGGGTACAATTGATATGTTTTCCAGATGAAACAATAGAAGTTTTCACATTAAGGTAATGCAACATTGTTCAACTTGAGGATTCGAATGTCAAGGGACAATGACACAAATGATTGACTACAAAAGATTTGGACAACATTCACAAAAAGATCGATATAGATCAGGGAGACAATACGTGCTGCACTCTTTTACCTTAGCTATGGTTTTTGTTAGTCCCGAATTTGAATCACTACAGTATGATATCAACCCAAACACGATGTTAGTGCGGAATCCTAACACAGTGGTGATTCAAGAACGAGATAGAAGAACAATATAAATATAGTAAATACGTAATACTCCAAATGCATACGATTATATTAACAAATCGTCTGGTACATGAGTTTGCTCTCTTGGTGGTGGCTACTACTGATTAACAGTATCTATCAATGTGAACGGCCAACCATAAACCCTATACATGCTATCTATATATAGGGAAACCAAAACAACCTAGCCCAATAAGGCCCAAGCCTAACCGAACTCCATAGGGATTTCGGTATTACACCATCACGACCATAATGCAATTCTTCAGCTCGTCTTCGCTTATTTCACTTTAGTCTTGATCATGTCGTGGCCTTTTGATATGCGTCAGTCTAACCAATTTATGACCTAACAGTTTTGTTCCACTGGGTTTCCTAGCAAGAGTTATAATGATGCAACATTTTCAAGCGTATTAAGTTGATAACTATGGTGAATGTTATAAATATATTAATATTATGGTTATCAATACCTAATATAGATTAGTTTTTTCCCCAAGTTTTCATCTCCTGTAAATATTACACTTATCTCATTGTACTCTACACATATTAATGAAACTCCTCTTTCTTTCTCCCTACATCTATTTTCCATATTGTTTTAGCTATTATGCTTGTTTCACAACCAACCTAATAATTATATATAAGACTAATGCGTCTAATCAGTCATCAAGATCAAAATTTCTCATCAATAAGGCTATGTGTAGTGGAGGAGCTACAAAATGGGCGTTTTGCACCATGTGACGCCCAGTCAGCAAAGGGTGAGTTTTTGTTTTTCGGGAGTAATGGTGTTGTAGCCATATATATATATATATATATCATAATCAATTATAATAATAATATAATCATAAAGGAAGCAGGCGAGAAATACTTCCCCCCCCCTTTATCTCCCCACAAATCGCGCGGGGGGAGGGGGGGTGTTATCGCCCATCTTCGCTGGATTTCACCCAAAGAAGGCGCCCACTATGAGTGGCCTAATTGCCTATGTACCTATTTGGACAACAATGTTATATTACTCACAATATATAAAATAAATAATTAAAAGACTGTTAATAACATACATGCTAGTTAGAAATACCCATGCTACAAGCGGTACTTGCCATTATGAGCAAGCAACTTAACCTTCATAACTGTTAACCGAACCATGACTACCAAAATCGAACCAATTTTAACTGATAACCAACATAACCGGTGCCTCGGTTTAGTGAATTTTAGAAAACTGCTAAATGCGGGTCGATTTTGGTTAAAAATAATATTAAAACGCAATAACTGAATCGGCCCGTTTATTTAACCGACAATATGTTTTATATTAATTCCCACCAAATGTGTTGTCCGATTATACATTTGATGTTTTTGGTTCAATGTTTATTATCGAATTAACTTAGATTTCATAATCGAAAAAATAGACCATTTTCTGAATGTTTGGTATTAAAACCATTGATTAAATATTTTGTTGGAATACGTTTTGTCATTTTTTTTTAAATTTGGTACCAAACTTTAGGCCCAGTTACCTTTTTTCATGGTTAACCGACCCTTAACTAACTTGATAAAACCTTCAAAACAGATTAACTGAAACTCTATGGCTACCGTTATCTAACACACCCCGACTTGGGCCTAGAAGTATGACTATCAGTTTGTACATGTTTTGTAAATATTTACACTTGAAAAACTCTTGTGAATTAAATACCCAATTATTAGTTTACAAAATATATGTTTAATATGATTACAAGTTTCATTTATCAAATTGAGCCATCTTCGATACGTTATCGTCTATTTTCGATTATGACTCCTAATCCTTGTATATGCAGCTTAATCCTAATTACTTGAATTGTTTAGAAAATACGTCAGCGATATGCTAGGGAAACGTTGATAGACTCTAAAAGATTTTATAAACTTTTCGTTATAATACAAAGATAGTTTTCTAAATAGTTCAATGGGAATATCTCTTACATTTCCCCTGGAATTTGTGCTACTGCCCTACACACACAATTCAAGTGTTCTCCGGGAGTTGCGCCCATTAAAGAACTAGTTGAGACTGATATAAAGTATGCCTGCTAGTTAACTATGTTTGGATTCAGACACATGTGTAACTGGTCTGAGTGCTTTTGTTTTCTATTTTTATTATAAAGGTTTTAGAGATCACGCAATTTCATGTAAACAATTGACAAACCCTTTAAGACAAACAACCCGCTTATCTTATCGAGTAAAATATGTTTGATTGTTTGTAAAGGTTTAACGTATTCACATGTAGAGGGTGTTGATGGTCCAGTTTTATTGGGTTTTAGGTCAAATCATGAACCAAACCGTAAGTAACAGTTTTGGTTATCAAAAACCGAAACTAAACAATTGAAATTCAAACCAAATCATTACTAATGGTTTCGATGTGTACTTCCAAAACTAACAATGATAATAACATGTACATAAAATTATTAGTAAATGGCGTGTAAGTATAAGTAAAAGGCATGAAAAATATACAACTCTTTCTTCGACCTCATTTCAATATGTTCTTTTGATAATGGTTGATGTACCAATAAAGGGTTGATGTACCAATAAATTTTAACAAAGAAAATCAAATGGAGTTCAACAACAAATTACAATATAAAATAGGCATATCATATGAGTGATTACAAATTATACCAAAATGCATATGCTAGTAAAGTAGTAATTCATATTCCAGTAATATTTATATGCTTCCCCAAGTGGTTTGAACAAATAATGAAATTAGTAACCCGAACAACATTTATATGCTCACTCAAATTTTTGAAACCAACCGACTAAAAGTTAACAAGAAAAACTAACCATGAAACCAAATCGATGACCGGTTTTGGCGGTTTCATGGTTTCAAACTGAATCGTGAACACCCATACTTATTATGTTATGTGGTGGTTACTCGTACCTTCTATATCTGATGCTTAACCTATAAAATATGTATACATAAATACGCGGATCGTCTTTTGATCCAGCTGTAGACCATACTAGCCTGGTTTTATCGTCTTATAAAGATTGGTTCGGTTTACAGGTTAAAAACTTAATTTTCATTAAGATAATAGAATGTAAAATGAGACGGGCTGTATCACTATGAGACAGTCCGTATCATCTCAGTTTGACCCTTTTGACTTGAAAGAGGTTCATGCGGGTGTCACAAATTATGAGACGGTCCATTTGAATAAGACGGATCGTATCACAATGAGACGGCCTGTATGAGCTTGTGACAGGCCGTATATATTTTTTACTTTGACCTGTATCAAAGATGGGTGAGACGATCTGTATCGGTGGTTAGACAGTCCGTCTAACAACTTTTCGATATCCGTTTAAGTGTTCCATGACTTTAAGCATGCTTAAAATACTTGGTATAACTTTTGTAATACATTTTGACTGAGTTTTGATCGATCTTAGCTTGGATACTCGCTTTAATGAATGAAATGAACTTAAAAGAGTCTAGAATGCACTATACCTTACTTCCAAGCTATAACACGGCCTAGGATTGATTCAATATGAATTCTAGTGTTATTGGAATACTTGATCAACCTTGAACTTGGTCAGAGCCTCCTCCACTTGCTGCTTCTTGCATAACACCCTTAAAACACTAGCTAAGCTTGATTTTTGTGTGTATAATGATATTAAGATGTTATATGCATGAAATGGTCATCCCATATCCGTTATTTATAGGTTAGAATGAATTAATGAGTCAACAATGGGAGTTTAACATGTAAGAGTCGTCTTGTGTCAACTCTAACTTTAGGGTTAAGATTGGGATAGCTGGTTCTGTCTAAAACATAGTAGGCGAATGAAACAGTCCGTCACAAGAGATAACTTAAGACCCATGTAAGATTTGATAGGGACCTTCACATTGATTAGACTGTCAGTCTAATCTAACTTTTGCATAATTACATATTACATCCTAGGCTTTAAGTTTCGTTTAATGACAATTTGGCCCTTCAACTTCTAAAGTTGAAAATAATAGTACGTGATGTTACATTATCCATCAATTGACATATCGGTTATGGTAATGAGTTTGTCCTAAAATTGCCAAAAATCTACCTGCCACCCCTAGCTGCCAATAATCCGTTGGTGATAGTATTTTAAGGAAAGAAATCGTGAGTAAAGAGCATAACAATGGGTTATCGATAGATAACTACACCAACAATTGTCATGACCGGGAAAGCGTGGTAAGTTTGACGATGAATTAGCGACAAAAGTGTCACCAAAATGATCAGTGAAGGATGTCTGTCATTAAAGTGTCGTCGGTAGGAATCTATTCGATAGCAACCGAGTTCCTATCGAACAAAGCTGACTACCGGTCGGTTGGTTTTATTGATACTCTTACACTAAAAAATAACCTATTACAGATAGGCAAACAAAAAAGGTTGACCGAGGTCTGTCGAAGCTGTTGAGGAGTCACGTGGAAGATAAACCAAAACTATGGGAATGACTCTTTTTTGAAGTCGACCCTATTACTCCATTAGAATTGTCCCTTTTTCCCGTGACCACAACTATTAACGAAGAAGTTGTTCATCAAGAAGAATTTATTAAAGATCTCCACAAACAACTACAACAATGTTTACAAGATGCGAATGAACGCTACTGTGACTGAGCTAACATGAAACAAAAACAAACTGTATTTAAGGAGCATGATCTGATATGGGTTCATTTGAGGAAGAAACACGTTCCTGGTAATGAAGTGGATCCATTTGATTTCACTTTCACGTGAATCATTTACAATTTTGTTTTCTAATGATTTTGGCTGTTTATTATAAGGTTTTAATGTGATTTGAAAAACCTGATCAATTATGTGATATGAAGATGAAAACAAGAATGATTAATATAAATTGTGCGCATGTGATTTCGGTTAATGCGGTTATGGAAGATGTCATGATCTTGATGATGATCGAGTTCCCGTTGAGGGTGTATGGTTATGATGGTTTAGGTGAGATTGGGCCTCATTGTTTAGAGAGAGGGGGTGCGGGGTTTAGAGGCGGCTAGGTTGAAGTTGATGTTCCCTCTCTAATGATATCTATATATGCATCTAAGAGGAAACTCTTAGAAACCTAAATTATGATAGTAAGAATAATTTCATCGATCGAATATTTATCATCATAGGATATTTTTAGTCTTTGATCATTATAATGATTAAATAAATAAATGTATCATTTAATAGAATTATTAAAATGTTAATCTTATAAAATTGTTCCATTTTATTTTATTAAATGTAATTATTGGTATCATATAAATATCATCACATAGATAGGTTTCCTCTAATCAGATAGAATTTTTTGTAGTACACTATGATGCAAGGTATCAAACCATTCATATAATATAAGGGGAAAGTGAATACGGTGCTGTCAGCCGTGTAATCTTACACGTAAAACCAATCAAAACTACGTAGTTTTGATTTAAATTCCTCATCTGTTTTAAATTATTTTCATGTTTACAATAATTCCATGTCAACTCTATAATCAAAATGTTTGTTTAATGAGATTCCTATCCCAAAAATCCAAAGGTAGAGAGGTAATTAATTTGGCCATTATGGTTTTACATAATAAAAAGTTTTGTAATTTTTTTCATAGGGTTCTTGAGCTTGTATTGGACAATTCGTGGTTCATTTATTTAATATTTAGTCAGTATATCCATTGATATATTAATACAAAAATTTAAAATCCATAAGAAAAAAAAATCCAAGAATTGTAAACCACCAATGTAAGATTATAGTCATTGAAAATTCAATAGGAAAACTTGAATAATTAAGGGAATTGGAAATCGACTTATGTTCGAGCAAGATTCAAAAAGAAGAAAAAACTTGTTTTGTGTTCTTTTTGGAATTTGGGGGAGAATGTGTAGCTAAAGCTTTCCATATTCAAAATTAGTAAGTTATGATTTTTATAAAAAAGGAAATGATTTTAGATAAATGAGGAGGTTTAAATCAAAACTACGTAGTTTTGATTGGTTTTGCGTGCAAGGTTACACGACTGACAGTATCGTATTCACTTTCCCCATAATATAATCACATATTTTAATAATTGTTAAGAAATAAGCCAAAAGCTCTAACTTAAATAATTCAGATGTATAAATTTATATTTGAAGGTCAAAATGTTGTAGACTTGGAAACCATCACTCTAATTCTGGATACCATCACTAGTTAATACGAGTACATATTTACATAAAAAAAAGTCTTCTACAAGAAGCACTTAATTAGCTTATAGTAGCTATATTTAAAAATGACAATGAAACTTACAACCATATTGTTAACGAAAAATATCTTTCCTTGGGCCCACGAACAATGATACATTGATACCACGTTTTGCACTCTTTTTAACTCTTCACTGCATTATTTAGTTGAAACTTTGCAGCAAAATTGTTCTAGAAACATTGAATATGTCGAATAAGACATAGTTGGCATGCATGGGTTCGTAACATTCATCATGTGCATGCCCACATTGTTGACGATTAATTCATAGAAACATTTCAAACAGATAATAGCACGTGCAATTTTGCAACGGTGTGTGAAAAGAAGATGCAAGAATTGAGACGAATAAAATTTTGAACAAGGTTCCATATGGTGTGAAACTTTACGTATGAAACAAGAATATATAAAATTCTATTGTGTAATTATTATATTCCATTTTAGGGAAAAATATCAAAGAACATAAATAGGGATTTCATGGACTTTTATATATGAACAACATGTATGAAACATGTATTTAGTTCAAGGTGTATGAATAATTAACAAATGCATAGTTTGAGATATATTTTGATGCAGGCCCGATTTCGAGAAAGCAAAAAAGGTTTTAGGCCGAAGGCAAAAAATTTTTTAGGCCTTAATTAAAAAGGAGTATTTTGTTTGTTTAAACAATTAAATTTTTATATGGGTTTACTTGGTTATAATTTGGGTTGTGTAAAAAACTTTTGTATAAAAATATGATTAAAAATGTCTCAAATGAGACTAAAACACATAATCTTTTGGTTGAGAGTAATACCCCTTACCACTAGACCAAGCTAATGGTCACCTAATTGAGTTTAAACATTAAATATATATATTGTTTTTAATAAAAATAAATATAATTTTTTTAAAAAAAAAAAATAAATTTTCAGGCCTAACTGTGTGTTGGGCCTGTGACCGTCGACCACCCCGCCACCCCTATGGGCCGGCCCTGTTTTGATGTAACCATATATTTTACAAACTAGCTTGGGACCAATGTATTTTATGGGTTTCCAATACCCAGTTTACAATACACGACTAAATTATAAATTATCGTGCAACAAACTAGTGTGAAATACTTAGTTGTTTCCAAACTTTGGTTCATGTAATTAGATCTAGTTTAGTTTTGTATAGTTTCATAACCTAGAACAACATAGTTGAAACCCACAATTATATTGCAACAAAAAAGAAGAAGAAAAGTAAACATGTAATTGTAATGATCAAAGTAAAGAATTGTAGACAAATATAAGCCGTACTACTACCCTGTCAGCCGTAATGTAAGAAAATAATGAAGGGAATGTGAGTATAACAAGGATAGTTAATCGTGCGTATGAACAGATTTGAAGTTGAATGGATAAGGAAAAATACTAATTAGAACCTATTTGAGGTGTGAACGATTTATTATTGAATATGATAATAATAAAATACAAATGTATTTTTAACATTATGATAATTGTGAATCATGATATACTCGTGAGATAAACTTTTGCAAACATTATTAGATTAGAATATAAACACGTGCCTCAGCCTCAACCGTCAACATTTTGTTTGCTTTTCTGTTGTAGTCAAGACGCTTAGTCGAAAACCAAATGTGATGAAGACACGAGACAATGATACTACATGAAGACCTGTTAAACTACCCGCTAAAGAATTTGGATCATATAAATTTTGAATATAAAAGTTTGTGTTTGTTTAGTTTTGTAAACGGTATCATACTAGAATATTTCCTGGCCATTAGTAACGAGAGTATCGTTAGCGTTCATTTTATTTTGTTTTTTAAATAAAATGTGACGCATGTCCTACAAAACCTGCCTAGCTTGTGTTTCCTAACTTGAGTTCCAACACCTCAAAACTTTTGATTGTCCTCCACAATCACTTTGTGCCAATAAAAAAACCGAAAACCGCCCAAAGTATATATCATTTCGCCATGCAATTATGTATTTCACAAAAAGATATGGTATGATTAAGACGAATGCATAACAATTTATGTCTAAAAATGCTTTGAACAAATTGCCCTATACTTAAACCTTTCCCTATTCACAAGTAAATTAAGAAAAATATAAACCAAGAAGGAAAATAAGAAAAAAAAATATAAAAGCTAAAACACACATTTAAGGCAACGCATTTGCTAACCACCAACAATCAACAAAAGCTTGGCATCCGTCATTTGCCTTCATCATCAGGCAATATCCTTGGATCATTATTGTCCACCAGCATGTCTTTCCCATCAGTTAAATTACGTGGAATACACTCAAAATACATCAACTTATCATGATGTATTCATCGATAAGTTTAAACACAAAATGACAACTAGTATAACGAGTATAGTTAATTAGTGGATTTGTAAGCCAAACAAGTCCACAATCAATCATTGCATTCGGAATATTAACACCAGCCATGTCCCAAACTATTGTCCAATGGTCATGATATAAGTCGTTTAAATCAGTCATTCGGATATAAGTGTTTATGGTTCAGTTAAAACCTTAAAATCGTTTAAATCAGTCATTGGTTTGACTTCTTTTTTCTTTTCTTTTTTTACTTTCGGTTTGTTGGTCGGTTTCAAAATTTTCAAAACGTAGTGAACGGTTGGTTCGCGGTTTATATCATCAACCAGCCATATGAAACCAGAAAAGACTGTAAATTAACCTAATTGCAATATGATTCCTTTTGTAATCTTTGTTTTTATTATTTCATGTCCTAGATCTTCCATTAATATTTACCATTTATGTGGCTAAAATTCTCATTTTTATTTATGATCATCTCAAGTATCATATTATGTTGGTTTTTAGTTAAAATTGACGGTACATTTAAATTGTTAATTATTTTAAACTAAATTTATTATTAAAGTTTAAACTGGAACCAGACCGTTAGTAATGATTCGGTTTCAACTTTCAATGGTTGAGGTTGGTTTTGGACGACAAAAAATCAGTATTAACGGTTGGACTCACAAGTTTAACTTAAAAACCATCAAAATCGACACTGAACACCCCTACGTAACATATTAATTTATTTAAAATAAAAAAATTACAACAATATCATATCCAAATTAAAAAGAATAAAATGCTCGTTTTTATGGTGCATTTTGTTTATAAAAATATTAACGTATGAAAAGGCTATAGTCGTTTAAAAATCATGGATGGGAAGTTAGTTTACAAGTTAAATTAAAAACATAACATGGTAAAAGATGAGGGATCAAACTTGTAAGTTGAATGAATTGTGTTTAAAGGACATGTTTACCCTTACTAACATATATACCTCATGCTTTAAGTGTTGTAAATTATTTAAAAATGGGTGTCTTAATTTGCCCTTGTTTGTTTTAAATATAGATAATAGAATAAAATTTGAAACCATTATATAGTGTTTTATCACTAAATTTACAAACAAACATTATTATATAGCAAATACAAATATATGATGTCTTATCACTAAACTTACAAACAAACATTATATAGCATATACATGCACCTCGTGTTAAACATGAAACAGTTAAAGTAGTATAATAATAACAGCATGTGCTATAAAAGAGACACAAAACTAATTCTTTGTCCAAGCTACATATCAATCAATTTTACACCCTTTACATCTTATCCTTCTTTATATGGATGAACAAAAATAATATCGGGTATCGGTATTAAAACTGGTATTGTCGATACCAATTCGTTACCAACCCTTTGAGATTTCAAAATCGATACGGTACAATATCGATATCAAATTGAATTTTCGTCTACGGTATCGGTACCATATACAGGCATGTTTTTCTAGAACAAAAATGGAAAAATCACAATCGTTAACAAATTATGCTTTTCTTTTTACGGGCTAACATATATTTTTCTTTCTTCATGGAATGCAAAACATTATCCATTGACAGTATGCAAACACTCTTTAAATTGAAAGTTTTGTTTTGTCAAGCCTTTCTTTGTGTGTGGAAATACCATTCGTGACGTTGGACAATCTTCTACAAACATGGAAGTTGATAATGATGACGGATACAAACGCATGGTGTTAGATAACATGTATGCATGCAGTTATACTTCAAGTACTTTGTAAGGAAATACATTGAATCCAGAAGCAAAAAAATTCTATGACATGTTACAAGCTGCTAATGAATCTTTGTGGGAGAGGAAGAAGGCTACAAATTGTTCCTAGTTACAAGCTGTCACGAGTTTCTTGACAAGGAAATCACTTTTCAACGTGTCCACTACATCTTACAACTATAACATTTCCATGGTTAATGCATTGTTGCCTGAAGATAATAAGCTCCCGAAAAGCTTTTATGATACAAAGAAGAGTTTAGAAAAATTAAGTCTTCCTTATGAAAGAATTGATGGTTGCAAAAACCATTGCATACTATTCTATAAGCAATACAAGGCATTAACACAATGTAAATACTGTAAGTAATCCTGTTATAAGAGTAACCGAAATAAGGTACCTAATTTGATGATGTCTTACATGCCAATTGGACCTATACTTAAGAGGTTGTATATGTCTACAAAAACAACCAAAGATATGACTTGCCACCATCACCACACACACAAAGAAGGGTAGCATGACACGTCCAAGTGACAGTGTGGCTTGGAAGCATTTTGACTCGGAGAATCCTGAATTTGCAAAAGAGATTAGAAATGTTCGTCTTGGATTATGCACCGACAGTTTTAGTCCAACTAACTCAAACTTAATTCCATACTCATTGTGGCCCGTCTTTCTTACAGTCTATAATTTACCTCCTTAGATGTCCATGAAAGACTCGTTTGTTGAAGTATGTTTGATTATTCCGGGAGGAAAGAGCCCGGGTCAGAATATCGATGTGTTTCTAATACCGGTAATAGTCGAGTTAAAAGAGTTGTATAAGGAAGGCATTGAAGTTTATGATGCTTACCGTAAAGAGAATTTTATTATGCGGGCTACTCTTTTGTGGACAGTTATTGATTTTCTTGCATATGCAATGTTGTCAGGTTGGAGCACGCATGGTCGTTTAGCTTGCCCATAATGTATGGGAGACACTCAAGCTTTTCGATTACCTGTCATACGTAAAGCATGTTGGTTCGACTATCATAGAAGATTTCTACCAATGTCACATCATTTTCGTACGGATAGGAATGGATTTCGAAAATCAACAAGATCGTTAATGGGACCTCCACTAGTTGGGAAGTATTTGAACAAGTCTCTAATATCCAAGTTGTTCATGAAGGTGTAACCCGATTATAGTTTAATTATAAGCCATTGGCTCATTTACAACTAGTTTTTAACTTGTTTATTAAAGTATGTTTGTAGTTTGGTTATAAGTCAAACATCCATCATCGGTTTACAATACATTTAAACTATTTATTTGTGACCCACTGTTAATTGTTTTGTAGATTGAAAAGTTGCATTTGGTTATCAAGGAAGGAGATCATGAAGGAAAAATAAGAAGATAAAGAAAGATTAAATGGTATAAATGCACTGTTGATGGATGAAAAGGAAATAGACAAGGCGGAGAAAGACGCAATTTCTAATATTACGACTAACATTGAAGTTATGTTAAAATCTATAGTTCGATAGGCAATTTCAGCATTTTAAAAACAATTTATTTTGAATATTTTAAACACGTGCAGCTATGTTTGGATATTAGACACTTTAATATGGGTTACTTTTTAGATGTTCTATTTTTAATTTTTGATAAGGGAAATCAAAAAAGTAATATTGTTAATTTTTAAATGTTTTTTTTTATTTTTTGATAAATAGGCGGAAAAACAAAAGTAGTTCAAAAATGGTCAGGTAGCAAGATCTGCCACCGCAAGGTGTTTGCAAGATTTTCCACCGCAGCCGTTGTAGAAAGTTTTGCAATGGCTACAGCGGTGGTTGCAAAATGTAACAGCGGTTGCATTGTCACACCTCGGCCAGAGGCGGCAGAACATGCCGGGGTGTAACGGATTGCCCATGAACACAAGACATTATCAAAGTGACAATATTTAAACAACTCATTAATTTCATTCAATCACAAAAGCAATGCATCTTGTTCATACATAACAACACCAAATATAAGAATAAATATTGTTCATTCTTCTAATGACCTAGCGGTATCAAATAGAATGACGTCTTCAAACTCCAAATCAAGTAATAATCAAACCTGTAACAATGCATAAAATAATATTTGTCAACACGTATGTTGGTGAGCAATTTCATAGTTTTGAGTATATATAATATGAGGCAAAATCCACAAATCGTATATGAAACTATAACTAAAAGCAACAATTGTGGTATATAAATCATAAGTAAATGAGGATCCTTTCTAATCGGTAACAACCGACATACTCGGATAATGAGGTCCTATTCTACTAGTACAAGACTAAAGTAGTTAGGGGTGCGTATGATCATACTTATTGAGGCTCAACAACAACATAAAATAAAAACTCGTGCACGTAAAGCATATGAAACATATAACACACAATAGAACAAGTATTCTAAGTATCATACACCCTAGAGTTTATGGTTTGAGGATTGAGTAATATAAATCATTATTGTTTTGAATAAATATGCATGTTACCCCAAAAGTATAAAAGTGAAACGGGGATGAAATGCACTCACATGAAATAAGTAACTTGAAGAATATTTTGCAATAAAATGGGGGAAGGGTAAGTTCAACGGGCAAGACCTAGATTATAAAGGGTCTTGAGTTAGTAGATGGTTTTTAAAAGCTTTAAAGTAAAATAACTTGACAAGTAACATAAATAATTAAAGTTTGAAGACTAAAATGTAAATACATAAGGAATTAAAGTAATGATTTTTGAAAAGTAAGTTTACTCAAAGTCAGGTCTCGGTATTCTATTTATTAGCTTTTTATTTAAAATTTGTTAAGTAAATATTTGGGTATAATTGCAATATTGCGAAGTTAAATAGATACCAAAACGAGATTTTATAAGTGTTAGGATTTGTCGGTTCGAGTCTTGATAATTGATCAAGCTCGAAGCCAAAACTCCAAAATGTTATGAGATAACTCAATGAAATCGAAAGAAGCTTAACCAAGTGTGTAGTTCTATTAAGAAGAACCTCGACGTCCGTTAAGCGAGTGTTTGGTTTTGTCGGTCCAAACTTTTTATAAGATCAAGTTAGATCCAACATACCAAGTGTTTTGAGAAAACAATTTAAAATTAGTTTATAGAATAGTTTTAGAGAAAAATGAGATTCGGTGGCTCAAAACACACTAGTGTGTCTTAAGCGAGTGAACTGTCACACCCAACCTACGGCGGAAATTCCGGGGCGTGAACTGATTGTCACAGCTCTCAAGGTTACTATCATGAATTATTAAAAGTTTTGATATCTATTAAATAAATTCAAATAAATACAAATATTCATACAATATCCAAACAAAACGAAGTTACATCAACAATCAAAAGTTTTTAATAATATTTTCTCGTTAATTTTCTTCTAGGATAAAATCCTTAAGTGATCTTGTACTTCACATCAAAGGAATACCTGCATATGCGTTGAAAATAGAATGGTTTTGTCAACACAAGGTTGAGTGAGCAACACACCAGTTCAAAGTATAAATAAAAATATGTATTTGCAACAAGTCATATGAGAATAACAAAATAACCAAATGAGTAAGTATAATGGAGATGTCGAGAAGCACAAAGCTATAACGACTGACGTATGATCATACTAGACTGAGATTATGTTGGACCTCTCCGAATGCGAAAGCATACAAAGCAAATAAGCACATAAACAAGTAAGGTATAAGTTGTTAACACATAAGACAAAGTTGCAGTTTTGTGTATAAGTATATATGAAAAAGTACAATTTACGCATATATCCCCAAAACATGGAAAACAAGTAAAATAGGGGAATATGGTACTCACCTCGAAGACGAGCAAGGATGATAAAAATACGGTAAGACGAAAAGCTAACATCACGCTTGAGTTGAATCAATGAACAATCCTAAGTATTAATGAAAACCGGAGGATACAACAAATCAAAATAATGGACAATATATATTAATAATGACTCGAGTTTAAGGGTTTTAAAATAAATTATCTTAAAAACTATTTTTATAAAGATTGATAAAATATAATTACAAAATAAACCCTTTTTGATTATAACCATTATTTTTATTTAAGGTTGTACTAAATAATATAAGTAATTTGTTTATCATGTAATTATTACGCAAATAAGATATATTTATAAAGTTATGTATTTTATATTTAAAAAGGAAAAAAATAAATAAATAAACCTTTTAACAAGTCTAATAACTATTTTCTATATATATATATATATATATATGGTTTTAAATCAAGGTTCGGGAAGATAATGGGTTATTATGTCGGTTTTAATAAAGTATTGATTTTTGTATTATATTTATATTATTTATAAAGTATTTTAAGAGTTTAATAAAATTATTATACTTACAGATAATGTTTAACAAAAACCGGGCTGGAGAGGGTGGAACCCGCGACCCCAGCCAGTTCAAATGACCACGCAATAACAACACCAGCCACCTGGGCTGGTGTGGAGTCTGTGTAGTTAACGAAATGTATAATAAATATACGGGTCTTGATTCAACCCTAACCCTCAAACCCTAGATAACCAATCGCGTAAATCAGTAACATTTGAACGAAAAAAAGTTAGGGCTTTTGATCTACTCGTAAGCGCGATCAAAACCATATGATTAATTACCTCAGTTGATGATCAGAGGAGGGTTTAATCGAAGCTACAGTGGCCGGCGCTAGGGTTGAAGAACGAGTATGTAAACGAGCAATTCAATCAAATTATATATAGGGGTTGTGTTGGCCACTGATTAAGGAATGCATATTTTCGTTTAATTGAAATACCTTCAACGATTTCGTGATCAATGGGTTGTTACTAGCGTCGGTTGTTCAAAATGGAAAACGGATCATCAATTGGTTTTGTTAACTTGTTTACAGAGTCCGTTAATACTGAAATTAATAATATTCAACGATTTACAAGATCAATTATCAAATATAACGTGAAAATTGTGGTCCAAGTTAATCAATTGGTCACTCGGGTGCAAGAAATGTATATGGACTTGGATCCGGGTCTTGGATTACCTAGTTGGTAAAATGGATTATAACAAAGTTACAAAAGGGACCTTGTAGTTTGAAGATGGGTACAATATAGGCTAATAGTTATGATTGGGCTGAATTTGTCAAAATAGTAAAGATATAATTATAAATAATTAATATTAATAAAATAATCAATTTAAACTTGATAAACACATTATATTTAGTAAAAATATTCCGAACGTCGATACGAGTCGGGTATTTAATAAATTCGAAAACCCGAGTTGTTACATAAACTCGGTTTAGTTCGGTCTTGGTTCGGTCCTTGACTCGAAATAAGACCGAGGATGGTTGCCACATACTCAATACCATAGAACTTATTAAAATGAACATATAAATTATAATACACAAATAATACTTGTAACATATTAATAAATCATTTTAAATAAAAAGTATTTAAACAAGAGTTCGGTTTTGGTTCGGCTCTTGACTAGGAATGAAACCGAAAATGGTGGCCACATATCCAATACCATAGAACTCATTAAAATAAACTTAAAAATAATAATACTCAAATCTTTCATACAATATGTTAACAATAAAGTGTTAAACAAAAGTTTGGTTTTGGTTCGGCTCTTGACTCGGGATGAAACCGAAATGGTGCATGGGACATTGCTTTTATAGTGGTAGAAGTATGGTTTATTCACATGGGATAAAATTGCATGTGATTAGTTAAAATGGTCAAACAAGCTTTTGATAATTGACAATAATAGTGCCTAAAGTTTGTTTTAAGTCGTTTTTCATCATAAAGAGGTGTTTTAACGTACCGAAAATGATGTTTTCTTGACCCGACATTTGTGAAACATAAATGAACATAAAATCCAACATTTTATTAATAACGACGAATCTAAAAGATCAAAACAGTTCGGGTTTTTGATACAAATACAAGTTAAACCGAAAAATGACAAATGTTACATGCATAGTAGTCGCGGCAGAGCAATTACTATCTGCGTTTTTCAAACCGCATTTTCGGTGGTAAAACGGTCGCAACTAGGCAACTGCGACCATTTTGCGACTGGAAAGGTTGTCACAATTGCTTATTTTTATAGTAGTGAGTAAAGAAGATGAATTACCATTTATTCAGAATGCCACATGATCTAGGTGAGTTTCTAGCCCCCTTTCCTTTTAACGTTTTGAGGTTGTGTACTGCATACTCATAAAAGTGGAAGTTAATAATATACTTGTTTTATTTAACCACATATATTTATGGTATGCTTGAATGTTAGGGTGAAAAACCCATGTAATATATATGAATGTTAGGGTGACAAGCTCTTATAATATTTGCAAATATGTGCTAATTGAGTACGATAAGAAAGTACATATGTGAGTATGTATGTATGAATGAACGAATAACATGTTAAACTAGTATGGAATGTGACAATTCATATTGTATGTACATAAATGTGAATATATGATATGTTGCATGTTAAACCAGAACTCACTCAATGTAACTGAATTTTAATATGCACACAGGCAAATAGGATATGGTAGCTGGCTGTAGGAGTACACATGGCAAAGAATCAAGAGGCCGACATCTAAAGATGAAAAATAATTAACTATGTTATGAAATGATAAGAAAAAGAACTTGTTATATTTTGTATTGACTTTAATGGTTTTATGTATAACGAATGTTTGATTTGAATACATGTTCCACAGAACTTTTAAATAATCTCTAATTTATATAACTATGTTTATGAGTAAATCCAACACTACGTAGGGCGCCCG
The DNA here is from genome assembly GCF_021521415.1 of Bidens hawaiensis. Classification (NCBI taxonomy): domain Eukaryota; kingdom Viridiplantae; phylum Streptophyta; class Magnoliopsida; order Asterales; family Asteraceae; genus Bidens; species Bidens hawaiensis. The sequence goes on from NW_027491672.1 coordinate 932,696, forward strand.
AGTTTTGAGTCTTACACTGTCACTATCACCCTTCGTCTCATCAACACTTTACACATGTATAAATGAAAAAGAGAGTTTCTTCTTCATTAACACTTCACATACCTCTCATAAAAGGTACTCTCTAGTACTGAATCAGTGAAGATGATCTAAGGGTGGGGGTGATGCTTGCCTCATATGAACTCTTTTCTTATTGTGATTAATTTCTAATGTGTTACTGTAATACTTGTTAATTCATAACAAATTCATATCCTACATGTGTTAATACAGATGAAAACACTTAAATCTTCCTCCAATTATACTAATGATATGAGGAATGAGATTGGAATTAGTGAAAAGCTAAACATAATTACTAACAAAAAATGAAAGAATAAAACAAGAGGGTAAAGTGCCATTTTTGTCCCTTATATATATATATGTGTGTGTGGTCTTATTATTCTAAATATCTATTTTATGATGCTATGTTACTCCTCCATCTCGTCTTTTGTTATGTGCTTTGGTAGCTTTTTATCATTATATTTTTTAGGTCTGTTGGTTTGTAAAATGTTTGTTACTAGTGTTGGAATCTCCCTGAAAGCAACCTCTCTTTTCTTAGGAATAGAAGTAAGGTTTGCCTAATATTAAAAAAAGTATATTTTGGTCTTAACTTTGTGGTATAGACTTACTTTTCTTTATAAAATAATCAATTTGCTATATATGGGATGTCTTAACTTTGTAGAGACCCTGTCAATAACTTTGCTATATATGGGATGTGTTGGGTATGGTCACAATTGATTATTTTATCTAAATAGGTTAAAGGGCGTGACTTAACGTTAAACAATTAATAGGGTTGATGAAACGGACAAAAAGGATAAGACTGTGAAACCCGAAGGGTTCAACTATAAAAAAATTAATTTTTATACTAGAGTTACATAACAGATCAAACTTTAAGAAGATAAATAACACTTTGCTATGAAAACAGATGACTATAATATGATTTTTTTGAGTGATTTGATCCTGTTATATATGTTCATGTCACAACTAAAGAGTATTTTATTAGAGAGTATTATATTATAGGTTTATTGGATTTTAATAATCTTTATTGAATGATATTGGCCGATAACAATCACTATTTATTTTATCGCCACTGGCGGTCCCAAATTTAATAAAGTTGGCCCCCAATGGTCCCCGTTAAAAATAACTTAACGGCGTTATATTTTTTTTTCGAATTTCAAACTAATATTTTAGGGCTTTTGAACGGAAGGAAAATACAAGCCGATTGATGTAAAACTTAGTTCAAAACGGTGCTCCAAAATGACGAAATAATACTTCAATTAGAGTGTTCGAACGTACAATTAACAAAAATCAAGCCACCGTTTCGAGCTAAATTTTACATCAATCAATTTGTATCCTCCTTTCGATCAAAAACCCTAAAACATTAGTTTGAATTTCGGGAAAAATGTAACGTCGTTAAGTCTTTTTTTAACGAGGAACCACTGTGGGCCAACTTTTCTAAATTTGGAACCACCAGTGGCAATAAAATAAATGTGAATTATTATCAGCCAATATTGTGTAATAGGGATTATTAAAATCCAATAAACCTATATTATATTGATTTCAATTTATACAGTGTAGTTAAATCAATATCATTTCATTACATAGACAAATTACGGATAATAGGTTAATTAATTCTTTAGTACTTGCAAATAGACTAGACGTAGACATTACATGTTAGGATTCCCACCTTGGGTAGCGACTGGGTTAACCTTATCTTCATAGTTATTAATTCTAACTTCTTGTTAGGCTTTTGGTGATTTAGTACAATATAATTAGCTAAAAGGTATTATTTTTTAAAGATGGCAAAGATCTATATATAGATATCACTAATCAATAACCTTTTATCTATTTATTTATTATTATTATTATTTGTATATTTTTTTTCTTATATACAATGAACCAATTTATTTTAACACGTTTTACCACAAAGTAATACGGGAACTTTGCACTATTTAAACAAGATTCTCATAATATCAAATGTAAGCATTATGGATGTCTCAATCTTTTTTTTCCCCAAAACATAATAAAACTGTCCAATCTTCATTAAGAAAAAAAAACCTTTTTATCATATGACTCTTATATCATCTATGTATAATTTTAGAGCGTAAACCCTATTATCAATCAATCTCAAAACCAAAATCACTTACATGTAATTTGTTATTTCTGGAAATACCGAGACTCTAGGGTAGTAAAGTCCGGCTTAAAACCATTGCTTTATTTTTGTCTCTCTTAGCCACTCCCGGCTGCATGTGGCAGGTTCATTGAATCTAAATACTGTGTGGTACGGAGGAATCGCCTATGACCCGGTTGGTACCAGGGGCGGATCCAGCATACAAACGGGTGGTTCCCCGGAACCACCCGAGTTTCGAAATAATAGTGTACGGATATATAGAAGACGCGTAGGAACCACCTTATAAATTAAGAGGGAACCACCTAAAAAAATTCCTAGATCCGCCACTGGTTGGTACGAGATTGAATAATTAGATTGCCTCATAAAGATATATATACTTTTTTTCCATTCCAATTAAGTAATATTTACTCGTGCTTTATATAATTTAAAAACTCAAAAATACTATAAATGAGAAAACTACAATTAGAATGCAATATATTCATAAAGTTGACATAAATTTAAATGATGTCATATATCATGTTGCATTCGACATCATCTAGAAGTAGTACTTATAAAACTAGCTGCCCAATTCTCAAATCATCCAACTTTCAAACATTTTTCTCCCTAACTCTAAAGTCACGCAATTTATCGTACAACACACAACTATGCCACAATCCTCACTTCAAACCCGTCTCAACTTCATCCTCCAAAACCGACCCGAGCGGTGGCTTTACGCTATATTCTGGCAAGCGTCAAAAGAAACCGACGGTCATCTTGTTCTCGTGTGGGCCGAGGGCTGTTTCCTGGGCTCCAATAATGACTTGCTAACTTCAACTAGTAATGATCATGAACAGATGTTTGGATGTGACGATGTTTGGGACACACGGTGGTTAGTTATGTCGTCGGTATCCATGTGTTTTTATGTTGGACATGATGTAGTTGGAGAGAGTTATAGTTCAGGATCATGCTTGTGGTTGGCTGGTGACATGGAGTTAAAGAATTATAATAGCAAAAGAACTGAAGAGGTTAGAGTACATGGAATTAAAACTTTGGTTTGTGTTCCAACACCTAATGGTGTTGTTGAATTGGGATCTTGTGATATTGAGCAACAAGACAGTGGTTTAATCCAGTTAACTAAATCTGTCTTTGATCCTAGTAACTTTTTTAATGTCAATCTTGGTGCTAATCTTGTTGATGAATGTGAAATCCCTAATCAAGGTAAACATCTTTGGTTGTTTTCTTTTTATGTTTTTGTTTCTTGATTTACAATCTTAAGTTCTAAACCTTATTCAATAATGAAATACCAATCAATTACTGGAAATATTATTTATAATCATTAAATTTTTGAATAAAACAATTCTACACACCATCAAAACATCATTTTCAAACTAAAGGTAGAGAACTGTCCAAAAATACCAGGGCATACCCAGGTGCTTGATTTAGCTCCCACATTTGCACAATTGCACGGTCAGGAGGGGTCGGATATGACGTACGCAGCCTTATCTTACACTTTGTGTAAGAGGTTATTTCCTACGGATTGAACTAATATTTTATGACCTCTAGGTCATAAAACAACAACCTTTACTAATTACTAGTTGCTATAAGATCCGCCCCTTGTCCAGAAATCCAAGAATTTGCAAAATAAGCTTAGAAATACTTAGCTGAATTCTAAAATAACCACCTACATACTAATCGAAATATTTTATCAAGGCCCTCATAATCAAGCAAGTGAAGAAGGACAGGAAGAAGTGATGAGCATGAAGAAGATGAAGATGTCGTCTTCTGATTCAGATCCATTTGAAATCAAAAGCTCGTCACCATCAACGAACAACAACGCGATCACACCTAAGCGGAGGGGAAGACGAGCAAAGGGATCGGTGGCTCCACACGAGGTAATGACACCCGGGTACCATGTGGAGGCTGAGCGGCAGCGAAGAGAGAAGTTAAACCACCGGTTTTATGCTCTTCGAAGCGTGGTTCCATACGTTTCAAAGATGGACAAAGCTTCTCTATTAGCAGATGCAGTTACTTACATTAACGAGCTTAAAGCGAAAATCGAAACATTAGAAAAATTAACTGGATCAGAATCATCAGCATCAAGTTCCAAAAACAAGACCCAATCGAACTTTAAACATTTGGATTATACCCATGTTGATAACTCAAGAAGTGTCTCCGGTCATTCAACGGCTATTCAGGTTGAAGTTGAGGTGAAAGCACTCGGAACTGAAGCGATGGTTAGGGTTCAATCACCGGATATTAACCATCCAGCAGCGAAATTGTTGGATGCACTTAGAAGCCTTGATTTAAAAGTTCAGTATGCTAGTGTGTCATGTGTGAAGGATTTGATGCTTCAAGATGTTATTGTGAGAGTTCCTAATGGATTCACAGGTGATCAAGAAGAGACCTTGAGACTTGCTGTTCTTAACAAAATGTACTTAGATTAGTTAATTAATTAGGTATTAATTATGTTTTCTTAGTTTCTTTTTTCCAAATGTCATTAATGGTTTCATCTAGTGTATCAATATTGCAATATATAAATTTATATTATTTGCATCTTGAAGAGAAAGCATGAACGTGTCTGAGATATTTAGTCATGAAACACATGTATCACAAAATGACCAACAACGTCGCTTTTATAGTTGAGAAAACTTCTCAACAATTTGTTGTAACGACACTATCAATCGGCAATGTTTTATATATAATTTACTACAAAACGATTACAATAAAGTGGCAGGCAAACGGGCAATAAGCTGCACCGCACCCCCTTTTGAATAGCAAAGTCAATCCTGCTAAAAACGAAACTTTGGGACCTAGAAGCTGAAGAGATTCCGTGTACGACGCGCTAGAAACTCTTCAAGCAATAACCATGATAATGTTGATAGGTCCGGTAACTCAATTATACCGATAATTACTATATATGAGCAACAAGTTGTTACCAATGCACATGTACTAATCATGCAATTGTCGTCGGTAAAGGCCGCTGGGTCAGACAGAAAATGTTGTAGTGTCCTCACTTATATCAATATTTAGTTTTATCAGTTAAACAAAAACAAAATGAGTTAGAGTGTTAACCAATAAATTTAAAACATCTCGGTGTGTTTCACAATCACATTATTAAGCCAATTATTAAATTATAAGGTACAAAATTAATAATTGTATCCATTGGTCCCAAGAGATGAATATAGAGTACGTACATGGTGAGATAAAGTCTTCATAGGCCACCGCTTGGGTACTGTCTGTGACGTCCATTTCAAATTACACCGTACAATCAATAATTAATGTTTTTATTGTTTTCAACGGTTGAATTAATTAAAATAGACTAAGAAGAAGGACTAATAAGAAGAAAGAAATTATAGCTAAAAAAATATTATAATACACGTGCAAAATGGTGAACTTCAACTACATGTCCAATCTAGGGGATTAAGATGCGCATGACGACGACTATGGAAAAATCAAAAGAAAAGAGAATAATTAGACTTCGACAAAGAGAATAATTAGACTTCGACGCCAAGCTTGTCGGACCTCGAAATTTTATGCTCCAGTGGTAACTTTAACTTATGCATTTAACCAATGTTTTCAGAACCATTTATTACCTGTCATTTTATCAGCCACCAGTCAGACTAAATTCTAAAACCGCATGAAATAATAAATTTTATATATACATAGACACACACATATGATAATGGATAATGAGTATGTTTTACATGTAAAAAAAACTTATAAGCATATTATTTTACATAACTTTTTTAAGCTTTTACCTATAAATACGTACTAAAAAGTGCTTAATTTTGAAAAAAAAAATAATAATTTTTTTACTTCTTCTTTAACTTAATTTAAAAAAAAACGGTTTCCACAAGATCTTTTTACATATAAAAAATAATTTTATGAATTGTTTACATGTAAACACATGGTTACTCGTAATTTCAGTAACTGCTTGTATATGTAACTATAAAAATATACTATCACTAAGATTTCAATGCAAAAAATATTTAAATAACACCAACAATTTTTCTTACCTCCTCATATCGCCTTGAGGCCTATGTCGCTCCCACATAGGGATGGCCGGGGCGAGGCGGTAGCGCACCCTCTCTTGTGGGAGCTCCATCCACCGTAAGTGCTATTCTAATATTTTTAATGTATACAACTATACAAGAACACTTACATGTATATTTTTTAATTGTAGGTCTCGAATCTTTATTCGAATCTTTATCAAATCCTTAAGTTTCTAATGCCATTTTCAAGTGTATAAAAAACACTTAAAATAAAAAAAACGCAAACGCAAAACTCGTGAATAGTGGATTTCATAAATTTCATTATTCGTTTATGTGTTCAATTTTGCTTTTGGCTTACAACTTTAGTTTTAAATTATTAAGTCATATAAAAAGAATTCATAGATGTAAGTTTTCGCCTTTAAAAATACTTTGACTTATCAACTTGACTCTTTGTGCTTTGGCTGAATCTTTGTCTAATTCTTTAGCTTTTCCTAGTAAAAATGCATGCTTTAGTTTTTTGTTAGTGCTTTGGGCTTTGGCTGAATCTGTTTCATAATTTTGCCCAGAAATCGGATTCTAGAAGTAACCAGAAATTTGATATAGCTCAACTACAATAATCGAGCCTTTAGGAAACTGATTTTTCTGTTCTTAAGTGTAATTATTATACCGAAACAATTAGTTAAGTTATCGTAAACGAAACCAAAATCAACCGATCGACTCGTCTATTTTCTATTACACTCGTAAGATACATAATTTATTGTTGTTGCGATTAATCATCTAACTTCGTTTGGGGTCAAATACGATTGCCTAGATTGAGTATATAGAAACTATTACAAGTTGTATCAATCGTTTTAGAGCCTAATGCTGAGCCCAACCTATATATAAGAGGGTGTTTGGTTAAGCTTATTTAATTTCAAAAGTGTTTTTGGCAAAATTGCTTATTTATTTATGGCTTTTTTCAAGAGTAGTTTTTATGAAAAGTGTTTGGATTAGGCGGGATGACAGTAAAACACTAAAACCCGAACCTGATATGAAAATCCGACATAATTGGAACAGGTAATACTCGACCCATTAGGGTTTGGGATTAGTTTTGAAAATTTTCATGTGTTTTGGACAGATTTGGGATTTGTAGTATACTCAATTACAGGAGCGGATCTAGTGTTCGGCCAAGGGGTGCGTTTGCACTCACTCAAGTCCATATTCCATTATAAATTTGTAATATATTAGGTCCAAAAATTAACCTAAGTGACCCATCCAAAAAATTTTAGTGACCCATTCATAATTTTTTTAGTGCCCAAAACTTATCTTTTTAAATTTTAAGCCAACATTTTTAAGCCCAAATTTAAGTTTGTTACGAATAATATATAACAATTAAGCCCATTTTAGTTAATTACTCAACCACTTTAATTAAAAATTTTGATTTAGTGAGGCGAACAGATTAGGGTGATAGCGGCTTCATATGCTGTGGATGACGACCCAAAAGACAAATGTACACAATGATCACCAATCAACATTATTATAATTTTGATTGTTTCCACAGTGTTGTTGATATGGAAATTCAATAATTTGGTGATCGATTTAATTAGATTAACACGAGTTTACTTCAAAATATGTTGGCTTTCAATCCGTATGATTTAGTTTTCAAGTTTGATGCATCAAAGTTAATAAGATTGTGTGAGTTTTATCCATATGATTTTGATAAGGACAAAATTTTCTTGCATCTCAACTTGGTTTGTGTATTGATAGTGTGCGAAAAGATGAAAGATTTGTTAATCTAAAATGTATTGCGGATCTTGCTAGAGTTATAGTGGAAACAAGGAAACATATCTCTTTTCATGTGGTTTATCGATTATTGAAGCTAACATTAGTTTTGCCTATTCCAACCGCAACGGTTGATAGATGTTTTTTGGCAATTAAGATCCTAAAGACAAATTTACGTAATCGAATTGGTGAAGATTTTTTGAATACTTGTGTAATTTGTAGTGTTGAAAAAGAAGCACTTTTAAGTGTTACGAATAAAGCTGTAATTGACCATTTTCTAAAGATGAAATCACGTAGAGGTCAATTGTAATATGTATTTTGTTTATCTTTAATGAAATTTACTGTTTACATCTCTATGCGTAGTTTGTTTAATAAAAATTTTTTACTCAACCAGTTTCGGTTTGACCCGACCCATTTTGGTTTGACTTGTTTTAGTTTGAATTGACGAGTTCTAGGTTGAACTTTTTGTCGCACCCACTTACCTAACCCGATTACCCGATAACATTGACCAATTTACCTAATTATATACCCGATATAACTTTTTTGTATATGTTTTATTATATATACCCGATATATCTATTTTTAAAAAAATGTTATTAATCAACTAAAAACTGACAATTCATTTCCTATTTCTAGCTTAGTTATAAATTACAAATCTTAGTTTCTGTATCTACAAATTACAAATCAAAACTTTAAAAGTCTTTGTGCTCTAATTTAATACTTATTTATTTTGTGATTTAATAACACGTTCTTGCTATTTGATGACCACCTGCAAGTTTAAAAATGCCTATTTTTTTATCTATTACTCATTGAGTATAATAATCGGTTACAACTTACACACAATTAAGTCTGTGTGTATTTGTTGTATCATGTTATTTATTAAGAAAGTGGTTATAAATCATATATGTAAACCCGATAGAAACCCGACGAGTTTTGGGTCGGGTATGCTCGACAAGTCGACATCACATGTATTTCGTCAAAACCCGATAGAAAACCCGATTGGTATCCCCGAAACTCGACGGGTTTTGGATGTAATCGGGTATGAGTTTGAGAATATCTAAACCCGACCCATTGCCATCCTAGGTTTAGCTTTTGTGGTTGGAAAAACCAAAAAGTAGGTAAAATGATCAAAAAAACAATATTCTTATATATTTACTAGTTTTACGATAATGGAATTGTAGGTATATTTGTAATTTGGTATTCCTAAAGGAAAAGACAAAACAAAAAACTTAAATTTCTTGTTTCTGGAAACCATCTTTTTAGCACATGACAAAACGGAAACCTAAAAGTGCTTTTATGATACCAAAACATGAAAACAAATAAGTAATTTTTAAATGCTTAGCCAAACGCATCCTAAAACTAATAAAATTCTTGGCATAGTGTTCAAACATTATTGAGTCCTAAATTCCACATTTTCTACGTGCCAAAAAACAGTTGTGATTGATTATTGACTATGAATACATCATACACAGAGACCATTCACATTTTTATTGAGCAAGACTCGCACATCATGACTTCAAACTCTTGATGTTGGTCAACTAGTTAATTGATACGTACATTTATTCGGTTCCAAATTCATTTTCCATTAGTGGGAAAACACGTTGGAACTTTCTTTGACTGAACAATATCAATATATCATCATACTTATGTGCAGATCAAAGTTAGGCGAGCTTTTTTAGTTCTTTCTTGAATGACAAACAAAGCGTGGACACCTAGGAACACCCATTGGCAAAAGGCCACCCACTCCCACAAATGCAGACAACATACGTTACCTAATCCGCCATAAATTCAAAAGGAAACCCATCACCCAAAGGACCAATATGATAAAACCCCTAGCTCACGCACAACATTTACTCACAAAAAAGACTCAGATCGACAATCTTCCCTAGACAAAGTCACCTGAGTACTCTTAAAGCAATAGTACCTTTGGTTAGGCGACCCAACTTTTTGAATATGGTGCATTTTTATTATATTATAGGACAACTCAACTTTTAGAAATAAGGGTGTTGTTTGGGTAGTTACAACCTTTGGTATAATGGGTGCATAACTTTTTAAGTGGCATAAAATATCCATGTTTTTATAAAAAAAACTTGCATTTGAAGTAAGTGAAAATAAGGTTGTATAAGAAGAAAACAAACTCAAATAATATGTAACATGATATAATATATCCTTTATTTGTTAGATGGGGCGCTTCTCACATCCAAAAAGTCTTAAAGCGTCGAAAACAACGCCCTTCGGCACGTTTTAGTCGTTTTGGAGGAGGGGGGAGACCAGGGCCGGCCCAACCATTTTGGTGGCTTAAAGCGAAGTAAAAATATGAGGCCCTTTCGTAATTTTTTATTCTACATTGGTGTGTTTTATTATGTTGTGAATTGAGTAAAACTTTGAATTAAAATGATGTTATTAAGGGAGTGTTTGGCCTAGCTTTTTTAACCAAGCTTATAGCTTTTTTAGCATTTTTATATAAAATAAGCTTACTTTGATGTTTGGTTTAGCTTTTTAGCTTAAGCTTATTAGCTTATATAGGCTAATTTGAAGAAGTTTGTGTGAAGATGGTTTTTTAGCTTATTTAAAAAAGTTTATTTGTGTAAAGATATAAGCATAAGCCAAAAAACATAAGCTAGGCCAAACACTCCTTAAGTTGTAAAAATCAATTACATAAAGAACAAAGGAAAGCTGTGCAAAACAATTATAATCAATGAACTCACATTTCATATGTTAAAATTAATCTAATTTTATTAAGATATTGTCTTGCATACATCCTATTCTTTCAAAATGATTTATTTAATTTCATAAAAGGTTGATTTTGATTAATTTTATTCGCCTGCAAAAAATTGGGCCGCAAAAAACCACATTGCAGAAAATAAAACACGAGAAAAAAAAAAGAAAATAAATGCAGTGAAAATGTATTGAACTTGTACAACAGGGATATAAAACTAGAGTCCTACCACCAATTGGTATTGAACTTGTGACCATAGGGATATAAAACTAGAGTCCTACCACCAATCCAGGATAACATTTGTACTTCTAGTCCATGTACTTGTTATATATATATATAAACTAGTTTTTTTTTCTATAAATCGGGGGCTTTTTTTATTTTGGGGGCCCAAAGCCCTAGCTTGGTTTGCTATAACTAACGGGCCTGCCCGGGGGGGACATCCCACAAAGACTGTGAGTTTCTGGATGGGTAACCCTTCAGAGACAAAGTGCATAATATCCTAGTACAAATTTACTTAAGCTATTACAAATGGTATCTGAGCCACGTACTCCTGTTCGTTCGGGATGGTGGCGCAAAATTCATTCAGGACGATGAGAACCGAGCGATTGTAATGATATAACGAAGATTAACATGGTCAATTGTAACCTTTTACGCAAATCTTACATCAACCATGAAAAGGAGAGATTCATGGTTCATAAGGAATGTCATCCTTGAATATCGTCAACACGTTTTGGTCTTTGTTTACTGTGGATCATATGAAAACTTCACAACTGAACATGCTCGGTGGAGTAGTACTAGGATGTGTGACTTTCAAAGAACAACAATAAACAAATATGTGAGTTCCCGGATAAGCAATCCAATGTGAGTAAATTAAACGGATAATATTGATGGTACGACACTGGTGTTACAAAATCAGTGACAAAAACCATCTTTAACACTTTATGATAACATGTAGTAACCCTTACTTGAGTTTCTGAGTAAGCATAAAACGAATAAAGCGTAATGTCTAGCAGTTCAATCCATCTTAGCGGTCACGTGTTGGATGATTTGAAAATTAATGAATGACCTCATTTTCGATAGGTTCCCCTTTTCGGTATCCGGGTGGTATACGATATAAAAACGGTCTCTTTCTTATGGGTGAAATATATAAGCAAAAATTCGAGCCTCGATTGGAAGAAGTGGTAAAAGTTAAAATTTTATTAATTCCCTATTATAATTGTTCAGCTGTATTTTTATTTGCATTTGTGGTATGTTTCGGGTCTTTACTGGTTGTAACGGTCCTATTTTGTACTTAATGATATTGGCGTTTGAAAACAAAAAAAGTACTTCTACAATTATTGAATGGATCACAGTGAAGTTGATAATGAATCAGCTTAGAATAGAATAATTTAAGAAATGTTGAATCCTTTTAAGTTCATTAAATTGGTGTTGTAGACTCTGCCAGTTAAATAAATATTTAAGTCAATTGTTCTCACGACTTTTATGGTCAAGAATAAGATATCTATTAGTATAAACCTTCCATTCCAAAAACTGTGAGCGGCCGCCTTGGCCGTACTATTGATCCCACGCCTGTTTATTTATGTCAATGCATGATTTACTCTTGTTCAAAATTCGGCAAGCGTGTTTCCTGGACAAAAACAACATGGAGAAAACACCATCTTTTGGATCTCCAATACCTTTGTTGTTTCCACAAACTCCACCTCTACTTCATGAACGACTAAAATACCTAGTGGAAACTTGTCAACAATGGTGGATTTATGCCATCTTTTGGCAAGCTTTTGAAGACAACTATCACAATATTTATCTTTCCTTTGGAGACTACGTCTCAAACACTCATCAAGGGTCGAGCACCATCGAAGAATTGATCATGCAGTCGGCTGCACGGTCGTTTGTTCTTGGAGAAGACATCGTTGGTGGCGCATATGGACGCGGTTCGTTCGTGTGGTTAGCCGGTGACAATGCTTTGCAAATGAGTGGCGGCCAGAGAGCTAAAGAGGTATATTTGCATGGAATCAAAACATTGGTATGTGTTGCAACTTCTTGGGGTGTTGTTGAGTTTGGTTCTTTAGATGTATTTAAAGAGGATTGGGGTCTAATCCAACTTACCAAGTCATTATTTAGGAATGAAAGTGATGCAATTATGGAAGAAAACCATACTCTTCATCAAGTTCAACAATTCACTCACCAAGGTATGTATATGCATAAATATATGTCTATAATGATTTCTTTATATTTTTCGCGTTTAGTCATACCAAGATTTCTAGATGGTTTTATTTTAATTACTTGGAGAAGTAGGTAAATTACTTGGACCACACCCTGACAAATCCGGTCATGAAATCCATGGTGGATCTCAAACCCTGGCTCAAAACTGCGGTGTTCTTTCTTGTTTGTGTCTAGTTCCACCCGAGTTGTCATTTCCAATCAATAACTTAAATGGTCGCCCCCGTGCGACTTCCATTGATGCTTGTCGGGTCCGGTCCAAAGTCCACCGTGCGACTTCCCTATTTTACCATTTGGAATCTAAGATGATTTACTAAACCACCTAAAGTCTATAATTGGTTTGAAGCAAACTACATAACAAAAACTCTTTTTCAAAAGAAAAAAAATAGTCTATAATTGGCTTGAAGGAAGCTACACAAAACTGAAAAACTATCTATTTAATTTTGCATATAGTAGGTTATAATTTATAAATTTCCCCTAATTTCAAGATTTTCTATAGCAACAAGTGCCACACATACAACCCATTTTATTGAAATATTATCAGAAATGAAGCATATGATCCACTTTTTTATTAACTTTCTGTCAACAGACTTACCGTTACAAGATCTACGAATTCCTTCTACTTCGACTAGGGACTACACGCCAAAGAAGAAGCGTGAAAAAAATAAGAACACCATAACCGATCACAGAAACCCTAATTACAAAGACATGGAGAGAGAGCGAAGGGAGAAGCTAAACCAACGATTCTACGCTCTTAGAAGTGTGGTTCCAAACGTTTCAAAGATGGACAAAGCTTCTTTATTGGCTGATGCAGTCACCTACATCGGTGAACTTAAGTCCAAGGTCGAAACTTTAACTAAGAAAGCCGAGAGTTTGCACTTGATCGTCGAAGATGGTTCCTCTATGATCCAAAACAAATTTAATCTTGCACTTGACTGTATGGTTAGTGAAAGTCAAGTGGAGGTTAAAATAGTTGGATCACAAGCTGTAATTCGCGTGCAATCTCCGGAAGTTAACCATCCGACAGCGAGATTAATGGATGCTATGAAAAACTTAGAGATTAGGGTTCATTATGCGAGTGCAGCCAACATAAGTAACATGGTGATTCAAGATGTTGTAGCTCAGATTCCAGAAGGATTTCCAAACGATGAGGGGGTACTAAGAACTATAATTCAAAAGAATTTGTAAGACTTGATTACAAGTTGATGTATTACCCTTCTTTCAAATTAATAAAATCCGGGTTGTGGTAGTTTAGCCAAGAAAATACAATTATGTTGATGCATGGCATTAATGGGTGTATGAAACTGTCACCATTTTTTTATGGTTAGTTTTATACAATAACAAAGAAAAAGTAGAAGTCCATATGCTGTTTAGTTAAAAATAACAATGGTTTTCGTGAGGTTTTTATCACTTGTTTGCACGTTTTAACCATGATTTCATATGCTTTCTCCGTTATAATAATGAAAGGGAGGAAGGAACGGGTTTGATATGTAAAAAAATAAGCTTTATTTTTATTTTGTGACTCATTTCGGATAAGTTTAAATACTTATGTAGTTATGTTATTTTTCTTTCTTTTGCAACACATTTCCCGTAACACGATTTGTGACATATATGCTTAAAAAAGTCTCCAATAAACTATGATTATCTGTTGTACTGGAGGTTAGATTATTCAACTTGTTTTTTGCATTTGCGCCTTTTCCTTTGCTTTCCGCTAATTTTCAAGTCAAGCTTCTCATTCTTGCATATGTGTTCTCTGGCCTGAATCTAGAAAATAAAACATACTCCGTATATAATATGTAAACAAACAATATCTAATTAATGAACACACTTAGTGAACAACATATCATTCCTCCTCTGTCGAGTTCCTTATCTACACAACTATTAAATCATCTTCAAACTCTGGGCAGGTCCTGAGAATTTACTTGGGTTCAATAGTTAAAAGGTTTGAATTACTTTAAATAGGGTCCAATAATATTTTTTATAAGGTGTTATATATATAAAAAATTTAGGCTCCAGGAAAAAGTGGGTCTCAACAAGTAGGGATAAACAAGGGTTTACAAAAACTTACTAGAACTTATAACATGATTAGTATATCAAGTAGATACGATGTTCATCACATATCCCATAGAACTGCCTAAATGCCAATATGTCTTGCCATTGGCATCAGCGATATCGGTGTTGTTTCACCAACTTCTCAACACTATAATAATAATAATAATAATAATAATAATAAACAAACACACACACATAATATATTTAAAACATCCATCACAAATCGACGTACACCCCATTCAAATAAAAGCTTGACCAAAATAAAAGAAATAATTTTGGTGAGCTTGTGTATTCAATATTCATCAAAAGAGTGTTTTACGAATTTCAATAAATTTTTGAATTATTCAAATCTTATTAGGTTTAGTTAGTAAATCTAAATTTCAAGTTTGTGATGTCATTATTTCCAGTTTTACAATTATATATAGATGAATCATATAATGATGAACCATAATTTACTTATAACTGTTATTAGTAATTCTTGCGTTTAAAAAAAGTCGCATAACATTACCCTACATTAACCTCCACAATCTACAAAAAAAAGTCGCATAACATTACCCTACACTAACCTCTACAACTTACAAAAAAAAGTAACATAACATTACCCTACACCAATCTTCACAACATATGATTATACACAAACCACAACAAAAACCATGCCCTCCTAAATATACTACACGGGCCATTATATGCTAAACACTCTTACATTCACAAAAATGCAAAGAAAATAAAATAACAATGATAAAAAATCCAAACAAATTAACTACAAATAAAATAACTAAATAGATTACATAACCTTACATATGGCATACACATTTACACAAACACATGAAAACTCCACATTTTAAAGAAAAATATATGCAGCATACTTAACCCTAAAGCTTATTATGGTTTTTTGGATCCTCACTAAGCCCGCAATCCCTCTTTTAGTTGCATATATAGGTCTCCATATTCCACATAAGAAATATTCATGCATCTTCGTAGAGAACCCCACATCTCCTTGCGACTGTTTATTAACAACTTAACAACATGAAAAGCAAACTTAATTACTAATGTATAACATGCCAAAAAAACACTATAACCACACATACTACACCAATACATAATGAAATTTTCAAACATAATAATAATAATAAATTAAATAATCATAATAATAACTAATGTATTATACTTTGGTTTATCATTCTAGAATAGGTTTATTATAACAATGTAGGGATAAACAACTAATGTATCTATGTAGGTTTATCATGCAGGGTATGTTTATCTTATAGTGTAGGAACAAACAACATATGTTCTCTATGTAGGCTTATCATCAAAGTATGGGGTAATTATAACAGTGTAGGACCACACAACAACTATGTAGATTCAACATCAATTAATGTAGGTTATTCCATCATGTTTACATGTTTTCATATAACATAACACTATCAGTATGCGTATCCTATGTAGGATTTTTCATAACTGTGTAGGGGTTCTCATAACAGTGTAGCCACAAACTGCAACTTTGTAGGTTTGTCATTAGCTAATGGTACTACATAACCAACTCTTCAACACAATGTTTCTCCACTTATTGTAACACATCAACACCTATATGAGTGAGTGAGTCGCTTAACGTGCATTAAGTACGCAAATACGTTCAAGTCAAATTCCAAAACCTAAAACATTCAAGGTTAAAAGCTAAAACGTTCAAGGTTGAAACCTGATATTTTCAAGGTTAAACCCTAAAACGTTTCAGCTTAAAACATAATACTTTCAAGGTTAAAACCCCATTATGCTCAAGTCAAAAATTGATCTGATTGAAAGATCCGGATGTGTTTGTTTGGATTAGTTGATGATTAATTTGATATAGATTGATGATTTTGAGATCTCGTGATGTGATTTCATGTATCAATTTTAAAAAGGATAACCTTCTAGTGCTTGAGGCACGAATCAACCATCACAGAACTAAGAAATTGATATGGAAAGAGATCGATTACCTGAAGAATTAGTTCAAAGCTTCAACGACGATGATGAATTTCAACCCTAGGTGAGGAGACAACGAAGTTTTCTCGCGTTTTCTAGAAATCAAAGAATGTAGAAAGTCACGTACAAAATTTATGATAAGGGATTATCGTATTGGATCCTTTTATGTATATATATAAAAGATCCAATACAATAATTAGTATCTTACATTACGTACGAGACAACCTACACATTTGATTTCAAAAACACACGATGGCATAAATGTATATTCGTTCAAATCTATTTTCATCTCAATTAATTGTCTATTTGAAACAATTCTATTTAGAACGTATTCAAACAGACATTGAGTCTAAATTGACTACCAAAATAACCTCAATCACAATTGGACTTGGTAATTTGTTGGTTCGGTGCTTGAGGTCTTTAATAATTGTTCGTAATTCAGATCATAATTGTTTTTTTTTTGGAATTAAAATTGATTTTTGGCTTTGGATTCAAGCCGAAAACAAAGACAATACTTGAACTGAATCATATTTAAATCAGACCTCGACTCCAAAATGTTGACCAAGTTTAGAATTAAATTCAATTGATATGTTCATATGATGAAATCGATGATCGATTGATGATAACGAGATTATATTAAGCTTTTTAAGTGTCCAACTTCATGTTATAGAAAGATTAATTTCAAATATGATCTTGTGAAGATAAAGTTTTTGTTCTGAAATTCACATAGTTTTGACTTGAACTTCTTAAACTTTTGTTCTGAACTTTTAAGTTTTTTCTTTTGAATTTTATTTGTTCTGAACTTCTTAACTTTTTAACTGAACTTCTTAACCTTTTCTTCTAAATTTCTTATTTTTATTCTTAACTTCTTAGATTTTTCTTCTAAACTTTCTTTGATCTGAACTTCAGTTGTTCTGTTAAATGTTTAATTGTTGTTCGTGATCAATTTTGATTCCCACGAATAACTCTAATTTTTTAACTGAATGTATTAATTGTGCGTGCTAATTTACTCATATAAATATTGAACATATTAGTTGAGCGTATTAATTTAGGGACATTTGTGGTTTTGATTGATGACACTCTGTTCGCAATTATTTCAATTAAACACACAATTTTATGAATTAATTGTTTAATGAATGAAACTAGGCTAAAAAAACTAATTACTTGTCGCTATTAATTAAATCTTTCAATTTTGATAGTGAATTAGATGAAAAAGGTGAAACAGAGTCTACTGAATCACATGAAAAAACTAATTAATTGTTAATATGAATTGCATGTCTAAAACGCAAAAGTTTATTCAATAAGAACTCGTTTATTCGTGGGAATTAGAATTAGGTATCAAATCATTGGACTACGCTTGACGAATTACTTGATTTATAAAGCGAAATTAGATTTGGGTTATTTACAAATGTGCCATCGCGTGAAAAATAAAATCGTCGGTTATAAGGGCCGTGTATGTAATGTACGATAACCCATTATTATACAATAACCCACCTATATATATAAAAGACATCAAAACTAGAGAAAAAAAAAGGATGTAATAACCCGCCTGTTAGACACAAATCATGCCATGTCATGTGGCAATAAATTAGAAGAAAAATTACGATTTATGTGGAATCTTAAATATATATAAACGAAATCTTTAAAAACTCTCTGGTTACTAATTACATTCTCTCACACCACCATATTATTTTGTTTGTAAATGAAATGATCCGAATTCACGGGTGTGGGTCTCACCAAACTCATATAGCCCTTAAACGGGTTATAATATATTTTAAAATTAAAATTTAATCTCAACAAATATTTGATATGAAAACCTTATAAAATAAAGATATACTAAAAATTAATATCCGGTTTTTTTTTAAAAAAAAGATATTATTTATAATTACCAAAAAAAATTATAGCAAGAAAAATAAGCGGGTCATGGGTCTCACCAAACGCATATAATTTTTAAACCAGATTACAACATCTCATATCTCATTTATTTGTGAACCCTTTCATCAACAAATCATAAGTATATTATTAACTTTTTTACAATAAATAAAATTAAAACAAAATATATATATAAATATTATAAACGAATAATGTAAAACAATCTTGTAATACGGGGGATAAAAACTAGTTATTTATAATCTCTATCCCCAATAACATATCCGGTTGCCTTGTATTTATTTGCATATTATATTCTCATTTGCCTCATGATGTATCTAAATCGTGACTTCTACACACTATTAAGTCCTTCGTCTATATACGCTTTGCTCGGCTGTTGGATCCTAACTCCAACGGTTTTGCAAAAAAAAAAAAAAAGTTAGTTAAAAAGGCAAATTAGCTTAAAACTAATAAGCATAAGATATCCAGAACATTGATATATTTACACTAAAGCAATCATACACGCGAGCCATTAATTTTTGATACTCCTATATGATCAAGATCTTGTCCCAAACCTACAATACCGAAACAAGCAAATAAGTATTTATATAAGATGGATAAGCAACATAGGCATGTGCCATTTTTAAGCTTTTTGGTATTTATATGTCTTTGCTTTCCACCCTTTTGATATATTCTTCTTGATGGAACGACAAACACGCTTAGGTGTGAGTCTCCACTCAAAAAGCTAGGACGTCGAGTTGCAAATTCGGCAACTCTTGATTATGGCGAATTTAAATTGTCGAGTTAAAGTATAGAGAACAATAAGTGGTTATTTAATTCACCAGGCGTTCTCTTGCGGTTGAATAACCTTTGATTTGTTTTTAATTATTCTATTTATCAAACCAAGCTTCCTACATGTAGAATTTGTCGAGAATGTGTTAAGTACACTAATATAATTTTGAAAAACATTTGATCTGTAACACTAAAAATAGTGAAGTTACCTCGCTTATTGATACATCAATGTATTGCTCATGATCACCAAAAAGAGCTTCATCGGCTAGTTGTATGTCCAGACGCTAATATTTTCTCCAAGATGCATACAATTGGACAATAGGGTGCTTTATGTTAAGCAAGTCATTTATACACATAAACATTTCAAGCACGAG
Source organism: Bidens hawaiensis (assembly GCF_021521415.1). Taxonomy (NCBI): domain Eukaryota; kingdom Viridiplantae; phylum Streptophyta; class Magnoliopsida; order Asterales; family Asteraceae; genus Bidens; species Bidens hawaiensis. The sequence continues at coordinate 952,577 of NW_027491672.1, forward strand.
ACCTGAAAAAAAATGCACATTAACTCTATTACAACCTAATATATCTCCTATGAAACAAAACCTCTAATAGCAAGTGGAAGCATAAACACATGACATTCATTGATATTGAACCCATGGTAATTCCGTAATTGTTGTCTTGGATGTTTACATAACTCTTAAGGCATACCCATTTAGAAATTTAAGCTTTTTCAACCACACATAGACTTATTAGATCTCGTTCTTTTGCATGGTGTACTCTCTCATAACTTTGGTCATCTTCCCAATGATATTACAGATGGGGTTTAAAAGAGGCCGATCACAAAATGTCTTCCGTTGCCTTCATATTGTCTTTTATCATATCTGAAACCAAAGGCGTGTCGTGATTGGGTTTGCACTTCACTTACATAGCAATATTTACTTATACAAAAGAGAAATGCATGTAAATAATATTTTTAATGACTCATTAAACCATTACAAGATTAAAATACCACAAAGTACTATTACACGAGTTTTGTATTAACGAGACACTTAGAATATTCGGAGATAGCTCTTAGTCGTCTTTCTTGGCCTTGTACTTGTGTCGTCATTTTAGATGGAGTTTGCAATATGTTATCATCATGTTATACTAAATGATATAAAGTACGTTCGTTGGGCTTTTTTATTTTATGTTTTAAAGACTATAATTCCAACTTTTGTTGCCGAATCACATGGTGTTAGGCAATAATAATTTGACAATTTTCATGTAAAGTTTTTTTTTGTTGTTTGAGGTACGAGAGTAGTAAGTCAATTTGTGTCTCTAATCTTTGTGGATTTTAAACGTGGAAAACAATCATAATTAACATAAATTTGCTTCCTTGTCTCTCTATTCTTTATGAATCTACTCGATATTCCACAAAGTACTTCGAGCATACTCGTTCATGAATTATACAACCAAGTGACCAACAATATCTTCATGTGTTATTTTGTTACTTGCAAAAAAAATGCATGCATGCATGCGATTTTTGTATCATACGTAAGTGCATGCATGCGACTTGTATTTCATGCACATTGCACATGTATAGGGAACTTTAAATTGATTCGTTTGTAGTAAACGAAGATGCATGAGAAAGCGGTTGACACGCCGTAAACGGATTACAAATAACAAACGTGGTGGTCTTCGTGATGGCGGCCTTCATGTCTTCCCACTTGAAGAGTGATGCGGATGCAAGAAACCAAATTTTTGGAGGCGCCCATCCACAATGACGCGGTGTTGTTCCGCGACGGCGCCCACGCATGTGGCGCAGTGTTCTTTTGTGACGTGATTGCGTAGTGGTGATCCGCAAGTATGATGGCGGTGTGTTATTTAGCGATGCGCATGCACGGTGGCGAGGTGTTGGATCGCGGTGGTGCGGTGCTCGGCGCTAACGCGCATGCGTGATGCTGCTTCATAGCGGTGAAACTCATGCATGGTGGCATGCATCATGGCGGCCAGATGGTTATCCGCGGTGGCGTGTACGCGTGGTGGCGCAATGACATTACGCGGTGGCGAGGTTCACTTGTCGTGGCGCGTATGAATGTTGACGGAATGTTAATCCGCGACTGTGCGCATGCATGGTGGAAATGTATTGAACCATGGTGGCGCATGCGTGGTGGCGATGTACTGAACCGCGGTGGCGCATGCGTGATGGCGGTGCATCGAACCGCGGTGGCGCACGCGTGATGGCGGTGCATCGAACCGCGGTGGCGCACGCGTGATGGCGGTGCATCGAACCGCGGTTGCGCATGCGTGATGGCGGTGTATCGAACCGCGGTGGCGCCACATGCATTGAGGCGGAGTCTTCTGCGTAAAACCAAAGGCATGGAGTCGTCTTCCGACCCACATGGTGGTTTCCGCGGGCGCGCATTCATGGCTACGGAGTGATGTGGTTTCCGCGGGCGCGCATTCATGGCTACGGAGTGATGACTCGCGGGCGCGCATGCATGGCGGCGGAGTGGTGACTCGCGAGAGCGCATGCATGACGACGGAGTCATGACTCGCGGGCGCGCATGCATGGCGGGAGTTGAGCGCGCATGCATGGCGGAAGTTGTGCTTAGGTATTTTTATGGTCCAGCTACGCAATACGTAGGATGGATGCTATGAGTAATTTGAGCTAAGGCTCATATTATTGGGCTAAGGCCCTGACGTTTTAGAGTTAAAACTCGTTAACGCGTCTGAGCTTGAAGCTTGCGCATGAATGTTTTACTTCGTTTTATTTTTAGTTTGATGTCAATACAATGTTGTCATATTGCTCAAAATTAATTAAGGGAAGTGTGAAACATGTATGCAAAAGGTAATAGAACGCATATTAAGAAAAAATAGAGCGTATCATTATTCATAATGGCTTAAAAAGCCTTGATTACGAACTTGACAACTTTTACATGAAACATTTTCTAAGTTGTGCTGCGTTCCATGTGCGCGGGATCTTCCATAGATGGTGGAATGTTGATCCACGGCTGTGCGCATGCATAGCGGCGGAGTGGTGACTTGCGGGCGCGCATGCATCGCGGCGAAGTCTTGATCCTCGGCAGTGTGCATGCATGGGAGCGAAGACTTGATCCTTGGCAGTGCGCATGCGTGGCGGCGGAGAGAGGACCCACCGGCGCGCATGCATGGTGGCACGCAGGTGTTGACCCGCGGTAAGTGACCCTTGGCAGTGCGCATGCGTGGCGGCGGAGATAGGACCCGCCGGCGCGCATGCATGGTGGCACGCAGGTGTTGACCCGCTGTAAGTGACCCTTGGCGTTCATAAAGATCCGCGGTGATCGGTGTTCGTCTAACGGAGTGTTGATCTGCGGTGCGCGCATGCATGGAGGCGGAGTGGTGATCCAAGGTCGCGTATGCATGGCGGCGGAGTGGTGATCCGCGGGCGGGCATGCATGGCGGCTGAAAGTTGAGCGCACATGCATGGCGGAGAGTTGAGTGCGCATGCATGGCGAAGAGTTGAGCGCGCATGCATGGCGGAGAGTTGCGCACAAGCATGGTAGAGGGTTGCGTGCACATGCATGGCGTTGGAGTCTTCTACGTAAAACCAAAAGCATGGAGTCGTCTTTCGAACTCACATGGTGGTTTCTGCGGGCGCGCATGGATGGCTGCGGAGTGAGAATCCGCGGGCGCGCGTGCAAGGCGGCGGAATGGTGACCCGCTGGCGAGCATGCATGGTGGCAGTCTTGATCCCGGCGGTGCGTACGTATGGTGGCGGAATGGTGATCCAAGGTCGCATATGCATGGCGGCGGAGTGGCGATCCGCGGGCGCGCATGCGGCTTGTCATGGATATGCGGAAGCACCCAAGTGATTCGCCATTTATCACTTAGCGCGCATGCGGCCCGCTATGGCGTGAATCGCAGGAGCGCGCATGCGGCTAGTCATGGATTTGCGGGAGAACTCAAGTGATCTGCCATTTATCACTTAGCGCGCATGCGGCCCGCTATGGCGTGAATCGCCGGAACGCGCATGCGGCTAGTCATGCATTTGCGGGAGAACTCAAGTGATCTGCCATTTATCACTTAGCGCGCATGCGGCCCGCTATGGCGTGAATCGCCGGAACGCGCATGCGGCTTCATGGATATGCGGGAGCACACAATTGAAACCCCAAAATGGGATAATATTGATGGCTATTATTTTGAGGCTGTACACAGCCTGTCATTCTCCTGTGTATTCCTTTTTTACTCCCAATTTTTGCTTTGTGACTATAGATATAGAACTCATTCTAGCATTGAACACTGAAAAATCAGATCTGGATCCGGCATCCATTGCGTATGAACGCAGATCTAGAGAGAAACAAGAATATCGAACGTAACTGTTGCTCAAACAGAATCAGATCTGAAGGAATTAGAACCAGATCTAACCTCCGTCACTCTAGAAACACAGATCAGGCATTAAACGGGGAAGATTGAGGTGTGGTTCGTTACCGTCCCACGGATGGCGCCAATGTAGAAACATGAAATGAATCTGACCTGATCCATGACGATGTTCTTCGGTCTTCGAGATGAACGAACCAAATCTCGCTCTCCTCCGCTCAGATCTGCAATGGCTTCTGGGGGTGTGGAGGTGACTGCTAAGAAATCTCGAGGATCTCTTGTTTACAGACACAAAAATGGTTATGGTGGTGGCTCTTATTGAGAACAACAACCCTTAATAAGGAGGTGGAGACCTCCTTATATAGGGAGCCTCATGGCCAACATCATGGTACCCTAATGGGCCTAGCTCAGTTAGGGTTACCTCCACAAAACCCCCCTCAGCCCAATAATATTGTATTAGTCCATATAATAGAATAAGCCAAACATAATAAATTAAGGTCGTAAGTCGGGTTTAGTACCATATCCCTACATTAATGTTTGTGCACATAGAGAAATTAATGTTTAAAAAGCTTTAAATAAAAAGTATGCTCACGATCTGTTTCTTTGTAAATGAGTAGATCTCAATTCTCAAATCACACTAGACATCATATACGTCTCCTTTTTATTTCAATTGTCATCTTTTATCACTAAAGCTTTATTTATTTTTATGTAGGTTAACATAATAACATGACATGTGCAAAACATCTTTTCAAAACGTCAATGTAGACCCTGAACTTTTTATAGGTTATTATTTTTTTTAGAATAGGTGACTTTGAAAAAAAATCAGTGTTTTTAGATGGCTGGCTTTATTTTAAGTGATTTTAGGTAATCCTCTATCTGACTTTATTTTAAGTGATTTTAGGTAATCCTCTATCTCAGATAGAGTATTAAGGTGACACTTCAACAACCTTTTCAAGTGGATATCATCCAAGTTGTCGTCCATGTCATCGCATGTGTGATGTGGCATGGCATGTCAAAGACTCTATCTCAAATAGAGGATTGCGAATAAAATAAAGAATTTATAAAAGATATATTTTAGTAACAAAACCTACTAAATAATAATATTAACAATAATAACCATAACCATAATAATAATATGATTAAAAATCATAAATTAACGATAATATTTGTATTAACTATAATAACAAAATTAGTAAATTGATAATAATAATAATAATTGTAATATCTATTTAGTTAAATATGTGTTATAGATGTTAGAAGCAATTAATAATTTATGATTCATTTTTCTAAATAATACGACAGTAAAACTACGTACAATATAATAAAAAATTATACAAAATAATACAACAAATTAAATATAGCATTAGTGAGTGACCAACATGTTGCCTTGCACACTCCTTAAATTACTTTAAAAATTTTGACTTATAGGTATATGTGACACTATATATCACGTGTCATGAAAGATTTAAGTTAAAAATTTCAAAATAATTTGCTTGGTTTTTTTGAGGTTATATATTGGTCACCCACTAATATTGTATTTTATTATATAGTTTTTTATATTGTATTATATTTTTATTTAATTGTATTTTATAAAGTACGTTGTATTTCATAAAAGTATGTCATAAATTATAAAATAATTTTGACGTATACAACACATATTTATCAAATAAGATGGAATTCTTATTAAGGTTTATTATTATTACTTAGAATATATTATTATTATTATTATTATTATTATTATTATTAACTTACAAGGTTTGCTATTATAATTATTACGATTATTATCATTAATTTATGATTTATTATTATTATTAGTATTATTATTATTATCATCATTATTATTGAGTAGGTTATTTTTATACTAATATGGCTATTTTATAAATTCTTTATTTTATTAACAACCCTCCATTTGAGATAGAGGATTCCACATGTTTTTCCACCTCACACCTTTGATGACATGGATGACCACTTGGATGATGTGGTGATGACATGGACGACCAATTTGGTTATGTAGACCGCCACTTTCACAAGGATGACCACTTGGATTATGTGGTGATGACATGGGCGACCAATTTGATGATGTAGACCGCCACTTGGAAAGGTTGCTGACGTGTCACTCTAATAATCTATCTGAGATAGAGAATTACCTAAAATCGCTTAAAATAAAGGCAGTCACCTAAAAACACTTCTTTTTTTTTAAAAACTCACCTATTCTAGAAAAAAAATCTTCGGAACCCCTTAACAATCAACAACCATTTTAGTTTTAGCCTTATAATTCTCATTATGTTCGCAATCATAACATCCTTTAACATACCAATGGTAATATATATCTTAATACATCTTTGTTTGATTCCGTGGTTATCTTTTCATCGTCGGTAATTTCAGTGCTTCAAATTTTCTAACACCAAAACAAGTTATTCTGGTACATATGATAAGTCATGAATGCTCGTATGTATACTCATTTTATACGGGGTGTTACATGCTTACTAAGAAAAACTTGTCACGTACGTGTACTATTTATATACACCTTATCCGACACGAATTTTAAGACAAACAATATCTAACGATAAACATATGCATTTTATTACGTGTTGTCTAGTACCGAGTATCAATTCGGCAACGCTAAAGGGTTATATGGGTCGTATTAGTTTCTTAACACGTTAGTGTACCGATACAAGTACCATACACTTTTATCTTTTCAAAAGTTAAAGAGGACGACAATTGACCATCGCTTCTATTCTTCGATCATGTCAAAAACGTGATACTTCATATGACAACAAGAAACAACTAAACTAGAGACGATAAAGACCGAAGACATGTGCATTAGTTTCATCATGACCTTTTTTATTATCCTTTTTAACATTAAATTAATATAGGATGGACATTTGTTATGTATATGTTTTTTTTGTTGCATGAAACTAAACGTTTTGATGTGATAAAGTATTAAAGTTTACTGAGAATAACTAAAATCACAACTCATACTTTCTGTTTTATTTTCTTGATCATATTTTAATAAAGTTTAAAATACATAATCTTAAGTAAAAAAGTTATAAAAGGGCTTAAACAAAATTATGTTTTTAGTGAATTTTTATAGAAGTGCTATTCCAGTCTTAGTTTGGTTGCAAAAACCCTCATCCTTTAGAGTGAAGATTTAATAGTTCAAAATCTGGCGTAGAAGCATATTTTCTCTTAAGGTCATATGTAGTGGGTGAATTTGAAGGGCGAAATGGGACGATTTTGTGTGGGGGGGGGGGGGGGGACACCGCCCCCTGGGCGATTTTGGGGCGAAATGGGACGTGGGCGACATCTACCTATCGCCGTCCTTCCTTTCCTTATTATTATTATTATTATTATTATTATTATATTGTTTGTGTTATATATATATATATATTAGGGTTCAAATAAGAATAAGAAGTTTCCTAAGAATGGTAAGAACCAACAAATTTTTTACATTAGACATTACAAATGATGGTGAAAAAACAATTGTAGGAAACTATAATGATTAAAGAGTAATTCTAGGAAACTATGTCGGTTATTGGTGAATTTAAATCTCAATCATTGATTAACATGATCAAATGGCTATGATTTATTCTTAGTCTTCCTAGGAAACTACTTCTTTTTAGTATAACTCTTCCATATATATATATATATGAGGGTTATTTTGAGAACTATGGTGAGTTTTAAGAACTTTAAAACTGAAAGGTATGGATACCATTTTGCTTGCTACTTTATAATGCCACGTGAGCGCCACATCATACCTCACTTCTCTCTACTATCTTTCACAATACCATGGAAATGGTTACCAATTCACCAATATACCACTTGTCTCTTTTTTTCAAATAAAATAATAGTATTTATAAAACTTAAACTAATTTAACATATCTAAAATTAAAAATGTGTGGATAAAAAACGAAACGATCGAACTCAACTCTTGTCACATACAATACATTCCCTTCTTTTTAGGTTTTTAATAATACTGATATAACTAAAAGAAAATATAAAATCATATATTATGTATAAAAAGAAATTTATGTTTAAAAAAAATAATAATAATTATAATAATAATAATAATAATAACAACAAAAAGTAATACTAGATTTTAATAATATGACTATAAACAAACACCCTATCTTTTATCCATTTCTCCAAACACCCTATCTCTTATCCATTTCTCCAAACACCCGTGTCTTCTTCATCTCTCCCCTAAATATACTACCTGTACAGCATTCATCTCCAAACACCCATGCCTCTATATCTGATAATATGTGTTAAAGAAAAAACAAATAAACTAAATAAAAGCTTTAAGGGAGGAAGATAGCGGCATTTCTATCGGCGATTTCACCACCAAAACTTCACCGCGGGCGGCGCCGATTTGACTGGGGCGGTGTTCACCGCCGGCACCGACAGCCACGTAGGCTCCTTTAATGGCATTCCGGTATCCACACCTTACAGCCTAATAACTCAATTTTGAACCACACATTTAATTAAATGATATGAAATATGTGGCTGAGATTAAATTTAATTAAAAAATGAAACAGGAGAAAGAATAAGTATTTTTGATAATTACACGAGTTTAAACGTTAGTTACACGTGTAAAAAGTCGATTCGGTGTGTAAAAAGATATCGTAATTTTTTGTACATCACTTACACTTACGTATTACACATGTGTAAAAAAAATTCGGAAAAAAAATTGTTACGTTGAGTTCTTTCGAGTTCTTAAAACTCAAAGTGGTTCTCAAAAGAAATCAATCATATACATATATCTATAATATATATAAACGAAAACATAAAAATTTTATGTGTCGCGATGTGGTCACTCTCCACTTTTTTAGAGTCACCAGATTTGCTTGATTTTTAAATGAAGGCTTCTCATGCATTTGACCTGAATTCATGAGTATGGGTCTTACCAAACCCAGATATTCTTTAAACGGGTTATAACATCTCGTTAAATTAAAAATTATCATCATCAAATTATTGATGTAAAAACTCTATAAAATAGGATATACTAAAAATTAATATCTTATTTCTATTAAAATATATATATATACATATACATATATATTATTTAAATTAAAAAACCAATTTTATAGTAAAAAAAGTAAACGGATCTTGGGTCTCATCAACCGTAGGTATATTTTTAACTTTCATAAATATTATTAATTTATAATTAAAAAACCAATTTTATAGTAAAATTTATAAACAGGTTTGGGTCTCATCAAAACCATATAGCTTTAAAATCGGGTTATAACATATCATTTATTTGTGAAACAATTTATCATCAAACCATAAGTATATTATTAACTTTCATACAATAAAAAAATGTAAACTCAAAAAATAAATACATATTAGAACAAATAATATAAAACAACCCCCATAATACGGGGGATAAAAACTAGTATATATATATTGGGCCACTACACTATTACATCCCAAAAACAAATTCCCACCCCTTACTGACTTTGCGCCACATGACGTAAAACACTCCATTTTGTAGTCCCTCCACTACACATAACCTAAGAGTAGTTAACTAAGAGTAGAAATATGATTAGATGGGGGTGTCTGTTTAGTCGTTCATTAAAGAAGAAAGATATATAAAGAACTGCACAAATATAATTTTGTCTTAGTTGTATCTTAAATATATATATACGAAACCTCCATAAACTCTCTTAAGCCATCAGATTGTTTTGTTTTTTTTTTGTAAATGCAGGCCATGCATTTGACCCAAATTTATGGGTATGGGTCTCACCAAATCAGATAGCCTTAAACGAGTTATAACATCTCATTTAATTCAAAATTAATCTCACCAAATATATGATACAAAAATCATATAACATAAGGATATACTAAAAATTAATATTGCATTTTTTAAAATATATCATTTTTAATTAAGAAACAACTTTATAGTAAAAAAATTAAGCGGATCATGGGTCGCACCAAACCTAGATAGCTTTTAAATCGGGCTAAACATCACATTTATTTTTGAAACACTTTCATCATTTAATTCTAAATATATTACTAACTTCTATACAATAAATAAAATTAAAATCCAAAAAAATATATAAATATCATAAACGAATTATACAAAACAACCTCGTAATTATAATAATTACTTAAAAATATATTAGTTTAACTTTAATCAAATACTATAATTATATTTACAACAAAAAATATATTAAAGAATATCCATTTTATCAAATAAAAGTATTTCTAGTAAAAAGGATTCCATATTATCAAGGATTCTATGCATTTGGATAATTAGTGTAATCGTGTTTTCTAAGGTTAAATTTAAAGTATTAAAACCAATATAGCCAACCTAATATATTAGTTTTGCAAAATATATTGGTGTTTGTACTGGACACTGGACTGGCTATACTTTTCAAGACCCAAATGCTTCGTGGCCTTCTGTAACCCAAAACTTATGTAACTTGCAACCCAGATTGTTAATGTTATTAGCGGGCCTATGCGAGCTGTTGAATTAATAGGGCGGGCTTGTAAATAGACATGAGGAAGTCTAGATTTGTGCCAAACTGGTTTTTGAAAGCCGAAACTTCACACCGGTCAAACGGATTAGGACCTTGTTACAAATCAGTTTGGGACAAAAATAAACGGTTTTAACAGATGAACCAGTTTCAAAGAACGAAAATACGAACCGATGCCAAACCTACGGGTTGGGGTTACAAACCGGTTTGGCCCAAACCGATTTTAAACCAATTTCGGGCCGGTTTGATTACTGGTTTACCGAACCCAAACGGGTTTTTTTGTACACTGCTACTTGTGAATAATGATACTGATTTGAGATATAATAATAATAATAATAATAATAATAATAATAATAATAATAATAATAATAATAATAATAATAATAATAATAATAATAATAATAATAATACAATCACCCAAACATCAAATAAGAACGTTTTTTTGTTTATCCTTTTGACAACGGTGTTATTGGCTATTTAAATGTCACTGATAGGTTATATATTACATTCTACCTTCGCATATAACTATTCCCTAAAATATTATTTAAAACAGGTGACTAAATCACGGTCCTAGAAACGATGATGGTTGACGCTACGAGTGCATTCCGCATAAAGGGACAAACGGTTGGATTTACACTTATTGCGCAATGAAGAGAAAACCCTAAACGTGTTTTCTTCGTTTTCCAATGTAATCAAACCATCACTTTAGGTTAGCGCATCCGTAGAGGTTTCACAAAAAGTGAAAAATGTTCTACCATGTAAGTGATAAACGCTCTAAAAAAAGTGTATGTTGATTTCACATGAAAGAAATATCAAAAGAAAAGTGTGTGGTTGTGATTGGTTAAGAAACTAATTAATTAAAATACACAAAACGCTTGGAAAATGCCCCACCCGTTTTGGTGTGTTGGGCATTTTCAGACGATGTGGAACTTGGTGTTAGCCCACTATGGATGCTCTTGAGGTGCGAAGATAAGCATGTTAATTAACGAGACAAGATGTATTCGGGCTGAGCGTGTCATTTACGTGTTGGCCCTGATCTATTTTAGCAACATAATGTTCTAAATAAAATAAGTTAAAAGATGTTACACATTAGTGTTAGTATATAGGCATGGGTACGTACCATTTTAATAAGAGCATTTTCTAAAGTTTTAAACCGGCCTTTGGGCTTTGTGGCATTAAAACTACCAACAATACACTACATAAATAGAAATGCTCAACCACAGAATGAAATTAATAGAAAAAAAAAGAAAATTAATAATGAATCAAGATAACTGTGACTTGGATATGTGAAATTAATCAAAGGACCTACTCTAGACCAAAATAGTAATCAAATGAGTTGATAGATGCGTTACACATGTAAGCATATATTATTATTGACTATAGATACATAAGAGTCCAATTCAAACTCGTTATCAAATAATCAATATGTAACTTACTTTGAGGTCATTAAATTCCCCGCCTCTTAATTTGGCGACCAAGCATATAGTGAAAATCTAAGCAAAATGTTTTATTATCACGTAAATGGAAAAGAGCTCATATTAAGGTAGATTTTAAGTTTGTACACAACAAGAATGTCAAACCGGTCGCTATGAATACAGTAAATAAGGCAACAACTGGTTCATTTGTTTGAAATCTGAAGGTGTTACTTGAGGGTTAGAAGTAAATTTTCAAACCGACGGGCTGTTTGGCAATATTGTGCCGAATCATTAAGAGGCTTGACCGATAAAGAGGTAGAATCTGAATCGTTCAACATGACTCAAAATCTTACCCATTAAGAGACTTCATTAACCATTAATTAAGATGTGTTTTTTAGTGAACCAAACAAATTGACATCTGACCGTTTCAGAGGTAGCATCTTAATGAAATTTTTAATATGCTACCAAACAAATTTTGGGTTGTAATACCTAACTCTTTTAGTTATCTAGCTGTATTTGGTTTGGCAAGTTTAACACATTTACTTATACAGGTCGGCCCCAGTCTATTTAATTACTACTTCCTTGCAACATACCAACTCGTTTGACATGCTATGATAAATGGGTTAAATGAGTCATGTATGGCTTACATAATCTTAAACATATGCATGTTAGGGTTGATGTATTCTTAACACAAATTAATAAAAATACAGGCTATGTTGGGGTTTGAACAATTCAACATGTTAACTCGCCAACCTGACAAAATTTACACCCCTAACATAAACCACATAACATCCCAATTTTAGTTTATTGAATAAATTATTTAAATCTTGAAGTTTATATACTTTTGGACTGTTTTAATGATGTTACATGATTATCCTATATATATATTATGTGAGTTGTAGGTGACCTACAAAAATGTATTTAGGGTGTTGGGTGATGATTACGACACTTAAGGCGAAAGATTAACACCGTTATTAGTTCAGAGACCGAAAGTTTCAAGGTTTTAAACTCTACTTAAACACCTAAATATGTGAAGGTTAGAGCATTCACATCCCATCCCCTATCCCCATCTCTATAATTACACTACAAAACATTACATTTCTCTTTCTTGTTTAATTAAATAATACATGTTATACTTTTATCATTACAGTTTTCTCTCTCCTCTACTCACAACCAATCCAACAAATATTAAAAAATATATAGGGGCAAACAATATACCCCAAATATTTCCCCAAATTTACAAAAAATCACTATATTTCTCTCTTTACCCTATAATTTACACTCACAATCATTCAAAACTCCACCCTATAATTTACCAATCCCCCTCACATAATTATGGGGGATGGGATGGGAATGCTCTTAGGCCATGCTTTTGGGGATACTTCAAAGTATGATGTCTGTGTTTTGAAAGTGGCTTGAGAGAAAGAACATGAGAAGCTAATTATGAAGAACAAAAATCACTAAGATTGGAGTTTATTGGAAATTAAACGTGAATATGCTATCCAATCCTCAAGCTAAGAAAAACTTAGTAAGCTAATCTCTAACTAAAGCCTTCAAGTTAATGTGCAAGTAAAATTACAATTTAATTTATGATTTCGTGGTAGACTAACTTAAATGAGTAATTTACTTATGTAGAAATAATGAAAACTATTATGAAGAATCTTTATATGTGTGTTTGTTTGGGGTTTTAGGTGAATAATTGAACTATAATATAAATTTATGGGTATAGTTGGTATAATTTAGATAAAAAATTTTAATAAATAACAACTATGTATATAGTCATTGATGATTATCTAGGTCAAGCTTTTTAAAGTGTTGATAGAAATTCGGGGTAAAATGACCTAGACCAGTAAATTTGAGGGTTTTATATTAATTGGAGTTTAAACAATTTAAAAATGGGTAAGAATTGTCAAAAACATAGCATGTATTATGTTTTCAAACAAGGCCAATGTTAAAGAAACATAAATGGGTAGGTTTTGATGAATTGATCCTTAACTTGGTCAACATATCAAAAGAGAGCGAAATAGAAACTTATTTGAACATGGGTAGTAGAAAATGTTACCATATAACTCTAGCATCTTTAATTTCTACATTTAAGGATAATTATGGTTATATATTATAAGTTAAAGTAACTCATTCATAGCGATATAGACTTATATGTCAGTAGTTTGCAAACATAACATAATGTGTTTAACTTTAGGAATTCAATAAACCCGTGTAAGCAATCAATATTATAAGATTCTATGATAATTGTGAGTAATTCAACCCTAAATACGAATGTATAAGTCCAACGTATGTGCTTTAGTTTGTAACATATGTGTGTATGTATGTGTGTGTTTTTACATATAAATTAGATGAATAAGTTAAATGTGGAGTTCAAGTGAATCAAGAATCAAGTATAATATAAGACTAAGTACCCAGGAGAATAAAATCGCAATGGTCACATGATTAAAGGATGGAAACATGATTCAAAATTGTGATTATGGGCATGATACAAAATTACGAATCACTTGTTGAAAAAGTGATTAAATAGTTACAGTTGTTGATCAGTTCTTCATGTAAGCAATAGAAAACATGATAAATATTAAACTTATGAACCTGTTACATCATGGAGAATAGTAATCGCAGCAGAGTATGATGTAGTCGACATGTTTGTCATCTTGATCGAGTTCCCCTTTAGGATGTATAGTTAAGGATGGTGTTAGGGTTCTTGAGAGGAACCCGTTTTAGGAGAGAGGAGGCACACAATTTGTTATGTGTGTGTAATTATGTTATGATATTAATATTTATCTCTCTATATATACACCCAAAAGGAAACCCTTTATTAGTTAATTATAGGTAATATGGTTCATCAACAATTACCAAACTACTATATAATAAGGTATAGTTAGTATTTTGATCTATTATAATTTAAATGATTATAATGACCATATATAAGTATATATTATTATATATTATCCTTACATTCTCCCACTTGGCCGAGTAATCATTTATTATGAGTATTAGATAAACCTAATCAGTAGTTAACACTCATTTTAGCTTTAAACTTAAACTGGAGCAGAGAAATACAGTCATTGAATTGAACATCAGCTCAAGACCCCCATTAATCATACTGCAGTCCTTATTTAAAACCTAAGTAGTTATGCTCAAAATTTCAAGTAAACACTTCTGAACGTTTGATTTGTATATTAATTCCTCTATATGTCATTATGCATGTAGAACATATTAAGAGACGCACAAAATTAAAACTGATAAGGAAATTTATTAGTTAATCATTCATAGTATGATATGCAATTGCGCATAGTCATCAATAACCCGTCATTATTATAAGCGTTTTCATAATATTTATGGGTGAGACTTTTAGTTATAGGATTTTTAAGCATATCATGAATGTATTCGATGTGAAAATTTAGATTTTCTTTATTCGTTCATAAACGAATAATTGATTTCATATCAAAATTTTAATGCAACACCTCTCAAACTGTTATTGCTTGAGAAAACATGGTAGCTGACTTTATCACAATAAGTCTTCAATATATAATTTATATAAAGTTTAATAAACTTATGAGTCCACTGATAAATTTTCAACAACATTTATTGCTAATTGCGTTGTGATTAATCAACACATATGTCATTATAACTTAGATTGTTGTTATTAGTTCATTATGACTCCTCCATGAGATAGATTTATCTGCTAACATAAGAATATATCCCGAAAATTACATCATGTTATCTTTGAATATAACAAAGTTTAGGGTAATCAATCGTTTGAGTTCTCACTTCTTCATTTTAAATTATAGTCTCTCGTTTCCTTTAAAGATATTTTAATACTCTTTTAGATGCTTCACATTAACCTAGACATATCTAGTTTGTTGCAATTTGAGTAATATCTGAACGAGTATATACTTGAACCTACATGAGACTTCTACTTAATGAAGCATAAGGAAATAATCTCAATGATCCTTTATCCTCTGAAGGAGAGCAATATTGTTTGTTACGTGTGAACTGACCCATAACTTATGGAACTAACTAACGTCCATTCGGGTCTATCTCAGAATATTATGATATCTATTACGTAAGGGATATCTTTGAGATATTTCATATCAAAGTATGTGTTAACAATGCTTTGACTTATGTAACATATACTGTTAAAAGAATGTCATCTATATAAGGACAAATATGTTTTTAGTTGCTCCCACTCATCTTGAGGTAGGTACATTAATCCACTTGGTTTTTGATGAAAATAATTGTATAAATATTTCATCACATTTTGATGTTTGCATTAACCCATATATGGATTGTATTGACTTATAGACTAAATGTTCTTTGACCTTCAGTTTATAACTTTTAGGTTGTTATATGAACATATAAATATGTAAGCCGATTGTTAGGGAAAGTCGTTCTAATGTTCATTTAATGTAGCTCTTAACTATTATAAGCTACTAGAACAATAATGATCCTTAAAGAAATCTTTTGTAATATAGGTAAGAAGATTCTTTGATAATTGGTTTAACCTTGAATATAACCTTTAACAATCAATCGTGCTTCTTACTGTCTTAGCGTTTCATATTGGGATTTAGTTTAGCTATGAACACTCTTAGGTGATTCAACCAAATCTCAAAACGATAGCCTGACTTATGGAGTCAATTATGATTGATGCTAATGGTTTAATTATAAGGGGTAGGATCATTAAACTTTCCAAAATCCATTTCAACTTTAGTTAGGGAGGTTACATAATCATCAAAGTTAGTAGGTTTTAAAACCTAGATGACCTCCTGAGTTGATTATTGGGTTTATATGAAGTTTCAATTTTATGAATTAGCTCTTGGTTAGGTTGCTATCATTTTCAAGATTCTAAATGTGTAAGAGTTGGTACAGTATGACGTACAAGAGGTGTAATCGGAGTTAAATTCAGAATAAAATTTAATGACTCTCTTCCTCCCGCCTCTTGTACTTTTGTTTAGTCATTATAAAGACTTAAACTGCTCTCACTGACCTTAGAAACCTTTAGGAAATTAGCATGCTTATGGTCAATATTTAAAGACCAATAGATTCTTTAAAAGAAACAAGTTAATAATATAAGTTGTTGCAGTTTCTCTTGGCGAGGATTAGTTTATTAAGAAATCTGAATTTGCCCACGTTTAAGCAACAATGAAACTTTTGTAAGAGTAGTAGTAAATTCTAAAGAGATAAGTTTTGATGAAATAGTGTCGTGATGGAGCAATGTCTTGTACAAGAGGTGTAACTGAGATAATATCAAGTTTTCACTCACACACTTCTTGCAAATCTTGTAAGTTATGATTGAGACACTTAAGGCTCCTACTGGTCTTTAATATATCTAGAAAAAAATACAAGAGAAGTTTCAATGATGTACATGATGTGGGAATCTGTCATATATATGTTAGACTTGATTTGACTTCATTAACGTCCAAATGTCATAATAAATTTAGGGACATATTTAGAAGAAATCATATTATGTATATATGAATGGATCTCTTAAGACCGTGGACCATAGAAGACAGATTAGATACAAGTAAATAGTCTTTTAAATGATAAAGAATTATGTCTGAATATTCGTTTAAATAAGCTCCACGAATGTAAGTGAAATATAACTTCTGGTGAACCCATACTTATTTCTTAAGTTAAGTAATGTTTAGGGCATCTAACACATGATTTAAAATCACTAAGAATGAGATTTTGAAAAATCACCTTCATCAACAATGTCATGATTTCTCATGAAATTTGGTTTTTAATGGATTAATTTTATAGGTCTCATTTCTCTTTTGTTAAATTTTTATTTGCATCATAACAAAAGTTGTGAAAGTATATAGTATCATCTGGTTCTATTTTATAAATGTTTCAGTTCAGATATTGATAACAAATAATATGAGAGTTTAAGGTAAAAATAACTTTATGTTGGCTATGCAAACCTTATAACTATCATAATGTAGCTTAAGTATTGATACTAAATTTTGATTAATCTACATAATATCGAAGGTATCATAAAGCATAATTAGAAAACAGTCTATTATGGTTATAATAGCCTTAGCATTTATATTTTGTCACTGACACTCATGTTAGTTATTTGTTGATATCGGTAAAGAAACTTATAGAACTAGACTCAACATATAATGTGTTAATTGGAATGTTGGGATTAGCAGACTTAAATATCATTAATATTACAACTATCAATTTCAGCCTGCTGTTCTTTTGAATTATGAATAATCTTGTTGCTTACGCCTAATCTAATGACATATTTTTGCAATAAGACTTTTCCTTAGAGAACTTAAAGCTGAAAGTAATATTTGTATTTTGTCAATGAACCTTAGAATTATCCTCTTTTAGGTTTTAGTGATAGTGAGTTGAATAGCATCTTATTTTCCAGTACCGGACGTCTCTTTTCTTGTACATATGTTGCTGATCAACATACTCATTTTCCTTTGATACTTCTGAGTGTTATAGTTGATTCTTAAGGCACCAAATTATACTATTGAAAATTTTAGTATGTAATGTACTATAAAATTGTACTTATTTTCATGTGTGAACTCTTAATTTTATGGGTCATTGAATTGTGCCTTATGATGTATTTAGGGATACCATTTAAATTTTATAATTAGAATTTAGAAGGAATACATGCATCTTATGAGTTATTTTGATTAGTTTTAGGAAAAACTAAATCAAGAATAACTCTAGTGATAACATTTATTTAAATAAGTTCTTGATCATCATTATCATAAGAGACATTATGATTGACTCAACTCATTTGTTATGCTCTAGTTTTCAATATAATGATTGTTATTAGAAAGAACAGTAGGATAGTCATATCATGTCTTAATGGATAATTAAAACTGAGAAGAGCTAAATGTTATTAAAACTCTTTATAAGACAAAATTCAATTGTGTTTTGAGATTTGAGTGGATGATTTGGATGAGATTGTTAATATAGAAGAATGTTATAGTGAGTAATATTATGGGATATTAAAATAATACATATTAAAATTTATGATCATTAGATTAATGAATGATCATTAATGTGAGGATCATTATATTTTAATGAAGATGTGATATATCTATTATTAACATCAAACTAATAGACTGTGATTAAAAGTTCTACTTAAACAAAAAATAAATCACATTTAGGTAGAATTAAATTTTATTTTAAATATGTGTGCAAAACAATTGTAACACATCACCTTTGGGCAGAAATGAGACAATTATTTTAATTATGCACATGCTAGTTTTGCTGGATAAAAATGTAACACATTACCTTTAAGCAGAAGTGAAACATTTGTATCATCTTAGACAAAAACTAACAAAAGCTTTTAATTAGACTTGAATAATATGGTAAATGTAACAAATCACCTTTGGGCCGAAGTGATACATCAATAGTTCATTCAAGTTAAGCATTTTTAGCTTTGTAAAAAAAATTATAATATTTAACAACTTACAAAACTATTTAGTTAATAGCAAATCATTAGAGTTCTCGAAATATTTAGTTCTTGGAAAATTGAGTTTCCAGAAAATTTTGAGTTTCCGAGAATCTTAATGGGTTTACGGGTTTCTAAGGTCTATGGGTTATAGTCGGTAAACTAGTTAGAAACTCATACACTAACTTAAAAACCTGTAGACTAATCCTTGTATTTATTTAACCCGTAAACAACAAATAAGAGATGTGTTCAAATTTTTAATTATAATGAATCTCCAATTCTAACGATGATGATAATAATAAATAATAATAATACAATTCAAATTTAAGACTTTAGTTAGTCTATCGACAAAATTATTAAAATAATAATAATAATAATAATAATAATAATAATAATAGTTTTAATTATGGAAAACAAATCACCATATTGATTTTTCTCAAAATCTAAGGAAACTTAATTAAAACTTTATAAATCACTAAATTATATGATTTATCATCAAAATTAGGATGAAAATTATAAACAACTTTATAAACACAAAAAAAACATAACATGAAAAAATAGAGTTTATCAGGATTTTATTCCAAATCATCTTATTTAGATCCAGATTTAGGGAAAACATAAAAAACTGATTAATCAACATCACTCTGATGCCACATGTTGATCAGTTCTTCATGTAAGCAATAGAAAACATGATAAATATTAAACTTCTGAACCTGTTACAGCATGGAGAATAGTAATCGCAGCAGAGTATGATGTAGTTGACATGCTTATCATCTTGATCGAGTTCCCCTTTAGGATGTATAGTTAAGGATGGTGTTAGGGTTCTTGAGAGGAACCCGGTTTTAGGAGAGAGGAAGCACACAATTTGTTATGTGTGTGTAATTAGGTTATGATGTTAATATTTATCTCTTTATATATACACCCAAATGGAAACCCTTTATTAGTTAATTATAGGTAATATGGCTCATCAACAATTACCAAACTAATATATAATAAGGTATAGTTAGTATTTTAATCTATTATAATATAAATGATTACAATGGCCATATATAAGTATATATTATTATATATTATTCTTACAATAGTGTGTAATATGATCCGGTATTCAATGTTAAGAGCGGTTGTTAAATTGGTTATCATAGTTATGGCTTTGTGATACTGCTTAAACTAATTGTGTATGTTATTTTATAAGGTGTGCATGTTAGATTGCAGTCTTATAAAGTCTTGTAATGAAATGGTAATTGAAAGGCGATGAGGGGAACCAAAAATGTGAATAGTGTATAAGCCCCACTCCCGACGTACCATACATTGGTTTGCATAAAAATACTGAAAAACCACTTAAATACATTGGGGGTATGTGGAACAAGGAGGCTATACGGTCGTATAACATACTTAAGCAGTCGTATAGGGTTAAATGGCTTAAATCAGTCATATATTTAATGGTATATGCTTGTATACTACCAGGGAAACTGTAACATTGTGTAAAATTCGAGTTCAAAATGTCAAAAAGACAAAGTTAAGGGACTAAATTTGCCAAAATCCAAACCTAAGGGTTAAAAATAAAAATTCTGTTTTCCTGACCCATCGCGTTATGCGATGGATCAGAAGAGAGACCCATCGCGTACCGCGATGGGGTGTCTGACAACGAGACGCGTGGCATGCCACGTGGCCACACGTGACACACCGGTCGCCACGTGTCCCGACACGTGGCGACACGTGGCAGACCTACGTTGTGACTGGCCAGAGCTATGTCTCGGTATGCGACGGGTGCCCAGGAGGCCGTCGCGTACCGCGATGGGACCCCAAATTTTGTCTATAAATAGCAGGTCCGGGATCTCATTCCAATCACACCAAAAATCAGCATCTCACCCTCTCTCTAGCATCTCTCTAGAATTCCATAACCATTCCCTCGATCCATCTCGATAAGCGTGCCAAATTCCTCGATTTCCGTGTCAACGTTTCCTCGAAGTTCGTGCCACCCTCCACCCACATACGACCAAGAAGGTGTTTGTATTGTCTCGACAATAAGATTACGAGTCTCGTAAGGCGTGTCGATAAGTGGTGAAAGATTGGTGTTATCGTTGGCGTTCCAAAGAAGGAGTACCAAGAAAAAGAGTTGATCAAGAAAGTAAAGCGGCATTGGAGTGCTGCTCAAATCATTAGGGTTTATAAAACCAAACCAAGGTAGGCATAATGACCAAATGAATATAATAATAAAATATTATAAAGGCTTAAACCTTAAGTCGAGGGTATACTGGATACCTCGATAAAATAAAAAATAAAAAAAGAAAGAAAACATAACAAAGAAATGAACAAAAGATAAGGTATTGAATATTTTTTTTTTTTGAATGTTTAAGCTTGACTCCTACTATTTACAATAAACCGCCATTGCCAGGGATCGAACCCTGGACCTCTCACCCAAAGGCCTAAGCCTTTACCATCCCACCAAAGTGAATATTGATAAATATATATGTGTGTAATTATTAAGCTGAAGAGGTTCCGTATACGACGCGCTAGAAACTCTTCAAGCAATAACCATGATAATGTTGATAGGTCCGGTAACTCAATTATACCGATAATTACTATATATGAGCAACAAGTTGTTACCAATGCACATGTACTAATCATGCAATTGTCGTCGGTAAAGGCCGCTGGGTCAGACAGAAAATGTTGTAGTGTCCTTACTTATATCAATATTTAGTTTTATCAGTTAAACAAAAACAAAATGAGTTAGAGTGTTAACCAATAAATTTAAAACATCTCGGTGTGTTTCACAATCACATTATTAAGCCAATTATTAAATTATAAGGTACAAAATTAATAATTGTATCCATTGGTCCCAAGAGATGAATATAGAGTACGTACATGGTGAGATAAAGTCTTCATAGGCCACCGCTTGGGTACTGTCTGTGACGTCCATTTCAAATTACACCGTACAATCAATAATTAATGTTTTTATTGTTTTCAACGGTTGAATTAATTAAAATAGACTAAGAAGAAGGACTAATAAGAAGAAAGAAATTATAGCTAAAAAAATATTATAATACACGTGCAAAATGGTGAACTTCAACTACATGTCCAATCTAGGGGATTAAGATGCGCATGACGACGACTATGGAAAAATCAAAAGAAAAGAGAATAATTAGACTTCGACAAAGAGAATAATTAGACTTCGACGCCAAGCTTGTCGGACCTCGAAATTTTATGCTCCAGTGGTAACTTTAACTTATGCATTTAACCAATGTTTTCAGAACCATTTATTACCTGTCATTTTATCAGCCACCAGTCAGACTAAATTCTAAAACCGCATGAAATAATAAATTTTATATATACATAGACACACACATATGATAATGGATAATGAGTATGTTTTACATGTAAAAAAAACTTATAAGCATATTATTTTACATAACTTTTTTAAGCTTTTACCTATAAATACGTACTAAAAAGTGCTTAATTTTGAAAAAAAAAATAATAATTTTTTTACTTCTTCTTTAACTTAATTTAAAAAAAAAACGGTTTCCACAAGATCTTTTTACATATAAAAAATAATTTTATGAATTGTTTACATGTAAACACATGGTTACTCGTAATTTCAGTAACTGCTTGTATATGTAACTATAAAAATATACTATCACTAAGATTTCAATGCAAAAAATATTTAAATAACACCAACAATTTTTCTTACCTCCTCATATCGCCTTGAGGCCTATGTCGCTCCCACATAGGGATGGCCGGGGCGAGGCGGTAGCGCACCCTCTCTTGTGGGAGCTCCATCCACCGTAAGTGCTATTCTAATATTTTTAATGTATACAACTATACAAGAACACTTACATGTATATTTTTTAATTGTAGGTCTCGAATCTTTATTCGAATCTTTATCAAATCCTTAAGTTTCTAATGCCATTTTCAAGTGTATAAAAAACACTTAAAATAAAAAAAAACGCAAACGCAAAACTCGTGAATAGTGGATTTCATAAATTTCATTATTCGTTTATGTGTTCAATTTTGCTTTTGGCTTACAACTTTAGTTTTAAATTATTAAGTCATATAAAAAGAATTCATAGATGTAAGTTTTCGCCTTTAAAAATACTTTGACTTATCAACTTGACTCTTTGTGCTTTGGCTGAATCTTTGTCTAATTCTTTAGCTTTTCCTAGTAAAAATGCATGCTTTAGTTTTTTGTTAGTGCTTTGGGCTTTGGCTGAATCTGTTTCATAATTTTGCCCAGAAATCGGATTCTAGAAGTAACCAGAAATTTGATATAGCTCAACTACAATAATCGAGCCTTTAGGAAACTGATTTTTCTGTTCTTAAGTGTAATTATTATACCGAAACAATTAGTTAAGTTATCGTAAACGAAACCAAAATCAACCGATCGACTCGTCTATTTTCTATTACACTCGTAAGATACATAATTTATTGTTGTTGCGATTAATCATCTAACTTCGTTTGGGGTCAAATACGATTGCCTAGATTGAGTATATAGAAACTATTACAAGTTGTATCAATCGTTTTAGAGCCTAATGCTGAGCCCAACCTATATATAAGAGGGTGTTTGGTTAAGCTTATTTAATTTCAAAAGTGTTTTTGGCAAAATTGCTTATTTATTTATGGCTTTTTTTCAATAGTAGTTTTTATGAAAAGTGTTTGGATTAGGCGGGATGACAGTAAAACACTAAAACCCGAACCTGATATGAAAATCCGACATAATTGGAACAGGTAATACTCGACTCATTAGGGTTTGGGATTAGTTTTGAAAATTTTCATGTGTTTTGGACAGATTTGGGATTTGTAGTATACTCAATTACAGGAGCGGATCTAGTGTTCGGCCAAGGGGAGCGTTTGCACTCACTCAAGTCCATATTCCATTATAAATTTGTAATATATTAGGTCCAAAAATTAACCTAAGTGACCCATCCAAAAAATTTTAGTGACCCATCATAATTTTTTTAGTGCCCAAAACTTATCTTTTTAAATTTGAAGCCAACATTTTTAAGCCCAAATTTAACCTTGTTATGAATAATATATAACAATTAAGCCCATTTTAGTTAATTACTCAACCACTTTAATTAAAAATTTTGATTTAGTGAGGCGAACATATTAGAGTGATAGCGGCTTCATGTGCTGTGGATGACGACCCAAAAGACAAATGTACACAATGATCACCAATCAACATTATTATAATTTTGATTGTTTCCACAGTGTTGTTGATATGGAAATTCAATAATTTGGTGATCGATTTAATTAGATTAACACGAGTTTACTTCAAAATATGTTGGCTTTCAATCCGTATGATTTAGTTTTCAAGTTTGATGCATCAAAGTTAATAAGATTGTGTGAGTTTTATCCATATGATTTTGATAAGGACAAAATTTTCTTGCATCTCAACTTGGTTTGTGTATTGATAGTGTGCGAAAAGATGAAAGATTTGTTAATCTAAAATGTATTGCGGATCTTGCTAGAGTTATAGTGGAAACAAGGAAACATATCTCTTTTCATGTGGTTTATCGATTATTGAAGCTAACATTAGTTTTGCCTATTCCAACCGCAACGGTTGATAGATGTTTTTTGGCAATTAAGATCCTAAAGACAAATTTACGTAATCGAATTGGTGAAGATTTTTTGAATACTTGTGTAATTTGTAGTGTTGAAAAAGAAGCACTTTAAGTGTTACGAATAAAGCTGTAATTGACCATTTTCTAAAGATGAAATCACGTAGAGGTCAATTGTAATATGTATTTTGTTTATCTTTAATGAAATTTACTGTTTACATCTCTATGCGTAGTTTGTTTAATAAAATTTTTTACTCAACCCGTTTCGGTTTGACCCGACCCATTTTGGTTTGACTTGTTTTAGTTTGAATTGACGAGTTCTAGGTTGAACTTTTTGTCGCACCCACTTACCTAACCCGATTACCCGATAACATTGACCAATTTACCTAATTATATACCCGATATAACTTTTTTGTATATGTTTTATTATATATACCCGATATATCTATTTTTAAAAAAATGTTATTAATCAACTAAAAACTGACAATTCATTTCCTTTTTCTAGCTTAGTTATAAATTACAAATCTTAGTTTCTGTATCTACAAATTACAAATCAAAACTTTAAAAGTCTTTGTGCTCTAAGTTAATACTTATTTATTTTGTGATTTAATAACACGTTCTTGCTATTTGATGACCACCTGCAAGTTTAAAAATGCCTATTTTTGTATCTATTACTCATTGAGTATAATAATCGGTTACAACTTACACACAATTAAGTCTGTGTGTATTTGTTGTATCATGTTATTTATTAAGAAAGTGCTTATAAATCATATATGTAAACCCGATAGAAACCCGACGAGTTTTGGGTCGGGTATGCTCGACAAGTCGACATCACATGTATTTTGTCAAAACCCGATAGAAAACCCGATTGGTATCCCCGAAACTCGACGGGTTTTGGATGTAATCGGGTATGAGTTTAAGAATATCTAAACCCGACCCATTGCCATCCTAGGTTTAGCTTTTGTGGTTGGAAAAACCAAAAAGTAGGTAAAATGATCAAAAAAACAATATTCTTATATATTTTACTAGTTTTACGATAATGGAATTGTAGGTATATTTGTAATTTGGTATTCCAAAAGGAAAAGACAAAACAAAAAACTTAAATTTCTTGTTTCTGGAAACCATCTTTTTAGCACATGATAAAAGGGAAACCTAAAAGTGCTTTTATGATACCAAAACATGAAAACAAATAAGTAATTTTTAAATGCTTAGCCAAACGCATCCTAAAACTAATAAAATTCTTGGCATAGTGTTCAAACATTATTGAGTCCTAAATTCCACATTTTCTACGTGCCAAAAAACAGTAGTGATTGATTATTGACTATGAATACATCATACACAGAGACCATTCACATTTTTATTGAGCAAGACTCGCACATCATGACTTCAAACTCTTGATGTTGGTCAACCAGTTAATTGATACGTACATTTATTCGGCTCCAAATTCATTTTCCATTAGTGGGAAAACACGTTGGAACTTTCTTTGACTGAACAATATCAATATATCATCATACTTATGTGCAGATCAAAGTTAGGCGAGCTTTTTTAGTTCTTTCTTGAATGACAAACAAAGCGTGGACACCTAGGAACACCCATTGGCAAAAGGCCACCCACTCCCACAAATGCAGACAACATACGTTACCTAATCCGCCATAAATTCAAAAGGAAACCCATCACCCAAAAGACCAATATGATAAAACTCCTAGCTCACGCACAACATTTACTCACAAAAAAGACTCAGATGGACAATCTTCCCTAGACAAAGTCACCTGAGTACTCTTAAAGCAATAGTACCTTTGGTTAGGCGACCCAACTTTTTGAATATGGTGCATTTTTATTATATTATAGGACAACTCAACTTTTAGAAATAAGGGTGTTGTTTGGGTAGTTACAACCTTTGGTATAAATGGGTGCATAACTTTTTAAGTGGCATAAAATATCCATGTTTTTATAAAAAAAACTTGCATTTGAAGTAAGTGAAAATAAGGTTGTATAAGAAGAAAACAAACTCAAATTATGTAACATGATATAATATATCCTTTATTTGTTAGATGGGGAGCTTCTCACATCCAAAAAGTCTTAAAGCGTCGAAAACAACGCCCTTCGGCACGTTTTAGTCGTTTTGGAGGAGGGGGGAGACCAGGGCCGGCCCAACCATTTTGGTGGCTTAAAGCGAAGTAAAAATACGAGGCCCTTTCGTTATTTTTTATTCTACATTGGTGTGCTTTATTATGTTGTGAATTGAGTAAAACTTTGAATTAAAATGATGTTATTAAGGGAGTGTTTGGCCTAGCTTTTTTAACCAAGCTTATAGCTTTTTAGCATTTTTATATAAAACAAGCTTACTTTGATGTTTGGTTTAGCTTTTTAGCTTAAGCTTATTAGCTTATATAGGCTAATTTGAAGAAGTTTATGTGAAGATGGTTTTTTAGCTTATTTAAAAAGTTTATTTGTGTAAGAATATAAGCATAAGCCAAAAAACATAAGCTAGGCCAAACACTCCCTAAGTTATAAAAATCAATTACATAAAGAACAAAGGAAAGCTGTGCAAAACAATTATAGTCAATGAACTCACATTTCATATGTTAAAATAATCTAATTTTGTTAAGATATTGTCTTGCGTACATCCTATTCTTTCAAAATGATTTATTTAATTTCATAAAAGGTTGATTTTGATTAATTTTATTCGCCTGCAAAAAATTGGGCCGCAAAAAACCACATTGCAGAAAATAAAACACTAGAGAAAAAAAAAGACTTGATCCGCGGGATCTTCCTAAGTTGTGCTGCGTTCCATGAAACATTGCAAAAAATTGGGCCACAAAAACCACAACTTTTACATGAAACATTTTCTAAGTTGTGCTGCGTTCCATGTGCGCGGGATCTTCCTTAGATGGTGGAATGTTGATCTGCGGCTGTACGCATGCATAGCGGCGGAGTGGTGACTTGCGGGCGCGCATGCATCGCGGCGAAGTCTTGATCCTTGGCAGTGTGCATGCATGGGAGCGAAGACTTGATCCTTGGCAGTGCACATGCGTGGCGGCGGAGAGAGGACCCGCCGGCGCGCATGCATGGTGGCACGCAGGTGTTGACCCGCGGTAAGTGACCCTTGGCAGTGCGCATGCGTGGCGGCGAAGAGAGGACCCGCCGGCCCGCATGCATGGTGGCACGCAGGTGTTGACCCGCGGTAAGTGACCCTTGGCGTTCATAAAGATCCGCGGTGATCGGTGTTCATCTAACGGAGTGTTGATCTGCGGTGCGCGCATGCATGGAGGCGGAGTGGTGATCCAAGGTCGCGTATGCATGGCGGCGGAGTGGTGATCCGCGGGCGCGCATGCATAGCGGGCTGAAAGTTGAGCGCACATGCATAGGAGAGAGTTGAATGTGCATGCATGGTGAAGAGTTGAGCGCGCATGCATGGTGAAGAGTTGAGCGCGCATGCATGGCGGAGAGTTGCGCACAAGCATGGTAGAGGGTTGCGTGCACATGCATGGCGTTGGAGTCTTCTACGTAAAACCAAAAGCATGGAGTCGTATTTCGAACTCACATGGTGGTTTCTGCGGGCGCGCATGCATGGCTGCGGAGTGAGGATTCGCGGGCGCGCGTGCATGGCGGCGGAATGGTGACCCGCTGGCGAGCACGCATGGTGGCAGTCTTGATCCCGGCGGTGCGTACGTATGGTGGCGGAATGGTGATCCAAGGTCGCATATGCATGGCGGCGGAGTGGCGATCCGCGGGCGCGCATGCGGCTTGTCATGGATATGCGGAAGCACCCAAGTGATTCGCCATTTATCACTTAGCGCGCATGCGGCCCGCTATGGCGTGAATCGCTGGAGCGCGCATGCGGCTAGTCATGGATTTGCGGGAGAACTCAAGTGATCTGCCATTTATCACTTAGCGCGCATGCGGCCCGCTATGGCGTGAATCGCCGGAACGCGCATGCGGCTAGTCATGGATTTGCGGGAGAACTCAAGTGATCTGCCATTTATCACTTAGCGCGCATGCGGCCCGCTATGGCGTGAATCGCCGGAAACGCGCATGCGGCTTCATGGATATGCGGGAGCACACAATTGAAACCCCAAAATGGGATAATATTGATGGCTATTATTTTGAGGCTGTACACAGCCTGTCATTCTCCTGTGTATTCCTTTTTTACACCCAATTTTGCTTTGTGACTATAGATCTAGAACTCATTCCAGCATTGAACACTGAAAAATCAGATCTGGATCCAGCATCCATTGCGTATGAACGCAGATCTAGAGAGAAACAAGAATATCGAACGTAACTGTTGCTCAAACAGAATCAGATCTGAAAGAATTAGAACCAGATCTAACCTCCGTCACTCTAGAAACACAGATCAGGCATGAACGGGGAAGATTGAAGTGTGGTTCGTTACCGTCCCACGGATGGCGCCAATGTAGAAACATGAAATGAATCTAACCTGATCCATGACGATGTTCTCCGGTCTTCGAGATGAACGAACCAAATCTCGTTCTCCTCCGCTTAGATCTGCAATGGCTTCTGGGGGTGTGGAGGTGACTGCTAAGAAATCTCGAGGATCTCTTGTTTACAGACACAAAAATGGTTATGGTGGTGGCTCTTATTGAGAACAACAACCCTTAATAAAGAGGTGGAGACCTCCTTATATAGGGAGCCTCATGGCCACCATCATGGTACCCTAATGGGCCTAGCTCAGTTAGGGTTACCTCCACAAAACCCCCTCAGCCCAATAATATTGTATTAGTTCATATAATAGATAAGCCAAACATAATAAATTAAGGTCGTAAGCCGGGTTTAGTACCGTACCCCTACATTAATGTTTGTGCACATAGAGAAATTAATGTTTAAAAAGCTTTAAATAAAAAGTATGCTCACGATCTGTTTCTTTGTAAATGAGTAGATCTCAATTCTCAAATCACACTAGACATCATATACGTCTCCTTTTTATTTCAATTGTCATCTTTATCA